>NC_092238.1:7153808-7293808 GCF_036320965.1 Panulirus ornatus | reverse complement strand
GGAGTGAAAAAGATTTTGAGTGATCGGGGCCTGAACATGCAGGAGGGTGAAAAGCGGGCGAGGAATAGAGGGAATTGGATCGATGTGGTATACCGGGGTCGACGTGCTGTCAGTGGATTGAATCAGGGCATGTGAAGCATCTGGGGTAAACCATTGAAAGTTTTGTGGGGCTTGGATGTGGGCAGGGAGCTGTGGTTTTGGTGCATTATTACATGACAGCTAGAGACTGAGTGTGAACGAATGGGGCCTTTGTTGTCTTTTCCTAGCACTACCTCGCACACTTGAGGGGGGAGGGGGTTGTTATTCCATGTGTGGCAAGGTGGCGATGGGAAAAAATAAGGGCAGACAGTATGAATTATGTACATGTGTATATATGTATATGTCTGTGTGTGTATATACATGCGTACATTGAGATGTATAGGTATGTATGTTTGCACGTGTGGACATGTATGTGTATACATGTATATGTGGGTGGGTTGGGCCGTTCTTTCGTCTGTTTCCTTGCGCTACCTCGCTGATGTGGGAGACAGCGACAAAGCAGGATAAATAGGAAAAATATATATTATTATATTTTATTATACTTTGTCACTGTCTCCTGCATTAGTGAGGTAGCGCTAGGAAACAGACGAAAGAATGGCCCAACCCACCCACATACACATGTATATACATACATGTCCACACACGCAAATATACATACCTATACATCTCAATGTACACATATATATACACACACAGACTTCTTTTCTTTTTTTCATACTATTCGCCATTTCCCGCGTTAGCAAGGTAGCGTTAAGAACAGAGGACTGGGCCTCTGAGGGAATATCCTCACCTGGCCTCGTTCTCTGTTCCCTCTTTTGGAAAATCAAAAAAAAATGAGAGGGGAGGATTTCCAGCCCCCCCGCTCCCTCCCATTTTAGTCGCCTTCTACGACACGCAGGGAATACGTGGGAAGTATTCTTTCTCCCCTATCCCCAGGATAGACATATACATATATACACATGTACATAATTCATACTGTCTGCCTTTATTTATTCCCATCGCCACCCCGCCACACATGGAATAACAACTCCCTCCCCCTCATGTATGCGAGGTAGCACTAGGAAAAGACAACAAAGGCCCCATTCGTTCACACTCAGTCTCTAGCTGTCATGTAATAATGCACCCAAACCACAGCTCCCTTTCCACATCCAGGCCCCACAGAACTTTCCATGGTTTATCCCAGACGCTTCACATGCCCTGGTTTGATCCATTGACAGCACATCAACCCCGGTATACCACATCGTTCCAATTCACTCTATTCCTTGCACGCCTTTCACCCTCCTGCATGTTCAGGCCCCGATCACTCAAAATCTTTTTCACTCCATCTTTCCACCTTAAATTTGGTCTCCCACTTCTCGTTCCCTCCACCTCTGACACATATATCCTCTTGGTCAATCTTTCCTCACTCATTCTCTCCATGTGACCAAACCATTTCAAAACACCCTCTTCTGCTCTCTCAACCACACTTTTTATTTCCACACATCTCTCTTACCCTTACATTACTTACTCGATCAAACCACCTCACACCACATATTGTCCTCAAACACTTCATTTCCAGCACATCCACCCTTCTGCGCACAACTCTATCCATAGCCCACGCCTCGCAGCCATACAACATTGTTGGAACCACTGTTCCTTCAAACATACCCATTTTTGCTTTCCGAGATAACATTCTCGACTTCCACATTCTTCAAGGCTCCCATAATTTTCGCCCCCTCCCCCACCCTATGATTCACTTCTGCTTCCATGGTTCCATCCGCTGCCAGATCCACTCCCAGATATCTAAAACACTTCACTTCCTCCAGTTTTTCTCCATTCAAACTTACCTCCCAATTGACTTGACCCTCAACCCTACTGTACTTAATAACCTTGCTCTTATTCACATTTACCCTTAACTTTCTTCTTTCACACACTTTACCAAACTCAGTCACCAGCTTCTGCAGTTTCTCACATGAATCAGCCACCAGCGCTGTATCATCAGCGAAAAACAACTGACTCACTTCCCAAGCTCTCTCATGCACAACAGACTGCATACTTGTCCCTCTTTCCAAAACTCTTGCATTCACCTCCCTAACAACCCCATCCATAAACAAATTAAACAACCATGGAGACATCACACACCCCTGCCGCAAACCTACATTCACTGAGAACCAATCACTTTCCTCTCTTCCTACACGTACACATGCCTTACATCCTAGATAGAAACTTTTCACTGCTTCTAACAACTTGCCTCCCACACCATATATTCTTAATACCTTCCACAGCGCATCTCTATCAACTCTATCATATGCCTTCTCCAGATCCAGATCCAATATATATATACATATATATATTTTTTTTTTTTTTTTTTTTTTTTTTTTTTTTTTTTTTTATACTTTGTCGCTGTCTCCCGCGTTTGCGAGGTAGCGCAAGGAAACAGACGAAAGAAATGGCCCAACCCCCCCCCCATACACATGTACATACACACGTCCACACACGCAAATATACATACCTACACAGCTTTCCATGGTTTACCCCAGACGCTTCACAAAATTTTCGCCCCCTCCCCCACCCTATGATCCACTTCCGCTTCCATGGTTCCATCCGCTGACAGATCCACTCCCAGATATCTAAAACACTTCACTTCCTCCAGTTTTTCTCCATTCAAACTCACCTCCCAATATATATATATATATATATATATATATATATATATATATATATATATATTTTTCATTCATTTCATATATATATATATATATATATATATATATATATATATATATATATATATATATATATATATATTTTATATATATATATATATATATATATATATATATATATATATATATATATATATTTATTTTTATTATATTTTTTTATTATACTTTGTCGCTGTCTCCCGCGTTTGCGAGGTAGCGCAAGGAAACAGACGAAAGAAATGGCCCAACCCCCCCCCCATACACATGTATATACATACGTCCACACACGCAAATATACATACCTACACAGCTTTCCATGGTTTACCCCAGACGCTTCACATGCCCTGCTTCAATCCACTGACAGCACGTCAACCCCGGTATACCACATCGCTCCAATTCACTCTATTCCTTGCCCTCCTTTCACCCTCCTGCATGTTCAGGCCCCGATCACACAAAATCTTTTTCACTCCATCTTTCCACCTCCAATTTGGTCTCCCTCTTCTTGTTCCCTCCACCTCCGACACATATATCCTCTTGGTCAATCTTTCCTCACTCATCCTCTCCATGTGCCCAAACCACTTCAAAACACCCTCTTCTGCTCTCTCAACCACGCTCTTTTTATTTCCACACATCTCTCTTACCCTTACGTTACTCACTCGATCAAACCACCTCACACCACACATTGTCCTCAAACATCTCATTTCCAGCACATCCATCCTCCTGAGCACAACTCTATCCATAGCCCACGCCTCGCAACCATACAACATTGTTGGAACCACTATTCCTTCAAACATACCCATTTTTGCTTTCCGAGATAATGTTCTCGACTTCCACACATTCTTCAAGGCCCCCAGGATATATATATATATATATATGTATACACACTCAGACTTATACATATATACACATGTACATAATTCATACTGTCTGCCCTTATTCATTCCTGTCGCCACCCCGCCAGACATGAAATGACAGCCCTCTCCCCCCGCATGTGCACAAGGTAGCGCTAGGAAAAGACAACAAAGGCCACATTCGTTCACACTCAGTCTCCAGCTGTCATGTATAATGCACCGAAACCACAGCTCCCTTTCCACATCCAGACCCTACAAAACTTTCCATGGTTTACCCCAGATGCTTCACATGCCCTGGTTCAATCCATTGACAGCACGTCGACCCTGATATACCACATCTTTCCAATTCACTCTATTCCTTGCACGTTTTTCACCCTCCTGCATGTTCAGGCCCTGATCACTCAAAATCTTTTTCACTCCATCTTTCCACCTCCAATTTGGTCTCCCACTTCTCCTTGTTCCCTCCACCTCTGACACATATATCCTCTTTGTCAATCTTTCCTCACTCATTCTCTCCATGTGACCAGACCATTTCAAAACACCCTCTTCTGCTCTCTCAACCACACTCTTTACCACCACACATCTCTCTTACCCTATTATTACTTACTCGATCAAACCACCTTGCACCACATATCCTCAAACATCTCATTTCGGCACATCCACCCTCCTCCGCACAACTCTATCTATAGCCCATGCTTCGCAACCATATAACATTGTTGGAACCACTATTCCTTCAAACATACCCATTTTTGCTCTCCAAGATAATGTTCTCACCTGCAGTATCTCCCCCAAATCAGCCACCAGTGATGTATCATCAGCAAACAACAACTGACACTTCCCAAGCCCTCTCATCTACAACAGCCTACATACTTGCCCCTCTCTCCAAAACTCTTCCATTCACCTGCCTAACAACCCCATCCATAAACAAATTAAACAGCCATGGAAGCATCACACACCCTGCTTTCCTCTCTTTCTACTCGTACTCATGCCTTACATCCTAGATAAAAACTTTTCACTGCTTCTAGCAACTTACCTCCCACACCATATACTCTTAATACCTTCCACAGAGCATCTCTATCAACTCTATCATATGCCTTCTCCAGATCCATAAATGCTACATACAAATCATCTGCTTTTCTAAGTATTTCTCACATACATTCTTCAAAGCAAAAACCTATCCACACATCCTCTACCACTTCTGAAACCACACTGTTTCTCCCCAATCTGGTGCTCTGTTCATACCTTGACCCTCTTGACCAATACCCTCCCATATAATTTACCAGGAATACTCAACAAACTTATACCTCTGTAATTTGAGCACTCACTCTTATCCCCTTTGCCTTTGTACAATGGCACTATGCACGCATTCTGCCAATCCTCAGGCACCTCACCATGAGTCATACATACATTAAATAACCTTACCAACCAGTCAACAATGCAGTCACCCCCTTTTTTAATAGATTCCACTGCAATACCATCCAAACCTGCTGCCTTGCCGGCTTTCATCTTCCGCAAAGCTTTTACTACCTCTTCTCTGTTTACCAAATCATTTTCCCTAACCCTCTCACTTTGCACACCACCTCGACCAAAACACCCTATATCTGCCACTCTATCATCAAACACATTCAACAAACCTTCAAAATACTCACTTCATCTCCTTCTCACATCACCACTATTTGTTATCACCCTCCCATTAGTGCCCTTCACTGAAGTTCCCATTTGCTCCCTTGTCTTATGCACTTTATTTACCTCCTTCCAGAACATCTTTTTATTCTCCCTAAAATTTAATGATACTCTCTCACCCCAACTCTCATTTGCCCTTTTTCACCTCTTGCACCTTTCTCTTGACCTCCTGTCTCTTTCTTTTATACATTTCCCACTCAATTGCATTTTTTCCCTGCAAAAATCGTCCAACATCTTTTTATTTTCCCTAAAATTTCTTCATACTCTCTCACCCCAACTCTCATTTGCCCTCTTTTTCACCTCTTGCACCTTTCTCTTGACCTCTTGCCTCTTTCTTTTATACATCTCCCAGTCATTTACACTATTTCCCTGCAAAAATCGTCCAAATGCCTCTCTCTTCTCCCACTAATAATCTTAGTTCTTCATCCCACCACTCACTTCCCTTTCTAATCTGCCCACCTCCCACCTTTCTCATGCCACATATATTTCTTATACTTATTTATTATACTTAGTCACTGTCTCCCGCATTAGCGAGGTAGCACAAGGAAACAGATGAAAGAATGGCCCAACCCACCCACATACACATGTATAGACCTAAACGCCACACAAGCATGGCCCAACCCACCCACATACACATGTATATACCTAAACGCCCACACAAGCACATGTTCATACCTATACATTTCAACATATACATACATATACATACACAGGCATAAACATATATTCACATGCTTATATTTATACTTGCTGCCATCATCCATTCCGATCTCCACCCCGCCACACATGAAAAACAGCACCCCCCCACGCGTGTGCATGAGGTAGCACTAGGAAAAGACATCAAAGGCCACATTCATTCACACTCAGTCTCTAGCTGTCTTGTGTAATGCACCAAAACCACAGCTCCCTTTCTACATCCAGGCCCCGCAAAACTTTCCATGAATTACCCCAGACACTTCACATGCCCTGGTTCAATCCACTGACAGCACGTCGACCCCAGTATACCACATCATTCCAGTTCACTCTATTCCTTGCATGCCTTTCACCCTCCTGTATGCTCAGGCCCCGAGTGCACAAAATGTTTTTCACTCCATCCTTCCACCTCGAGTTTGGTCTCCCACTTCTCCTTGTTCCCTCCACCTCTGACACATATATCCTTTTTGTCAATCTTTCCTCACTCATTCTCTCCATGTGACCAAACCATTTCAATACACCCTCTTCTGCTCTCTCAACCACACTCTTTTTATTACCACACATCTCTTACCCTTTCATTACTTACTCGATCAAACCACATCACACCACATATTATCCTCAAACATTTAATTTCCAACACATCCACCTTCCTCCGCACAACCCTATCTATAGCCCATGCCTCGCAACCATGTAACATTGTTGGAACCGCTATTCCTTCAAACATACCTATTTTTGCTCTCTGAGATAACATTCTCGCCTTCTACACAATTTTCAGTGCCCTCAGAACCTTCACCCCCTCCCCCACCGTGTGACTCACTTCTGTTTCCATGGTTCCATCCGCTACCAAATCCACTCCCAGATATCTAAAACACTTCACTTCCTCTAGTTTTCCTCCATTCAAATTTACCTCCCAATTAGCTTGTTCTTCAACCCTACTGAACCTAATTACCTTGCTCTTATTCACATTCCCTCTCAGCTTTTACCAATCTCAGTCACCAACTTCTGCAGTTTCCTCACCCGAATCAGCCACCAGTGCTGTATCATCAGCAAACAACAACTGACTCACTTCTCAAGCCCTCTCATCCACAACAGACTGCATTCTTGCCCCTCTCTCCAAAACTCCCTAACAACCTCCCTAACTACCCCATCCATGAACAAATTAAACAGTTTTTCTTCTTTCACACACTACCAAACCCATTTACTTCTTTGTAAATGGGTTTGAGAAGAAGAGAAAGGTGGTTGTAATGCATGATATGAGTGCAAACGTAGGATGTGATAAATTGGTAAAGTGCCCAAAATAAATGAGAGTGGAAGTTATCTTGTTAATGCCTGTGCTGAGAGGGATTTATTCCTAGCAGACACATTTTTTTCAGCACAAGATAATCCACAGATGTATATGGATGAGAAATAATGGAAGAGAAGAATAAAATGGGTTTGGTTGACTGTGGTAGTGGATGAAACTTACAAAAGGTTGTGCTGGATGCTAAGAGTTGTGAGAGGATTCTTTTTCAGACTATTTTCCATTTCTTGTGGTGATGAGGATCTGGGAGAAGTGGGGGTATGGTGTTAGAAAGTCTTTTCCAAGTGCTACCTTGCACACATGGGGGGGAGATGTTTGTCATTTCATGTGTGGCGGGGTGGTGATGGAAATGAATAAAGGCGGCAAGTATGAATTATTTACGTGTATATATGTATATGTTTGTGTATGTATATATATGCATATGTTGAAATGTATAGGTATGTATATGTGCATGTGTGAACCTGTATGTATATACATGTGTATGTGGATGGGTTGGGCCATTCTTTCATCTGTTTCCTTGTGCTGCCTTGCTAATGCGGGAGACAGCGACAAAGTATAATAAATAAAAAATATATATGTATATAACAGACTGCAAGTATGCAGTCTGTTGTGGATGAGAGGGCTTGGGAAGTGAGTCAGATGTTGTTCGCTGATGATACTGCGCTGGTGGCTGATTCGGGTGAGAAACTGCAGAAGCTGGTGACTGAATTTGGTGAAGTGTGTGAAAGAAGAAAGCTAAGGGTAAATGTGAATAAGAACAAGGTTATTAGGTACAGTAGGGTTGAGGGACAAGTCAATTGGGAGGTAAGTTTGAATGGAGAAAAACTGGAGGAAGTGAAGTGTTTTAGATATCTGGGGGTGGATTTGGCAGCGGATGGAACCATGAAAGCTGAAGTGAGTCATAGGGTGGGGGAGGGGGCGAAATTTCTGGGAGCGTTGAAAAATGCGAGGAAAGCAAGAACCTTATCTCAGCAAGCAAAAATGGGTATTTTTGAAGGAATAGTGGTTCCGACAATGTTACATGGTTGTGAGGCGTGGGCTATAGATAAGAGTTGTGCAGAGGAGGGTGGATGTGCTTGGAAATGAGATGTTTTAGGACAATATGTGGTGTGAGGTGGTTTGACCAAGTAAGTAATGAAAGGGTAAGAGAGATGTGTGGTAATAAAAAGAGTGTGGTTGAGAGAGCAGAAGAGGGTGTTTTGAAATGGTTTGGTCACATGGAGAAAATGAGTGAGGAAAGATTGACAAAGAGGATATATGTGTCAGAGGTGGAGGGAACGAGGAGAAGTGGGAGACCAAATTGGAGGTGGAAAGATGGAGTGAAAAAGATTTTGAGTGATTGGGGCCTGAACATGCAGGAGGGTGAAAGGTGTGCAAGGAATAGAGTGAATTGGAACGATGTTTTATACCAGGGCCGATGTGCTGTCAATGGATTGAACCAGGGCATGTGAAGCATCTTGGGTAAACCATGGAAAGATTTGTGGGCCTGGATGTGGAAAGGGAGCTGTGGTTTTGGTGCATTATACACGACAACTAGAGACCGAGTGTGAATGAATGTGGCCTTTGTTGTCTTTTCCTAGTGCTACCTCGGGCACATGCGGCGGGAGGGGGTTGTCATTTTATGTGTGGCGGGGTGGCGACAGGAATGGATAAGGGCAGACTATGAATTATGTACATGTGTATATATGTATATGTCTGTGTGTGTATATATATGTATATGTTGAGATATATAGGTATGTATATGTGCGTGTGTGGGTGTATGTATATATATATGTTGAGATATATAGGTATGTATATGTGTGTGTGTGTGTGGACGTGTATGTATATACATGTGTATGTTGGTGGGTTGGGCCATTCTTTCGTCTGTTTCCTTGTGCTACCTCTCTGACGCGGGAGACAGCAACAAAGTATAATAAATATTATATTTTATTTCATTTTTGATTATACTTTACTGCTTTCTCCCGTGTCAGCGAGGTAGCGCAAGGAAACAGATGGGGAATGGCCCTACCCACCCACTCACACGCATACATATACATATGCATTTCAATGTGTACATAACTTATACATACACAGACATGTACATACATGCACATGTACAGATTCATACTTGCTGCCTTCAACCATTCCCGTTGTCAACCTGCAACACATGAAAATAGCATCCCCCCTCCCCCACCAGCTAGGTAGCATCAGGAAAAAGAAAAAAAAGCCACATTTGTTCACACACAGTCTGTAGCTGACATGTGTAATGCACTGAAACCACAGCTCCCTTTCCACATCCAGGCCCCACAGACCTTTCCATGGTTTATCCCAGATGCTTCATATGCCCTCGTTCAATCCATTGACAGCATGTCGACCCCAGTATACCACATTGTTCCAATTCACTCTATTCCTTGCACACCTTTCACCCTCCTGTATGTTCAGGCCCATCACTCAAAATCTTTTTCACTCCATCCTTCCACCTCTGACATGTATATCCTCTTTTTTCAATCTTTCCTCACTCATTCTCTCCATGTGTCCAAACCATTTCTACACACCCTCTTTTATTACCACACATCTCTCTCTCCCTTTCATTACTTAATCAAACCGCCTAACACCACATAGTGTCCTCAAACATTTCATTTCCAACACATCCACCCTCCTCCGCTCAACCCTTTCTATAGCCCATGCCTCGCAGGGATTGTATGAAAATATATTTATAAAGAGAAGGCCTTTATTAGGACATTTAGTTGCTTTCCTGTCTCAGCTAACATAAGAATTTTTTTTTTAAAATAGTCTTTTTGTAATTTTCATGAAAAATCTGTTCAGTGCAAGAAGTCAAAACCTTTGACTGTCATATGTTAAAAATTGTACTTGTGTTTATTATTTATATATATTTATATATTTATTTTCAACAATGTTGTATGGTTGTGAGGCGTGGGATATGGATAGAGTTGTGGGCAGGAGGGTGGATGTGCTGGAAATGAGAACTTTGAGGACAATATGTGGTGTGAGGTGGTTTGATCGAGTAAGTAATGTAAGAGAGCAGAAGAGGGTGTTTTGAAATGGTTTGTGCACATGGAGAGAATGAGTGAGGAAAGATTGACCAAGAGGATATATGTGTCAGAGGTGAAGGGAACGAGGAGAAGTGGGAGACCAAATTGGAGGTGGAAAGATGGAGTGAAAAAGATTTTGAGTGATCGGGGCCTGAACATGCAGGAGGGTGAAAGGCGAGCAAGGAATAGAGTGCATTGGATCGATGTGGTATACCGGGGACGACGTGCTCTCAATGGATTCAATCAGGGCATGTGAAGCGTCTGGGGTAAACCATGGAAAGTTCTGTGGGGCCTGGATGTGGAGGGGGAGCTGTGGTTTCGGGCATTATTACGTGGCAGCTGGGGACTAAGTGTGAACGAATGGGGCCTTTGTTGTCTTTTCCTAGCGCTACCTCGCACACGAGGGGGGAGGGGGATGTTATTCCATGTGTGGCGAGGTGGCGATGGGAATAAATAAAGACAGACAGTATGAATTATGTACATGTGTATATATGTATATGTCTGTGTGTGTATATATATGTGTACATTGAGATGTATAGGTATGTGTATTTGCGTGTGTGGACGTGTATGTGTATACATGTGTATGGGGGTGGGTTGGGCCATTTCTTTCGTCTGTTTCCTTGCGCTACCTCGCAAACACGGGAGACAGCGACAAAGCAAAATAAATATAAATGAATATTTATTTATCCCATGGGATAGGGGAGAAAGAATACTTCCCACGCATTCCTCACGTGTCGTAGAAGGCGACTAAAGAGGATGGGAGCAGGAGGCGAGAAACCCTCCTCTCCTCGTATTTTAACTTTCTAGAAGGGGAAACAGAAGGAGTCACGCAGGGAGTGCTCATCCTCCTTGAAGGCTCAGATTGGGGTGTCTAAATGTGTGTGGATGTAACCAAGATGAGAGAAAAAAGGAGAGATAGGTAGTATGTTTGAGGAAAGGAACCTGGATGTTTTGGCTCTAAGTGAAACGAAGCTCAAGGGTAAAGGGGAAGAGTGGTTTGGGAATGTCTTGGGAGTAAAGTCGGGGTTAGTGAGAGGACAAGAGCAAGGGAAGGAGTAGCACTACTCCTGAAACAGGAGTGGTGGGAGTATGTGATAGAGTGTAAGAAAGTAAACTCTAGATAGATATGGGTAAAATTGAAAGTTGATGGAGAGAGATGGGTGATTATTGGTGCATATGCACCTGAGCATGAGAAGAAAGATCATGAGAGGCAAGTGTTTTGGGAGCAGCTGAATGAATGTGTAAGTAGTTTTGATGCACAAGACTGGGTTATAGTGATGGGTGATTTGAATGCAAAGGTGAGTAATGTGGCAGTTGAGGGAATAATTGGTATACATGGGGTGTTCAGTGTTGTAAATGGAAATGGTGAAGAGCTTGTAGATTTATGTGCTGAAAAAGGACTGGTGATTGGGAATACCCGGTTTAAAAAGGGAGATATGCATAAGTATACGTATATAAGTAGGAGAGATGGCCAGAGAGCGTTATTGGATTACATGTTAATTGATAGGCGTGCGAAAGAGAGACTTTTGGACGGTAATGTACTGAGAGGTGCAACTGGAGGGATGTCTGATCATTATCTTGTGGAGGCAAAGGTGAAGATTTGTAGAGGTTTTCAGAAAAGAAGGGAGAATGTTGGGGTGAAGAGAGTGGTGAGAGTAAGTGAGCTTGGGAAGGAGACTTGTGTGAGGAAGTACCAGGAGAGACTGAGTACAGAATGGAAAAAGGTGAGAACAAAGGAGGTAAGGGGAGTGGGGGAGGAATGGAATGTATTTAGGGAAGCAGTGATGGCTTGCGCAAAAGATGTTTGTGGCATGAGAAGCGTGGGAGGTGGGCAGATTAGAAAGGGTAGTGAGTGGTGGAATGAAGAAGTAAGATTATTAGTGAAAGAGAAGAGAGAGGCATTTGGACGATTTTTACATGGAAATAATGCAAATGAGTAGGAGATGTATAAGAGAAAGAGGCAGGAGGTCAAGAGAAAGGTGCTAGAGGTGAAAAAGAGGGCAAATGAGAGTTAGGGTGAGAGAGTATCATTAAATTTTAGGGAGAATAAAAAGACGTTTTGGAAGGAGGTAAATAAAGTGTGTACGACAAGGGAACGAGTGGGAACTTCAGTGAAGCAGGCTAATGGGGAGGTGACAACAAGTAGTGGTGATGTGAGAAGGAGATGGAGTGAGTATTTTGAAGGTTTGTTGAATGTGTTTGATGATAGAGTGGCAGATATAGGGTGTTTTGGTCGAGGTGGTGTGCAAAGTGAGAGGGTTAGGGAAAATGATTTGGTAAACAGAGAAGAGGTAGTGAAAGCTTTGCGGAAGATGAAAGCCAGCAAGGCAGCGGGGTTGGATGGTATTGCAGTGGAATTTATTAAAAAAGGGGGTGACTGTATTGTTGGCTGGTTGGTAAGGTTATTTAATGTATGTATGACTCATGGTGAGGTGCCTGAGGATTGGCGGAATGCGTGCATAGTGCCATTATACAAAGGCAAAGGGGATAAGAGTGAGTGCTCAAATTACAGAGGTATAAGTTTGTTGAGTATTCCTGGTAAATTATATGGGAGGGTATTGATTGAGAGGGTGAAGGCATGTACAGAGCATCAGATTGGGGAAGAGCAGTGTGGTTTCAGAAGTGGTAGAGGATGTGTGGATCAGGTGTTTGCTTTGAAGAATGTATGTGAGAAATACTTAGAAAAGCAAATGGATTTGTATGTAGCATTTATGGACCTGGAGGAGGCATATGATAGAGTTGATAGAGATGCTCTGTGGAAGGTATTAAGAATATATGGCATGAGAGGCAAGTTGTTAGAAGCAGTGAAAAGTTTTTATCGAGGATGTAAGGCATGTGTACGTGTAGGAAGAGAGGAAAGTGATTGGTTCTCAGTGAATGTAGGTTTGCTGCAGGGGTGTGTGATGTCTCCATGGTTGTTTAATTTGTTTATGGATGGGGTTGTTAGGGAGGTGAATGCAAGAGTTTTGGAAAGAGGGGCAAGTATGCAGTCTGTTGTGGATCAGAGAGTGTGGGAAGTCAGTCAGTTGTTGTTTGCTGATGATACAGCGCTGGTGGCTGATTCATGTGAAAAACTGCAGAAGCTGGTGACTGAATTTGGTAAAGTGTGTGAGAGAAGAAAGTTGAGAGTAAATGTGAATAAGAGCATGGTTATTAAGTACAGTAGGGTTGAGTGCCAAGTCAATTGGGAGGTAAGTTTGAATGGAGAAAAACTGGAGGAAGTGAAGTGTTTTAGATACCTTGGAGTGGATTTGGCAGCAGATGGAACCATGGAAGCGGAAGTGAATCATAGGGTGGGGGAGGGGGCAAAAATTATGGGAGCATTGAAGAATGTGTGGAAGTCGAGAACATTATCTCGGAAAGCAAAAATGGGTATGTTTGAAGGAATAGTGGTTCCAACAATGTTGTATGGTTGCGAGGCGTGGGCTATGGATAGAGTTGTGCGCAGGAGGGTGGATGTGCTAGAAATGAGATGTTTGAGGACAATATGTGGTGTGAGGTGGTTTGATCGAGTAAGTAATAATAGGGTAAGAGTGATGTGTGGTAATGAAAAGAGTGTGGTTGAGAGAGCAGAAGAGGGTGTTTTGAAATGGTTTGGTCACATGGAGAGAATGAGTGAGGAAAGATTGACCAAGAGGATATATGTGTCAGAGGTGGAGGGAACGAGGAGAAGTGGGAGACCAAATTGGAGGTGGAAAGATGGAGTGAAAAAGATTTTGAGTGATCGGGGCCTGAACATGCAGGAGGGTGAAAGGCGTGCAAGGAATAGAGTGAATTGGAACGAAGTAGTATACCGGGCTGACGTGCTGTCAATGGATTGAACCAGGGCATGTGAAGCGTCTGGGGTAAACCATAGAAAGTTCTGTGGGGCCTGGATGTGGAAAGGGAGCTGTGGTTTCAGTGCATTATTACATGACAGCTAAAGACTGAGTGTGAACGAATGGGGCCTTTGTTGTCTTTTCCTAGCACTACCTCGCACACATGAGGGGGGAGGGGGTTGTTATTACATGTGTGGCGGGTTGGCGATGGGAATGAATAAAGGCAGACAGTATGAATTATGTGCACGTGTATATATGTATATGTCTGTGTGTGTATATACATCTATACGTTGAGATGTATAGGTATGTATATTTGCATGTGTGGACGTGTATGTGTATACATGTGTATGTGGTTGGTTGGGCCATTCTTTCGTCTGTTTCCTTGCGCTACCTCGCTAACGCGGGAGACAGCGACAAAGGAAAATGAAATATATAAATATTATTTATTTTGCTTTGTCGCTGTCTCCTGTGTTAGCGAGGTAGCGCAAGGAAACAGACAAAAGAATGGCCCAACCCACCCACATACACATACATGTCCACACACGCAAATATACATACTTATACATTGCAATGTACACATATATATACACATACAGACATGTACATATATACACATGTACATAATTCATACTTTCTGCGTTTATTTATTCCCATCGCCACCTTGCCACACATGGAATAACAACCCCCTCCCCCCTCATGTGTGAGAGGTAGCTCTAGGAAAAGACAACAAAGGCCCCATTTGTTCAACCTCAGTGTCTAGCTGTCATGTAATAATGCACCATTATTTTCATTAAGTCTAGTCACCATTTTGTTGAGGGTGACATCAGGTGTAAACTGCTTCCAACTTCACAAAAAGAATACACCTTAACACTCTTGTAATCAATTTGCTCACCCCTTGTCTGTCTATTGTTATACATTCTACATTGTAAAAGATTCACTTCTCTGTAGTTCACACTATGTTACCTTCTCATATCTTCAGTCTTTATCATTCCATTTCCAACTATACCCTATACATTACTTCAGATAGAAATAAATGCTCCCCTTACAAAAAGAATTGGCATTACCAAATGACTGCTATGAACACGTATAATAATAAGAGGGGCAAGAATGAAAACAAATATGATAAAGCTGCTGAAATTTATTTATACCTTCACCAATTAGTACTGATCATCCAATGAAAGCATATTTCACCAAAAATCAATTATTAAGCAAAGTTTCTGCAACCATGTTATCATAAAGAAATCATACTGTAAAATAAAACTTTGAATTAAAGGAAAATACATCACTGAATTCCATTATTTCATATGAAAGTTGCTACTGAAAGGCTTGCCTCTCAATAATTCTTGTATGGAAAAATCAACCTTTGTTGGTCTGAATGCAGCAATGGTAAATCTAGTTACTGCAGTTTTACTATATCTTAGATATTACAGGACAGGAGTCATAAACTGCCTTATATTTTTTCTGATTGTACTTGAATCACAGTGTCATATTGATTCTCTTCTGGAACATAAACAATTCGAAATTATATTATTAGTAATTATGGTTTCATATCTCCAATTGACATTTTATTACTGAACCAATACTTATAAGCTGAAAATGTTTAAAAAAAAATAATCACTGATAATAGTAGATGATGTACTTTGAGTAAGACCATGCTACTAATATTCTCAGCCATACAGAATGATGAGGACCTTTAGACTATGTTACAGGGAATGATGTTAAAGTACAAGAAAGTTTCACTGACAAATTTGAGACACTGGAGAATGACCAACAGTTTTCTACTGACATGGACTGCCATTATGCTTGTGGGAACCGATGTGATATGACATTCCATTCTTTACAGAGAATGAATGAGTCACCTTCCATAACGTAATTTTGAGCTGCTTTCCTGCCACAGGAATCTTACGAAATTTTTTCATGATGTGTCTGCGCTTACTCCTATTTGCTATAAAGATTACGAAGATGAATAAACCTTGAAGTGAGTTCAGGATATCAGTCACAGCCCTGAGGAGAAAAAGAAAACATTATGAAGTATGATTTGGACATGAAGCACAATTTTAAAAGCATTTATCATCTGTTACACATGAATATGAAACTAGAGACTGGCACACATAAATGTTTGCGAGCGAATAGTGTTACTGTCACTGACACATGCATATATTCGGTTTATTTGCGAGTATAAAGAATTGGGAATAAACATTCAACTCATGAGTTTTGTAAAAAATAATCGATGGCCAACAGAAAGCTGCATGCACACCATTAGTAGGTTTCTACCAAATCACAAAATTTCAGTTTAATCCACTGACAACTGTGAGAGGGGGACTGATTACAGACAATAGGTACTGTTATTAATAAAGCATCTAAAACACATGATAAACTTTGAAGAGAATTCCTTGTGGTCACTTGCACACAACCTACTATATAACCTTAGACGAGATGAGTATATGAAATACAGATGCTCCCAACCTACAACCATCAGTATATACAACCAGAAAAAATAAAAATTACGCTTGGTCATACATCTGCCAATGCCAATGGCTTTGAGCATACGATAGTGAATGTCAGATGGTCCTGGCATTATGTACATCACAGCACCTCTCTTGCTTTCAATTACCATTCAGTAAGTGACCATTATTCAAGTGAATCTAACAAATTTTTGTGCTGGATTAAAACATTTTTGTATTGAACCCCAAAGATAATGAGCAAGAGGAAAAACCCATCACAAGTTGATAGATCTGGTAAGACACCAAAGAAGGTGCTTGATTTGGAATTGAAAATGAAGGTAATCACCTAATACGAAGGAGAAAAAAAGGTAATTTGACTGCACATGATCTACAGTCGTTCCATTCAATGGTCTCCACAGTGTTAAAGGACAAAGAAAAGCAGTGAAAGGTTCGGCAAGTATGAAGTCTGAGATAATAACAAGGCAAAGGCCTCATCCATGAAATGGAAAAGTTGTTGATGCTGTGGACTGAAGATCAAATTCAAAAACATGTACCACTAAGCTTACTAACAATTCAAGCAAATGCTAGAAGTCTTTTTGAGAATTTGAAGGAGTGAACGGGAGAGGATTACATCAAGAACTTCACTTTAAAAGAAGGTATAGCTTGTACAACATTCAAGTCAAAATGAAGCAGCAAGTGCTGATGAAAGAAATTCCAAAAAGTTCATTGAAAGTTTGTATAAATCAATCCATGAACTAAAGAATCTTAGATATGAGGCAAAAAAAAAACTACAGAATCATATAACAAAGCTGGCAAATAAAAAACTAGATAATCATAACATAAACTCAGTAGGATAAAAGCATGTTGTACAGGTATAGGAATTCTACATCCCATGCTGACACATCCATTTCGAGATCCGACTGGTCAGTCAATGGAACTCAAATGTATGATAAGGCATATCTGTGCATTAAAAATAAATGAGATGACTACACATACACAAGATGATTACAAGAAATTCATGAAAAATGTGTGATGAATACATGAAATATAAGAAATCTACACGAGATGAATACATGGAATACACGAAAACTACACAAACTAGATACCTTAATTGGAACAAAGTCACAAACACAAAAACATTAACTGGTAAAAAAAGTGATCATATAATACATGAATTCGATTACATGGTTACAGAGCAAAACAGACTGAGAAAGGGATACAATTATGGACACTAGACATACCAAAGTATTTTTTTGTATGAACAAATTTGGAAATTGGGCTCAACAGGAAAAGTACAGATCAAAGGTGTTGTTCTTATGAAATATATAATGAAAGAGTTTTGAGCATGGGTACTTTGGGAGTAAATATAAAGGGAAGGTCGGAAAGAGAAAGAGATATAGTTCAATAAAAGATGCCCAAGAGCAGAAGACCATAGGGATATACTTGGGAAGTGGCACAACAGCAAGGCAGTATTTAAAAGATCTAAGGAAATGAGACAGCAAAATATGATAGGAGGAACAAAAAACTCTTGAAAAAGTATTGTGGAAAAGGTAGGGTATGATCCAAAACTAATATTATTTATTTTATCATACACCCCCTCTATAACATAAGTCCGAGTTCCATTCTGACAAACTGGTCAGACTGTGAAATGGATGCAAGTTGGACACATGTCAGCACAGCATGTAGAATTCTTATACATGTACAGCATTCTTTTGTCCTACTCAATTTTTATCATGATTATCTTATTTATTATTAACCAACTTTATCATAATATTCTGTAGTTTCATTTTACATATTATTCAAGATTCTTTAGGTCGTGTTTCATAATTTCTATTCTTCAATTTTTATTTTTTTTTCTGGTTGTATGTACGGATGGTTGTAAGTCGCACAGGTCATAAGTAAAGGATCAGGTGTACATGAATGCCATCTCCCGCATCAGAGAGGTAAGTCCATGAAACAGATGAAGAAAGACACATCCACTTACACATTTATATACATATACACACGTAAGGGGAGTGGGGAAGGAATGGGATGTATTTAGGGAAGCAATGATGGCTTGCACAAAAGATGCTTGTGGCATGAGAAGCGTGGGAGGTGGGCAGATTAGAAATGGTAGAGTGGTGGGATGAAGAAGCAAGATTATTAGTGAAAGAGAAGAGAGACAGTTGGACAATTTTTGTAGGGAAATAGTGCAACTGACTGGGAGATGTATAAAAGAATGAGGCAAGAGGTCAAGAGAAAGGGGCAAGAGGTGAAAAAGAGGGCAAATGAGAGTTGGGGTGAGAGAGTATCATTGAATTTTAGGGAGAATAAAAAGATGTTTTGGTAGGAGGTAAATAAAGTGCATAAGACGAGAACAAATGGGTAAATTGGTGAATGGGTCTAATGGGGAGGTAATAACAAGTAATGGTGATGTGAGAAGGAGATGGAGAGAGTATTTTGGTTTGTAGAATGTGTTAGATGATAGAGTGGCAGATATAGGGTGTTTTGGCCGAGGTGGTGTGGGAAGAGAAAGGGTCAGGGAGAATGGTTTGGTAAAGAGAGAAGAGGTAGTGAAAGCTTTGCGGAAGATGAAAGTCAGCAAAGCAGCGGGTTTGGATGGTATTGCAGTAGAATCTATTAAAAAAAGGAGGTGACTGTGTTGTTGACTGGTTGGTGGGGATAATCAATGTATGTATGGCTCATGGTGAGGTGCCTCAGGATTGGCGGAATGCATGCATAGTGCCATTGTACAAAGTCAAAGGGGATAAAGTGAGTGTTCAAATTACAGAGGTATATGTTTGTTGAGTATTCCTGGGAAATTGTATGGGGGGTATTAATTGAGAGGGTGAAGTCATGTACACAGCATCAGATTGGGGAAGAGCAATGTGGTTCCATAAGTGGTAGAGGATGTGTGGATCAGGTGTTTGCTTTGAAGAATGTATGTGAGAAATACTTAGAAAAACAATGGATTTGTAAGTAGCATTTAAGGATCTGGAGAAGACATATGATAGAGTTGATAGAGATGCTCTGTGGAAGGTATTAAAGGGTATATAGTGTGGGAGGAAAGTTGCTAGAAGCACTGAAAAGTTTTTATCGAGGATGTAAGGCATGTGTACGAGTAGGAAGAGAGGAATGTTATTGGTTCCCCGTGAAAGTCAGTTTGCAGCAGGAGTGCACGACGTCTCCATGGTTGTTTAATTTGTTTATGGATGGGGGTTGTTAGGGAGGTGAATGCAAGAGTTTTGGAGAGAGGGGCAAGTATGCAGTCTGTTGTGGATGAGAGGGCTTGGGAAGTGGGTCAGTTGTTGTTCGCTGATGATACAGTGCTGGTGGCTGATTCGAGTGAGAAACTGCAGAGGCTGGTGACTGAGTTTGGTAAAGTATGTGAAAGAAGAAAGCTGAGAGTAAATGTGAATAAGAGCAAGGTTATTAGGTACAGTAGGGTTGAGGGCCAAGTCAACTGGGAGGTAAGTTTGAATGGAGAAAAACTGGAGGAAGTGAAGTGTTTTAGATATCTGGGAGAGGATTTGGCAGCGGATGGAACCATGGAAGCGGAAGTAAGTCACAGGGTGGGGGAGGGGGGAAAAGGTTCTGGGAGCGTTAAAGAATGTGTGGAGGGTGAGAGCATTATCTCGGAGAGCAAAAATGGGTATCTTTGAAGGAAGAATGATTCCAACAATTTTATATGGTTGTGAAGCATTGGCTATAGATAGGGTTGTTCAAAGGAGGGTGGGTGTGTTGGAAATGAGATGTTTGAGGACATGTGGTGTGAGGTGGTTTGATCAAATTAGTAATGAAAGGGTAAAAGAGATGTGTGGTAATAAAAAGACTGTGGTTGAGAGAGCAGAAGAGGGTGTATTGAAATGGTTTCGTCACATGGGGAGAATGAATGAGGAAAGATTGACAAAGAGGATATATGTGTCAGAGGTGGAGGAAATGAGGAGAAGTGGGAGACCAAATTGGAGGTGGAAGGATGGAGTGAAAAAGATTTTGAGCGATCGGGGCCTGAACATGCAGGAGGGTGAAAGGCGTGCAAGGAATAGAGTGAACCAGGCCATGTGAAGCGTCTTGGGTAAACCATGGAAAGTTTTGTGGGGCCTGGATGTGGAAAGGGAGCTGTGGTTTTGGCCATTATACACGACAGTTAGAGACTGAGTGTGAACAAATGTGGCCTTTGCTGTCGTTTCCTAGCCTGCATGTGGGGGGGGTTGTCATTTCATGTGTGGTGGGGAGGCGACAGGAATGAATACAGGCAGGAAGTACGAGTTATGTACATGTGTATATGTCTATGTATATATATATATATATATGTATACGTTAAAATGTATAGGTATATATATATGTGTGTGTGTAGACATGCATGCATATACATGTGTATTTGTGCAGGTTGGGCCATTCTTTCATCTGTTTCCTTGTGCTACCTCACTAATGCGGGAGACAGTGACAAAGTATAATAAATAAATATTAAAATACGTACATGCAGAAGCTGGTGACTGAGTTTGGAAAAGTGTGTGGAAGAAGAAAGTTAAGAGTAAATGTGAATAAGAGCAAGGTTATTAGGTACAGTAGGGTTGAGGGTCAAGTCAATTGGGAGGTGAGTTTGAATGGAGAAAAACTGGAGGAAGTGAAGTGTTTTAGATATCTGGGAGTGGATCTGGCAGCGGATGGAACCATGGAAGCGGAAGTGGATCATAGGGTGGGGGAGGGGGCGAAAATCCTGGGGGCCTTGAAGAATGTGTGGAAGTCGAGAACATTATCTCGGAAAGCAAAAATGGGTATGTTTGAAGGAATAGTGGTTCCAACAATGTTGTATGGTTGCGAGGCGTGGGCTATGGATAGAGTTGTGCGCAGGAGGATGGATGTGCTGGAAATGAGATGTTTGAGGACAATGTGTGGTGTGAGGTGGTTTGATCGAGTGAGTAACGTAAGGGTAAGAGAGATGTGTGGTAATAAAAAGAGCGTGGTTGAGAGAGCAGAAGAGGGTGTTTTGAAGTGGTTTGGGCACATGGAGAGGATGAGTGAGGAGAGATTGACCAAGAAGATATATGTGTCGGAGGTGGAGGGAACAAGGAGAAGAGGGAGACCAAATTGGAGGTGGAAGGATGGAGTGAAAAGGATTTTGTGTGATCGGGGCCTGAACATGCAGGAGGGTGAAAGGAGGGCAAGGAATAGAGTGAATTGGAGCGATGTGGTATACCGGGGTTGACGTGCTGTCAGTGGATTGAATCGGGGCATGTGAAGCGTCTGGGGTAAACCATGGAAAGCTGTGTAGGTATGTATATTTGCGTGTGTGGACGTATGTATATACATGTGTATGGGGGGGGGGGGCCATTTCTTTCGTCTGTTTCCTTGCGCTACCTCGCAAACGCGGGAGACAGCGACAAAGTATAATAAAATAAATAAAAATAAATATAAATACATACATATATATATATATATACTCATGTACATATTCATGCTTGCCTTCATCCATTCCTGGCACCACCCTGCCCCACAGGAAACAGCATCACCATCCCCTACATTCAATGGGGTAGTGCCAGGGAACACAAAGAAAGGCTGCATTCGCTCACATCCATACATGAGCCTTCATGTGTAATGTAACGGAACCATAGCTCCCAATCCACATCCAGGCCTGTGGTTTATCCTGGACATTTCACATGCCCTGGTTTAGTCCACTGATGGCACACTTGACTCCAGTATACCACATCATTCCAATTCATTCTCATTCTGTGCACACCCTTCACCATCCTGCTTGTTCAAGCCCTGATTGTTCAAAATCATTTCACACCATCCTTCCATCTCCAATTTGGTCTCATAATTCTCCTTGTTCCCTCCACTTTTGACACATATCCTCTTTGTCAACCTTTCTTCAATCATTCTCTGTATGTCCAAACCATTTCAACTCACCCTCACTGCTCTCTCAATCACACTCTTTTTTATTTCCACACATCTCTCTCACCCATTCAATATTTACTTGATCAAACCACGTCAATCCAAATATTGTCCTTAAACATTTAATTTCCAATACATCCATCCTCTTCTGCACAACCCTATCTACAGCCCACGCCTTGAAACCATATAGTATTTTTGAAACTACTATTCCTTCAAACATACTCATTTTGCTCTCCAAGATGATGTTCTCTCTTTCCACACATTCTTCATCGCTCCCAGAACCTTCACCTTCCCTAAATACTTCTCCTTCCTTACCCACTCTCCTCATTTCATTTGCTTTCACCATTTGCCATTCTACACTTGATCTCTCCAGGTATTCCTTCACACAAGTCTCCATTCCAAGCTCACTTACTCTCACCATTCTCTTCTCCCTACCATTGTCACCTCTTTTTTGAAAACCTCTATAAATCTTCACCCTTGCCCCAAGAAGATAGTGATCAGACATCCTACTCGCTGCCTCTTTTATCACATTTACACCCAGAAGTCTTTCTTTTACACACCTATCAATTAATATATAATCCAATAATACATATACTTGTGTAAATCTATCTTTTTAAATTAGGTATTCACATTCACCAGTCTTTTCAGCGTACAACTCCATAAGCTCTTCACCATTCCCATTCATAACATTGAATACCCCATGTGCACCAATTTTATACTCAACTGCCACATTGCTTACCTTCACATTTAAATATCCTAACACTAATATTTGGTCTCAAACACCAAAACTACTGACACACTCAGCTGTTCCCAAAACACTTGCCTCTCATGACCTTTCAGAAGAAAGGTCATGGGAGGCAAGTTAATATGACTTTTGGTAGATATGATGCAGCACTATACATATTTCAATGTTGTTTACACTGGAAACTTTTAATTTCAGGTTATATCTAGGCTTTTTGTAAAATTGGTAAAACTGACTTTGAGAATTATAAGCAACAGTTTTAGGCTGAAGTTGGCACACAATGCATGTACAACTTCATGCAATGTGATATGTATATCATTTTGCTTTTTGTTAACACAGACTGGGACTCTAAATGAATTTAATTTAGCCACTGAATTGTTCTAGTGTCCTGTTAGGAAAATGAATCACTGCCAATCAAGAAAGTTACATGTCACAGATTGTACTGTAAGGCCTCATGAATACATTCATTAGAGAAAAATAAAGTCGCTAAAAGTTCAGCAGCTACTTATCCTGCCACATGAGAACACTCGCAGTCCACTGCAACTGACATGAACAATCTGTCACTTCTTTGCAAGTCTACCTCTTCCCCTTAAATCTTAACAATATCGTTATCAATCCTTACCGACCTCTCATAATGGTCATGTCTTCTTTAGAAAAAAAAAAGGATGTCAGAGACACACCTTTCAAATCACTTTTGCAGACTGCACATCATTACTCTTTATCTATTCTTGTAATTTTTACTGTACTACTCTGGTTATTCATCTTAACTGCTTTCATTCTTAAAGGTCTCTTGCTACACATATGATGAAGCAAATAACCCTTACTAAAGTTTATCAACATGCAAACTAATGATGCTGGCTTAGTTTAGAGAACAATTTTCAGAAGAAATGACTGCTAACATAAAGACAGCAATCATGGGTATCTAAGCTATTACAACTGATGATCTGCATTCCAGAAAACATAATATACCAATTAACAAAACCAAATGTCATTTACAGAAGTTCTCTGATTCTTTCAGTAAATGAGTTACTGGGATTTTAGTGACTGATACAATACACCCTCAACCATGTCACATTACTAACCAGATTTCAAAAGGTGGAATCTTCCAGGAAAGAATTTCAGTAACCCAGCAACCTGCCATGACTACAAGAAGGAAGAACTGCTGCTTGAATCTGTAAGGAATAGAGACTTATGAAGCAGCTGAGTGCTACATGGATACTTGATGATTAAGCACAATACTGTCATCAACACAAAAAAATTCAGTATCTCAAAAAGAATATCTAATAATTCAGTATTTGTTGATGCAAGAAAACCTTAAATATGAACAAAAGTATACAGTGTCTAATGTTATGTCATCTATCTCTGTTGATTCTGAGAATCAAAATGAACGATATTTGACACAAGAAATTCTATACTAAAACCTAGGCGTTTATGCTGTTTAATAAAAGGTTTGACACTTTACCATCATTTGGTTAATCTTGAATAAAAAACTATATTCAAATATTCAGTCATACAGGCTTACTTTAGCAAACATGTTTTGAGGCCTTTTCCAGTTTAAATTTCAGCTGTCAGTAATGATACCTCTGACATCTAGTTACTTGACTAATGTATCACTGAAACGAAAACTGGTGTTATCATACTCAGAAATATAATGTTGTTTGCGGTGTCTTGGTTCCAGTGCAGTGCTTAATTCAGAGTTACAACTGGAGAGTTTTTTTGACATTCTTATTCTGTCCTCAATTTTCCTATAGTTCTGGAACGTATGTATAATGAAGACGATGTTACAGAACAGCAGAAATCCCATGGGCCCATAGAAATACAAAAGAGTCGCAATGTCTCCTGAAATAAGAGTTAATGTTGATGAACATTGTATCATAAATGGTAATCTTCACCCTTGCAAAAAAAAAAAAAAAAAAAAAAGATTAGTGTCAATGTTTTACAGTCAGTCACTTCATATAATCATCTGGCTCTGATTTGCTACAGAAAAATTTCCTGTAACATATATTCTAAAACAATCATTTCACAGTAAAAGCAATTGTTAATTCACAGACAAATATAACACTTACCATGAAACCAACAGCGAGTTAGACCCAGGTATGGCTTAATAACTCCTGTCACATCATCTGGTGCAAAGAGCTGCATACCTAATGTAATAGCCCTGCAAGAACAGACAATTACTACAGTGCAATTATCAACATATTCTGTATAAGACTATAATCACAGTATTTGGATACATGGCTATATAGCAATAACTTATTAACGAAGATGGTGACCAAATAAAGCTTTTGCCTACCCAATGGTTAGGGGACCTCCAAAGCCAAAGAGTGGGTAGACCCATGCAGGTACGGCAGTGGTAGGGGAATATCTTCTGACATTCCTAAGATAGAAGATGATGCTGGCTGTCAAATCCATTACTGCTATACACAGTTTACACATGAAAAAATCATAGAAAAGAGGAGCTTTGCAATGTACAAGACAATGAATTTAGCAAAGAATTTTCTCCAAAACACTTTGGTTGCTTGTCTCATACACTAAACCTTATTAAACACTTATCCCCAAAATTCTGAGAGAAGAAATGAAAACCATGTGTTTACTAACACTGAAACAAAAATGTGTAATTTCACCTGACTCCTCGGAAAACAAAGGGACAAGTCACCCATCATTGGCCGTAGATTATAAAATCTCAAACAGTGGCCTCTAGCCTTTGGGTTGACATTATCTCTTTGAGGATACTTTCACATTTTTGAAGGGGCAAGTTGTTAATGGTACATGATAATTCTTTAGGTATGTGAAGAGAGGAACATACTCAGGTGTAAAGTTGTCATGACTGACTTCATTTCAAAGTGAGATGTCCCTAAGGTTGTTTAATTTGTTTATGGATGGGGTGGTTAGGGAGGTAAATGCAAGGGTTTTGGAGAGAGGGGGGAGTATGCAGTCTGTTGGGGACAAGAAGGCCTGGGAAGTGAGTCAGTTGTTGTTCACTGATGATACAGCGCTGGTGGCTGATTTGAGTGAGAAACTGTACAAGTTAGTGACTGAGTTTTGAAAAAAGTGTGAAAGAAAAAAGATGAGAGTAAATGTGAATAAGACCAAGGTTATTAGTATCAGGTTCAGTAGGGTTGAGGGACAAGCTAATTGGGATGTAAATTTGAATGGAGAAAAATTGGAGGAAGTGAAGAGTTTTAGATATCAAGGAGTGGACTTAGCAGTGAATGGAACCATGGAAACAGAAGTGAGTCACAGGGGGAGGGGGCAAAGGTTCTGGGAGCGATGAAGAGGACATTATCTCGGAGAGCAAAAATGGGTATGTTTGAAGGAATAGTAGTTCCAACAATACTATATGGTTGCGAGGCATGGGCTATAGACAGGGTTGTACAGAGGAGGGAGGATGTGTTGGAAATGAAATGTTTGAGGACAATATGTGGTGTGAGGTGGTATGATTGAGTAATGAAAGGGTAAGAGAGATGCATGGAAATAAGAAGAGGGTGGTTGAGAGAGCAGAAGATGGTGTGTTGAAATGGTTTGGACATGCAGAGAGAATGAGTGAGGAAAGATTGACAAAGAGGATATAAGTGTCAGAGGTGGAGGGAACAAGAAGTGGGAGAATGGAGTGAAAAAGATTTTGAGCGATCTGGGCCTGAACATACAGGAGGGTGAGAGGCGCACAAGGAATAGAGTGAACTGGAATGATGTAGCATACCAGGGTCAACGTGTTGTCAATGGACTGAACCAGGGCAGGTGAAACATCTGGGGTAAATATGGAAAGGTCTGTGGGGCCTGGATGTGGACAGGGAGCTGTGGTTTCGGTGCATTACACATGACACCTAGAGACTGATTGTGACTGATTGTGAAAGAATGTGGCCTTTTTTGTCTGTTGTCCTGAAGCTGCCTCACTGAAGCAGGGGGTAGCACTGCTGTTTCCTGTGGGGCAGGGTAGTGCCAGAAATGGATGAAGGCAAGCAAGTATGAGCATGTACATGTGTATATATGTATATACGCATGGAAAAATCATCTTTTGAACTTGAAGGAATCCAATTACTTTAAGGAAACCACCTAGCAAAGGGGGAAAAATTGTTTCCCAACACAGATGCAAAACATCCAGTTCACATTGAAACTCACCTGTCTTTCAGATTTTTTTTAGTGGGATAATCTCTCAACTTACCACTTCATGTTAACCTGACTAACAGCTTCAAGGCTTAAGATAAAGAGGATGGTTTTCTCTTTCTGAAAAAAAAGAGACAGAGAAAAAAACTACAGCTATATGAATACAGAGCATTTGTTGGCAACATCAGATTGTTTCCAGATATGGTTGTGCAGTCGGAGACTTTGAACAGTAATTACCTTTTATATGATGAAAACTGCATTCTTGAAACAAGTTATATCGTTTCTGAGATACAGAAGAAAATATTTTTTGGATATTAAGAACTTTCCCTCTGGTAGATGATATTCTGCCTGATGATAACATCACACCAAAAACTGAATTCTACCCCTAGAGTGAGGACACCACTCTCAAAGCTGAATTTGGCAACACTAAACCAATCAAGTTTTTGATGCAAATTTGCAAGGAGTATCCAGCTCTGGCATCAAAGGCAATTAAAAGTTTTTCAGCCTCATACAGATGTAAAAGGTTATTTTTCTAGAGTTTTTCACCATCAAGACTGACATGCCAAGGAGAATGGAAGTGACTGAACACCATGGATGAGGTCTGCATGTTCTAGTACTGAGAATCATCTGTTTAGCAATAAAAAAAGATGTCCCAGCCTTACCAATGATCTGAATAAATGCACAGAGATTCTTTCAGCTTTATTTTTTGACAATCAGATGAATTCAATTATTTTTTTTAAATCTTGAGTGTTTCAACTCATTCAAACTTAACAGTATGATGAAATATCTTTGTCATTATGTGCAGCTTCCTTTTGCTTTGTTTTCCTGCTAAAGCTTCATGATGACACATGAGTGCTATGAAAATACAAGATATAACTTTGAGTAGTTTTCCCGTTTTAAATGTTTGAATACCCTGAAGTTAGGTGTTTCTTCTTTAAACTTTGGAGACTTGTAACCAAAAGTAATGACTAGTTAACCTGATTAATAGGTTGAAAGAAGTTGATTAACAGGTTGAAAGAAGTTGGGAACCAATGGTCTAGACAGAGATGATAATTATCAAATCAAAATTGTACATAAGGAAAACATGCCAGATGTAAATGTACATCAGATTACTGTGAAGTATATCTGATAACCTTTTTGAAGATTACTGAAAACCAACAAAAAGTATGGCTTTACCTACCTACTCACTAATAGATCATAATTAAACTCATAATGGTAATTTCCCTTTCATTCCTGTACCCATACCATTGATACTGAATTTTAAAGCTGCAGTTAACTGTTCAAGGTTAAGAGAATTTGGAAGGTCCAGCCCCTTTAGGAGTAAATTTTACAAAGAAAAGCACCCTCACCTCCATCTTCTTTTTGAAATATATCTCAGTTGATGGTGTATAACGCCTTGTTGCTTATTAGCAGTTCCTGTACTAAATTATAAACTTGTGCCAACGCTCAGGGGTAAAATTTCACATTTACATCCTGTGAAGATACTGGTGGGCACAGTTACTCACAGTGGAATAATACATACAAGAGGTTGTCAAGCTCACTAAACACATCTGGGAAAGCTTCACTTTACAATGACAGGAAACAATACTAAACAAATTCTAACACAAAATACATTAACATTTTACCGAGTCATAAGTGTCATACTGGAAAAGCTCTCTCCATTACATTGTGCTTCAAGAAAAAGTTAAATCACAAGTGAGATTATATGAGAAATTTACTTACAAGAGGGAAGAGACAGGCAGTACTACTAACCTCATAGTTCTCCAACTTTCAAAACATAACACACTAAGCCAGAAGAAAGTGGCAAGGAAGCCAAACTGCATGACAAGACCTAGAGAGACAAAGAAATAAAAGACATTAGAGGTTTGTCACACATTTTTTGACAGAAATGAAGTATAGCTGCTATGTTAAAAATTACTGTGTTAATCTTAATTACATTATCTTTTCTTTATTTCTTTAAGTGGTCAACATGACAGGCAAAAGCATGCTTAAGTCATGGCCATCTCAGATGAAAGTTAAGACTACAGGTGCGAGAAAAAGGTATATAACACGGAGTAACTTGAACTCCATAGGTGTTTGAGACCTGGATCTTGAAGCAAGGAACAGGGATATTTTGAATTCTTTCTCCCCTTCCTTACAGAGAGCAAAAATGGGTTCGTTTGCAGGTAAAGTAGTTCCAACGACATTGTATGGATATGAGACATGGTCTTACATATAGATTAGGTTGTGCAAGGAAGGGAGGATGTTTAGGAATAGAAATGTTTGAGAACAATATGTAATTTGAGGGGGTCTGATCGAATATTAAAAGGGTAAGAGTGAGGCATGGTAACAAGACGAATGCGGTTGAGATAGCTGAATAGGGTATGCTGATACGGCTTGGACATATGGAGAGAATGGGTGAGGAGAGGTTGACAAAGAAGATATATGTGTCAGAGGTGGAAGGGGACAAAAAGAAGGGAAGACCCAACTGGATATGACAGGAAGGAGTGAGAAAGATTTTGAGAGAACAGGGCTTCAACATAAAGGAGGGTGAAAGTCGTGCACGGGGTGAATTTGAGTGATGTGATTTACAGTAGTCGACGTTCTGTCAAGGGACTGAAACAGGGCATGTAAAGCAGCCGGGAAAAGGATGGAAACGTCGCTTAGTCCTGCTTGTGGACAGGGGGCTTTGGTTTCGGTGCTTTTGACATGACAGCTTGAGAATGGATGTGAAGGAATGCAGCCTATCTGTCTGTTTTTGGTGCAACCTCGCTAACGCTAGAAAGAAGATGCAACTATGTGTGTATATATATATATATATATATATATATATATATATATATATATATATATATATATATATATATATATTATTATATTTTATATTATACTTTGTCGCTGTCTCCCGCGTTTGCGAGGTAGCGCAAGGAAACAGACGAAAAGAAATGGCCCAACCCCCCCCCCCATACACATGTATATACATACGTCCACACACGCAAATATACATACCTACACAACTTTCCATGGTTTACCCCAGACGCTTCACATGCCTTGATTCAATCCACTGACAGCACGTCAACCCCGGTATACCACATCGCTCCAATTCACTCTATTCCTTGCCCTCCTTTCACCCTCCTGCATGTTCAGGCCCCGATCACACAAAATCTTTTTCACTCCATCTTTCCACCTCCAATTTGGTCTCCCTCTTCTCCTCGTTCCCTCCACCTCCGACACATATATCCTCTTGGTCAATCTTTCCTCACTCATTCTCTCCATGTGCCCAAACCACTTCAAAACACCCTCTTCTGCTCTCTCAACCACGCTCTTTTTATTTCCACACATCTCTCTTACCCTTACGTTACTCACTCGATCAAACCACCTCACACCACACATTGTCCTCAAACATCTCATTTCCAGCACATCCATCCTCCTGCGCACAACTCTATCCATAGCCCACGCCTCGCAACCATACAACATTGTTGGAACCACTATTCCTTCAAACATACCCATTTTTGCTTTCCGAGATAATGTTCTCGACTTCCACACATTCTTCAAGGCCCCCAGAATTTTCGCCCCCTCCCCCACCCTATGATCCACTTCCGCTTCCATGGTTCCATCCGCTGCCAGATCCACTCCCAGATATCTAAAACACTTCACTTCCTCCAGTTTTTCTCCATTCAAACTCACCTCCCAATTGACTTGACCCTCAACCCTACTGTACCTAATAACCTTGCTCTTATTCACATTTACTCTTAACTTTCTTCTTCCACACACTTTACCAAACTCAGTCACCAGCTTCTGCAGTTTCTCACATGAATCAGCCACCAGCACTGTATCATCAGCGAACAACAACTGACTCACTTCCCAAGCTCTCTCATCCCCAACAGACTTCATACTTGCCCCTCTTTCCAAAACTCTTGCATTTACCTCCCTAACAACCCCATCCATAAACAAATTAAACAACCATGGAGACATCACACACCCCTGCCGCAAACCTACATTCACCGAGAACCAATCACTTTCCTCTCTTCCTACACGTACACATGCCTTACATCCTCGATAAAAACTTTTCACTGCTTCTAACAACTTTCCTCCCAAACCATATATTCTTAATACCTTCCACAGAGCATCTCTATCAACTCTATCATATGCCTTCTCCAGATCCATAAATGCTACATACAAAACCATTTGCTTTTCTAAGTATTTCTCAAATACATTTTTCAAAGCAAACACCTGATCCACACATCCTCTACCACTTCTGAAACCACACCACTCTTCCCCAATCTGAGGCTCTGTACATGCCTTCACCCTCTCAATCAATGCCCCCCCCCATATAATTTCCCAGAAATGCTCAACAAACTTATATCTCTGTAATTTGAGCACTCACTCTCATCCCCTTTGCCTTTGTACAATGGCACTATGCAAGCATTCTGCCAGTCCTCAGGCATCTCACCATGAATCATACATACATGAAATAACCTTACCAACCAGTCAACAATACAGTCACCCCCTTTTTTAATAAATTCTACTGCAATACCATCCAAACCCACTGCCTTGCCGACTTTCATATTCCCCAAAGCTCTGTTTAGCAAATTATTCTCCCTAACCCTCTCACTCTGCACACCACCTCGACCAAAAACACCCTATATCTGCCACTCTATCATCAAACACATTCAACAAACCTTCAAAATACTCACTCCATCTCCTTCTCGCATCACCACTACTTGTTATCACCTCCCCATTAGCCCCCTTCACTGATGTTCCCATTTGTTCCCTTGTCTTACATACTTTATTTACCTCCTTCCAAAACATCTTTTTATTCTCCCTAAAATTTAACGATACTCTCTCACCCCAACTCTCACTTGCCCTCTTTTTCGCCTCGCACCTTTCCCTTTGACCTCCTACCTCTTTCTTTTATACATCTCCCTGCCATTTGCATTATTTCCCTGCAAAAATCATCCAAATGCCTCTGTCTTCTCTTTCACTAATGATCTTACTTCTTCATCCCACCACTCACTACCCTTTCTAATCTGCCCACCTCCCATGCTTCTCATGCCACAAGCATCTTTTGCACAAGCCATCACTGCTCCCCTAAATACATTCCATTCCTCCCCTACTCCCCTTATGTCCTTTGTTCTCACTTTTTTCCATTCTGTTCTCAGTCTCTCCTGGTACTTCCTCACACAAGTCTCCTTCCCAAGCTCACTTACTCTCTCCACTCTCTTCACCCCAACATTCTCTCTTCTTTTCTGAAAACCTCTACAAATCTTCACCATTACCTCCACAAGATAATGATCAGACATCCCTCCAGTTGCACCTCTCAGCTCATTAACATCCAAAAGTCTCTCGCGTGCCTATCAATTAACACGCAATCCAATAACGCTCTCTGGCCATCTCTCCTACTTACATACGTATACTTATGTATATCTCTTCTCAAACCAGGTATTCCCAATCACCAGTCCTTTTTCAGCACATAAATCTAAAAGGTCTTCACCATTTCCATTTACAACAGTGAATTTTTGTTTGTGGCAGGGGTGCTTGATGTCTCCATGTTTGTTTAAATTTGTTTATGGATAGGGTGGTTAGGGAGGTGAATGCAAGAATTTTGTGAAGAGGGAAAAGTATGCTTATGATACAGCGCTAGTGGCTGATTCGGGTGAGAGACTGCAGAAGTTGGTGACTGAGTTTGGTAAAGTGTGTGAAAGACGAAAGTTGAGGGTAAATGTGAATAAGAGCAAAGTTATTAGGTTCAGTAGGGTTGAGGGACAAGTAAATTAGGAGATAAGTTTGAATGGAGAAAAACTGGAGGAAGTGAAGTGTTTTAGATATCTGGGAGTGGACTTAGCATTAGTAACAGGGTTGGGGAGGGGGCGAAGGTTCTGGGAGCGTAGAAGAATGTGTGGAAGGTGAGAATGTTATCTTGGAGAGCAAAAATGGGTGTTTGAAAGAATAGTGGTTCCAACAGTTATATAGATAGGGTTGTGCGGAGGGAGGTGGATGTGTTGGAAATGAAATGTATGAGGACAATATGTGGTGTGAGGTGGTATGATCAAGTAAGTCATAAAAGGGTAAGAGAGATGTGTGGTAATAAAAAGAATGTGGTTGAGAGAGCAGAAGAGGGTGTTTTGAATTAGTTTGGTCACATGGAGAGAATGAGTGAGGAAAGATTGACAATGAGGTTATATGTGTCAAAGGTGGGGAGGGAAGGAGAAGTGGGAGACCAAATTGCAGGTGGAAGGATGGAGTGAAAAAGATTTTGAGCGATTGGGGCCTGATCATATAGGAGGGTGAAAGGCGTACAAGGAATAGAGTGAGTTGGAACGATGTGGTATACCAGGTTCGATGTGCTGTCAATGGATTGAACAAGGGCATGTGAAGCGTCTGGGGTAAACCATGAAAAGTTTTGTGGGGCCTGGATGTGGAAAGGGAGCTGTGGTTTCGGTGCATTATACATGACAGCTAGAGACTGAGTGTGAACGGATGTGGCCTTTTGTCCTTTTCTAGCAACAAAGTATAATAATATTCCCTTAAAGGCTCAATCCTCTGTTCTTAACGCTACCTCGTTAACGTGGGAAATGGTGAATAGCATTAAAAAGAAAAAAATATATAAATATATTTTATATTTTACTTATTCATTATTTATTTATTTATTTATTTTGCTTTGTCGCTGTCTCCCGCGTCTGCGAGGTAGCGCAAGGAAACAGACGAAAGAAATGGCCCAACCCACCCCCATACACAATGTATATACATACACATCCACACACGCAAATATACATACCTATACATCTCAATGTACACATATATATACACACACAGACACATACATATATACCCATGCACACAATTCACACTGTCTGCCTTTATTCATTCCCATCGCCACCTCGCCACACATGGAATACCATCCCCCTCCCCCCTCATGTGTGCGAGGTAGCACTAAGAAAAGACAACAAAGGCCCCATTCGTTCACACTCAGTCTCTAGCTGTCATGCAATAATGCCCGAAACCACAGCTCCCTTTCCACATCCAGGCCCCACACAATTTTCCATGGTTTACCCCAGACGCTTCACATGCCCTGATTCAATCCCCTGACAGCACGTCAACCCCGGTATACCACATAAATCCAATTCACTTTATTCCTTGCCCGCCTTTCACCCTCCTGCATGTTCAGGCCCCGATCACACAAAATCTTTTTCACTCCATCTTTCTACTTCCAATTTGGTCTCCCACTTCTTTTCGTTCCCTCCACCTCCGACACATATATCCTCTTGGTCAATTTTTCCTCACTCATTCTCTCCATGTGCCCAAACCATTTCAAAACACCCTCTTCTGCTCTCTCAACCATGCTCTTTTTATTTCCACACATCTCTCTTACCCTTACATAACTTACTCGATCAAACCACCTCACACCACACATTGTCCTCAAACATCTCATTTCCAGCACATCCACCTTCCTGCGCACAACTCTATCCATAGCCCACGCCTCGCAACCATACAACATTGTTGGAACCATTATTCCTTCAAACATACCCATTTTTGCTCTCCGAGATAATGTTCTCGACTTCCACACATTCCTCAAGGCTCCCAGGATTTTCGCCCCCTCCCCCACCCTATGATTCACTTCCGCTTCCATGGTTCCATCCGCTGCCAGATCCACTCCCAGATATCTAAAACACTTTACTTCCTCCCAATTGACTTATTTATTATACTTAAATTAAATTAAACAACCATGGAGACATCACACACCCCTGCCACAAACCTAAATTCACTGAGAACCAATCACTTTCCTCTCTTCCTACACGTACACAAGCCTTACATCCTCGATAAAAACTTTTCACTGCTTCTAACAACTTGCCTCCCACACCATATATTCTTAGTACCTTCCACAGAGCATCACTATCAACTCTATCATATGCCTTCTCCAGATCCATAAATGCTACATACAAATCCATTTGCTTTTCTAAGTATTTCTCACATACATTCTTCAAAGCAAACACCTGATCCACACATCTTCTACCACTGGATGGGGTTGTTAGGGAGGTCAATGCAAGAGTTTTGGAAAGAGAGGCAAGTATGCAGTCTGTTGGGGATGAGAGAGCTTGGGAAGTGAGTCAGCTGTTGTTCGCTGATGATACAGCGCTGGTGGCAGAAACTGCAGAAGCTGGTGACTGAGTTTGGTAAAGTGTGTGAAAGAAGAAAGCTGAGAGTACACGTGAATAAGAGCAAGGTTATTAGGTACAGTAGTGTTGAGGGACCAGTCAATTGGGAGGTAAGTTTGAATGGAGAAAAACTGGAGGAAGTAAAGTGTTTTAGATATCTGGGAGTGGATTTGGCAGAGGATGGAACAATGGAAGTAGAAGTGAATCATAGGGTGGGGGAGGGGGCGAAAATCCTGGGAGCCTTGAAGAATGTGTGGAAGTCGAGAACATTATCTCCGAAAGCAAAAATGGCTATGTTTGAAGGAATAGTGGTTCCAACAATGTTGTATGGTTGCGAGATGTGGACTATGGATAGAGTTGTGCGCAGGAGGGTGGATGTGCTGGAAATGAAATGTTTGAGGACAATATGTGGTGTGAGGTGGTTTGATCGAGTAAGTAATGTATGGGTAAGAGAGATGTGTGGAAATAAAAAGAGCGTGGTTGAGAGAGCAGAAGAGGGTGTTTTGAAATGGTTTGGGCACATGGAGAGAATGAGTGAGGAAAGATTGACCAAGAGGATATATGTGTCGGAGGTGGAGGGAACGAGGATAAGTGGGAGACCAAATTGCAGGTGGAAAGATAGAGTGAAAAAGATTTTGAGTGATTGGGGCCTGAACATGCAGCAGGGTGAAAGGCGGGCAAGGAATAGAGTGAATTGGATCGATGTGGTATACCGGGGTCGACGTGCTGTCAATGGATTGAATCAGGGCATGTGAAGCGTCTGGGGTAAACCATGGAAAGTTGTGTGGGGCCTGGATGTGGAAAGGGAGCTGTGGTTTCGGGCATTATTGCATGACAGCTGGAGATTGAGTGTGTGCGAATGGGGCCTTTGTTGTCTTTTCCTGGCGCTGCCTCGCGCACATGAGGGTGGAGGGGGATGTTATTCCGTGTGTGGCGTGGTGGCGATGGGGGTGAGAAGGGGCAGACAGTGTGAATTGTGTGCATGTGTGTATATGTATGTGTCTGCGTGGGTATATCTGTGTGTACGTTGGGATGTGTGGGTGTGTACGTTTGCATGTGTGGACGGGTGTGTTTGCATGTGTGTGGGGGTGGGTTGGGCCATTTCTTTAGTCTGTTTCCTTGCGCTACCTCGCAGGCGCGGGAGACAGCGACAAAGCAAAATAAATAAATAAAATATATTATTATATTTTGGTGCTGTCTCCCACATTAGCAAGGTAGTGCAAGGAAACAGATGAATGAATGGCCCAACCCACCCACATACACATGTATAAATATACACGTCCACACACGCAAATATACATACCTATACATCTCAACATATACATATATATATATACACACACAGACATATACATATATACACATGTACATAATTCATACTGTCTGCCTTTATTCATTCCCATCGACACCCCACCACACATGAAATTACAACCCCCTCACCCCTCATGTGTGCGAGGTAGCACTAGGAAAAGACAACAGAGGCCACATTTGTTCACACTCAGTCTCTGGCTGTCATATAATAATGCACCGAAACTACAGCTCCCTATCCACATTAAGGCCCCACAGAACTTTCCATGATTTACCCCAGACACTTCACATGCCCTGGTTCAATCCATTGACAGCACGTCGACCCCGGTATACCACACCGTTCCAATTCACTCTATTCCTTGCACGCCTTTCAACCTCCTGCATGTTCAGGCCCTGACCATTCAAAATCTTTTTCACTCCATCCTTTCACCTCCAATTTGGTCTCCCACTTCTCCTCATTCCCTCCACCTCTGACACATATATCCTCTTGGTCAATCTTTCCTCACTCATTCTCTCCATGTGACCAAACCATTTCAAAACACCCTCATCTGCTCTCTCAACCACACTCTTTTCATTACCACACATCTCTCTTACCCTATTATTACTTACTCAATCAAACCACCTCACACCACATATTGTCCTCAAACATCTCATTTCCAGCACATCCACCCTCCTGCGCACAACTCTATCCATAGCCCACGCCTCACAACCATATAACATTGTTGGAACCACTATTCCTTCAAACATACCCATTTTTGTTTCCAAAATAATGTTCTCGACTTCCACACATTTTTCAACACTTCCAGAACTTTCGCCCTATGATTCACTTCCACTTCCGGTTCCATCCGCTGCCAGATCCACTCCCAGATATCTAAAACACTTCACTTCCTCCAGTTTTTCTCCATTCAAACTTACCTCCATATTGACTTGACCCTCAACAGTACTGTACCTAATAACCTTGCTCTTACTCGCATTTAATCTCAGCTTTCTTCTTTCACACACTTTACCAAACTCAGTCACCAGCTTCTGCAGTTTCTCACATGAATCAGCCACCAGCACTGTATCATCAGCGAACAACAACTGACTCACTTCCCAAGCTCTCTCATCCACAACAGACTGCATACTTGCCCCTCTTTCCAAAACTCTTGCATTCACCTCCCTAACAACCCCATCCACAAACAAATTAAACAACCATGGAGACATCACACACCCCTACCGCAAACCTACATTCACTGAGAACCAATCACTTTCCTCTCTTCCTACACGTACACAAGCCTTACATCCTCGATAAAAACTTTTCACTGCTTCTAACAATTTACCTCCCACATCATATATTCTTAATATCTTCCACAGAGAATCTCTATCAAATCTATCATATGCCTTCTCCAGATCCATAAATGCTACATACAAATCCATTTGCTTTTCTAAGTATTTCTCACATACATTTTTCAAAGCAAACATCTGATCCACACATCCTCTACCACTTCTGAAACCACACTACTCTTCCCCAATCTGATGCTCTGTACATGCCTTCACCCTCTCATTCAATACCCTCCCATATAATTTCCCAGGAATACTCAACAAACTTATACCTCTGTAATTTGAGCACTCACTCTCATCCCCTTTGCCTTTGTACAATGGCACTATGCAAGCATTCTGCCAGTCCTCAGGCACCTCACCATGAATCATACATACATGAAATAACCTTACCAACCAGTCAACAATACAGTCACCCCCTTTTTTAATAAATTCCACTGCAATACCATCCAAACCCACTGCCTTGCCGACTTTCATATTCCCCAAAGCTCTGTTTAGCAAATTATTCTCCCTAACCCTCTCACTCTGCACACCACCTCGACCAAAAACACCCTATATCTGCCACTCTATCATCAAACACATTCAACAAACCTTCAAAATACTCACTCCGTCTCCTTCTTGCATCACCACTACTTGTTATCACCTCCTCATTAACCCCCTTCACTCATGTTCCCATTTGTTCCCTTATCTTACATACTTTATTTACCTCCTTCCAAAACATCTTTTTATTCTCCCTAAAATTTAATGATACTCTCTCACCCCAACTCTCACTTGCCCTCTTTTTCGCCTCTTGCACCTTTCTCTTGACCTCCTACCTCTTTCTTTTATACATCTCCCAGTCATTTGCATTATTTCCCTGCAAAAATCATCCAAATGCCTCTGTCTTCTCTTTCACTAATGATCTTACTTCTTCATCCCACCACTCATTACCCTTTCTAATCTGCCCACCTCCCATGCTTCTCATGCCACAAGCATCTTTTGCAGAAGCCATCACTGCTCCCCTAATTACATTCCATTCTTCCCCCACTCCCCTTATGTCCTTTGTTCTCACTTTTTTCCATTCTGTTCTCAGTCTCTCCTGGTACTTCCTCACACAAGTCTCCTTCCCAAGCTCACTTACTCTCTCCACTCTCTTCACCCCAACATTCTCTCTTATTTTCTGAAAACCTCTAAAAAATTTCACCTTCACCTCCACAAGATAATGATCAGACATCCCTCCAGTTGCACCTCTCAGCACATTAACATCCAAAAGTCTCTCTCGCCTGCCTATCAATTAACACACAATCCAATAATGCTTTCTGGCCATCTCTTCTACTTACATAAGCATATATCTCTCTTTTTAAACCAGGTATTCCCAATCACCAGTCCCTTTTCAGCACATAAATCTAAAAGTCTTCACCATTTCCATTTACAACAGTGAATTTTTGTTTGTGGTAGGGGTGCTTGATATCTCCATGTTTGTTTAAATTTGTTTATGGATGGGGTGGTTAGGGAGGTGAATGTAAGAATTTTGAGAAGAGGGGAAAGTATGCTTATGATACAGCGCTAGTGGCTGATTTGGGTGAGAAACTGCAAAGTTGGTGATTAAGTTTGGTAAAGTGTGTGAGAGAAGAAAGTTGAGGGTAAATGTGAATAAGAGCAAAGTTATTAGGTTCAGTAGGGTTGAGGGACAAGTAAATTAGGAGATAAGTTTGAATGGAGAAAAACTGGAGGAAGTGAAGTGTTTTAGATATCTGGGAGTGGACTTTGCATTAGTCACAGGGTTGGGGAGGGGGCGAAGGTTCTGGGAGCGTAGAAGAATGTGTGGAAGGTGAGAATGTTATCTTGGAGAGCAAATATGGGTGTTTGAAAGAATAGTGGTTCCAACAAAGTTATATGGTTGCAAGGCATGGGCTATAGATAGGGTTGTGTGGAGGGGGGTGGATGTGTTGGAAATGAAATGTATGAGGACAATATGTGGTGTGAGGTGGTATGATCGAGTAAGTCATATAAGGGTAAGAGAGATGTGTGGTAATAAAAAGAATGTGGTTGAGAGAGCAGAAGAGGGTGTTTTGAAATGGTTTGGTCTCATGGAGAGAATGAGTGAGGAAAGATTGACAAAGAGGTTATATGTGTCAAAGGTGGGGAGGGAAGAAGGAGAAGTGGGAGACCAAAGTGCAGGTGGAAGGATGGAGTGAAAAAGATTTTGAGCGATTGGGGCCTGATCATATAGGAGGGTGAAAGGCGTACAAGGAATAGAGTGAGTTGGAACGATGTGGTATACCGGGTTTGATGTGCTGTCAATGGATTGAACCAGGGCATGTGAAGCATCTATGGTAAACCATGAAAAGTTTTGTGGGGTCTGGATGTGGAAAGGGAGCTGTGGTTTCGGTGCATTATACATGACAGCTAGAGACTGAGTGTGAACGGACGTGGCCTTTTGTCCTTTCCTAGCGACAAAGTATAATAACATTCCCTTAAAGGCTCAGTCCTCTGTTCTTAACGCTACCTCGTTAACGCGGGAAATGGTGAATAGCATTAAAAAGAAAAAAATATATAAATATATTTTATATTTCACTTATTTATTATACTTTGTTGCTGTCTCCCACATTAGCGAGGTAGTGCAAGGAAACAGACGAAAGAATGGCCCAACCCACCCAGAGACAAATGTATATACTTAAACGCCCACACATGCACATATACATACCTATACATTTCAACGTTTTTATTACTATTATTATTATTTTGCTTTGTCGCTGTCTCCTGCGTTAGCGAGGTAGCGCAAGGAAACAGACGAAAGAATGGCCCAACCCACCCACATACACATGTATAAACATACACGTTCACACACACAAATATACATATCTATACATCTCAACTTATACATATATATACACACACAGACATATACATATATACACATGTACATAATTCATACTGTCTGCCTTTATTCATTCCCATTGCCACCCTGCCACACATGAAATTACAACCCCCTCCCCCCTCATGTGTGCAAGGTAGCGCTAGGAAAAGACAACAAAGGCCACATTCGTTCACACTCAGTCTCTAGCTGTCATGTAATAATGCACCGAAACCACAGCTCCCTATCCACATCCAGGCCCCACAGAACTTTCCATGGTTTACCCCAGACACTTCACATGCCCTGATTCAATTCATTGACAGCACGTCAACCCCGGTACACCACATCGTTCCAATTCACTCTATTCCTTGCACGCCTTTCACCCTCCTGCATGTTCAGGCCCTGATCACTCAAAATCTTTTTCACTCCATCTTTCCACCTCCAATTTGGTCTCCCACTTCTCCTCGTTCCCTCCACCTCTGACACATATATCCTCTTGGTCAATCTTTCCTCACTCATTCTCTCCATGTGACCAAACCATTTCAAAACACCCTCTTCTGCTCTCTCAACCACACTCTTTTCATTACCACACATCTCTCTTACCCTATTATTACTTACCCGATCAAACCACCTCACACCACATATTGTCCTCAAACATCTCATATCCAGTACATCCACCCTCCTGCGCACAACTCTATCCATAGCCCACGCCTCGCAACCATATAACATTGTTGGAACCACTATTCCTTCAAACATACCCATTTTTGCTTTCCAAGATAATGTTCTCGACTTACACACATTCTTCAACACTCCAAGAATTTTCGCCCCCTCCCCCACCCTATGATTCACTTCCGCTTCCATGGTTCCATCTGCTGCCAAATCCACTCCCAGATATCTAAAACACTTCACTTCCTCCAGTTTTTCTCCATTCAAACTTACCTCCCAATTGACTTGACCCTCAACCCTACTGTACCTAATAACCTTGCTACTATTCACATTTACTCTCAGCTTTCTTCTTTCACACACTTTACCAAACTCAGTCTCCAGCCTCTGCAGTTTCTCACATGAATCAGCCACCAGCACTGTATCATCAGCGAACAACAACTGACTCACTTCCCAAGCTCTCTCATCCACAACAGACTGCATACTTGCCCCTCTTTCCAAAACTCTTGCATTCACCTCCCTAACAACCCCATCCATAAACAAATTAAACAACCATGGAGACATCACACACCCCTGCCGCAAACCTACATTCACTGAGAACCAATCACTTTCCTCTCTTCCTACACGTACACATGCCATACATCCTCGATAAAAACTTTTCACTGCTTCTAAGAACTTGCCTCCCACGCCATATATTCTTAATACCTTCCACATAGCATCTCTATCAACTCTATCATATGCCTTCTCCAGATCCATAAATTTCAACGTAGACATACCTATATAAGCATGCACATATTCATACATGCTGCCTTCATGTATTTCCGCCGCCACCCCGCCACACATGAAATGACACCCTCCTCCCCCCGCGAGGTAGCGCTAGAAGAGGACAACAAAGGCGACATTCGTCCACACTCAAACTCTAGCTGTCATGTGTAATGCATCGATACCACAGCTCCCTTTCCACATCCAAGCCCCACAAAACCTACCATGGTTTACCCCAGATGCTTCACATGCCCTGGTTCAATCCACTGACAGCACGTCGACCATGGTATACCACATCGTTCTAATTCACTCAATTCCTTACACGCCTTTTACCCTCCTGTATGTTCAGGCTCCGATCGCTCAAAATCTTTTTTCACTCCATCCTTTCACCTCCAATTTGGTCTCCCACTTCTCGTTCCCTCCACCTCTGACACATATATCCTTTTTGTCAATCTTTCCTCACTCATTCTCTCCATGTGACCAAACCACTTCAATACACCCTCTTCTGCTCGCTCAACCACACTCTTTTTATCATCACACATCTCTCTTACCCTTTCATTACTTACTCGATCAAACCACCTCACACCACATATTTTCCTCGAACATCTCATTTCCAACATGACCACCCTCCTCCGCACAACCCTATTTATCGCCCATGCCTCACAACCATATAACTCCACTCTTACAAAGCACATCAAATTCGCATGTAATAAAATTCATCCCTCAAGCAAAGGCACAATATTTTTTGTCTTTCAATGCAGAAAAACCACCACCAAGAACAGTCTTGCTTGCCTAAGTATTATCGGCTAGAGAATAAAGAACATCATATTCCTACACCCGAATATTCTGCGATGCAATTGGTTTATTCCTAAACATACCAATATATCAAAAAGAAAAAAAAAAATAAATACTTACCCATTACAATACAAAGGGATGCATCCAACGCTTTGCTGAACCGAAGCTGAATGAAGGCTGAGCCGTATGCTATTACGAGAGAAAGGACGTAACACAGTTGGTACCAGCCACCATTTTGCAGCATCGCTGGCACCAGGCAGTAACACAACACCGTCAGGAACGAGAAGACGAGGGAGATGACGTAACAAATCGGGAACACTATGTAACGAGCTTCATCCCAAGCTGACTGTTTTAGTGGACAAACTAGACTTTTGTCTGCCACCGTGCCTTTGTTATCAGAAAATTTATCAACGCAGTAGTCACGTGCAGGGAAGGATCTACCATTGGACAGTAAATAACCATTCTCATTGATGGAGATATCTTCCATTAACAAGAATGGATTACATAATGGATACCCCGTCACCGTCTTATACTGAGGAGGTGTGGCCGAGAAGGGTGGCTCAAAGGTTGCATTATCAGAGGCAACACATTTATATAGAAAAGTGTCCATTACTTCCCCTAAGTCACAGCATTTGCGAACACATATGCTGTCATTACATATCTTACGGTGACGCTCTTCTGGGTCAGAGTAACAGAAGTTGACAGTGTACTCCACAGATCCAACATAATTCATCTTCGCGTCCACACAAAATTTAGGAGGATACGTGTATTTTCGAGTCCTTTTTTCTGTTGCCGGCCAGACATGTAAAAGACCTGTTGGAAGTGCAATCAAATGAGATTCATGGTTGAAGACTGCTAATGATTTCAGGGGCTCATTGGTACAACTGATTGGGTTGTAATGATTTCTGATAACTGGCCAGTCTATACTGTCTTTAAAAGGGGCAGTCGAGATGGAAGGCGTGAGCAAGTCTGGGGTGCGGGCAGGACGACATACACCTTCCTTTAGGGCCTGACCTGGCGGGCAGCAGGTGGGTACAGAGGGCGGAGGGATACACGCCTTCATCATCCAGGTAAGGGCTCCATGCTCATCCAGGAGGTGGGTAACACAGTAGTTGTTTATGCGCAGATCATGAAGGGCACCAGCTTCTTCCAAGACGATGTCGCCGCGATTGCGCAAGTAGAACTGTCCTTTGGTAAAGTTCATCTGACGATGATCGTCTTCCACATCACAGTGAAGATCATGTACAGCCACATGCAAAGTTGCCACAGAATTCTGTGAATGGAAATAGCTTTTTGAGCGCACTTGTAGCTAAGAGTTTCTGTGTACAGTGATGAGTCTAGACGGATGCTTAACCAAATGAGGACAAATCTATTCCAGGACTGAATACTTACATTCGGCATTTGTTCTCAGTCGGAAATGGAGTCACGAAATACCAGGTATCTAAGATGAAAAATACATGCAATCAGTGAGAATTAATGTCATTACAGATAACTATGCTAATTTACCCTACTATACGTTTCAGCGGCGCGGCAGACAAACGCTGTTTTTCGCAAATATCTCGTAAACGATTCATTGTATCATTATGATATTTCAGCACACTGCCTTTAACACCCGGGCCAAATGTATGGCTGACATACCACATTGCTATATGTGTTATGTGAGGAGTTTACTCGTGAAAAATAATATAAAGCCCAGTAGTCATATTGACGCTTTCGAAGGAAATTGTGCAAACCCTCCCAATTCCCCCCTTCTCGCCCTCGTTATCCCTCCTCTTCTCCCCCTAACTCCTCATCACCCAACCTTGTGTCCCTCCCTATTTTCCCATAACTTTAGTATATAATTATGATAGAATGTTATGTAGGTGTATATGCATAGGTATGATTATTAACTAGCAGTATGGTACAATTCCATAGACGCAAGACGTATTTCACATTGATAATTACTGTGCAACAGCATATTTACATACATGTAGTATGTAGAAGGTCGATTTTACATTCCTTATGTTCAACCAAGTGAACACGATGTACTGCCATTACCTGTGGTCTGGACCTTCTAGGAAATGTTATTGCTGTTATCAGTACATGCTGTGTACCTACCCACCATAAACTGTTAATCTGGTCCAGTTAATATACTGTCAGTTTGTTGACTGGTCTCCTTCATATCTATATTATCACGAAATTATAATCTGCATATATTTTCGCCCTCTATACATACATATATATATATATATATATATATATATATATATATATATATATATATATATACAATACTGTAGGAATAGAATGATGACAACATGAGAAAACCAAATTTATTCGTAATCACTATCAAAGAAAACGTCATCGTCTTCATCATCATTGGCGATGTTAATAATAACGGGTTCGACTCCCTCGTGTATGTTGTCAGTTCTCCAGTATTCTTCTTCAAATTTATGGGAGTGTTGAACAGCTCCCGCCCACACGTCGTTGTGTACCAATTTCCTGGCTTCTTCCAATCTTGCCTTTAGGTCCGTCCGGGTAAACCGCTGGAGTGTGGAGCGCACATGACGCTCCATAAATCCCCATACTTGCTCGATGGCGTTGAGCTCGGGGTGGCCAGGTGGCAACCGTATGACCTTGTGGCCCCACATACGGATGGTGTTGTGGATCTTATACTGGGGCTGTGGATGGTTCTGCTGGCAGAGGACCAGCAGCTCAGGGCAAGTGGCAGCAGGTGGGATGGAAATCTTGCGCTGCTCCAGCCACCTGATTAGGTCCGCCTTCCTGGTGGCTGTGGTAGGGCATCGACTCTCCTCCGTCAGCTGGTTGTGGTATGGTGCATTGTCTAGCACAAGTACCGATGGCTCTAGCAGTGACGGAAGGAGCTGCGTTGTTAGCCATAGCAGGAACAGTTCGGTATTCATTTCTCCATGATAATCACCCTGGTTGGTCTTGGTTGGGTAGCACAGGTATGAGCCGTCAACAAAGCCTTCGTCCGTGCCACCTGCGACCACTACAAATCGCTCCCCTTCACCAGGTGGTACCTGACGACTGTACGTGGTGTTGCTTGGAGCCTGTGTGGTATCTACCCACTCCCTACTATGGCCCATCCTGGTGGTAAACCACGTCTCATCCACATAAACCACCTTCCTTCCCTCCTCTCGGTGGCGCTGTAGAGCACGGAGAGCGTCAATCCGACGACACACAACGTCCAGCGATTTCCTCCTTACATACATCTTTCGCTTGTGACAGTCTGTATTGAAATCCCATGGTGTGTAGGATCTGCCAAACTGTTGTGTCAGAGGTATCCTCCGGGAGGATACCATATGTTTTCAGGTCGGCTGATATGACTCTCAGGGTTAAATAGTTTTCCGAAAACTTTTTGTGGATGTGGCGCCGTACTGCACCGACAGTAAAGTTATCACAAACAGCCGATGTAGGTGGTGGTGGTGGTGCCGGTGTGGAAGGGAAGGCTGTGGTGGTGGTGTTGACTATGCCCCTCACTCTTGACACAGCCATGCCCACGATGTGCGCAACTCGCTCGTAAGGCCCGTGTGCATAAAAATTAATGTTGTTTACACATTTCGTCTCACCTCACTGTGATAATTAATATGACATTGCGACACAATACAGTCTGCTTTACTTTCATATTTCATATGTATATAAACGTAATAATGTACGCTCGAACCAGAATATATTGTCTAGGCACCTATTCAAACTTATGTACGTTCTGCCGCGGGTGCATTCACGTTTGTACAACATGACAAGACGAAGAACAAACGCTGTCTTGCATCCACGGGGGCAGAAGGACAACATTGTTGCTGATGACCGCGCCTCGGTAGTCGCTAGAGTTGTAGCCTTGGGATGGGGGTACCCCATACCTCAGAGAGGGGGAGGGGATATGGGGGGACTGTGGATATTATATTAAGGCATATATTTCATTTAAAAACGTAGAGAACACATGAAGTACCCATAAACGGTTTCATTTGGTTGTCCAAAACCAAAACTGACTTCATCCTTCTGGTCGCCGTCGACACGTCGGTTATTAACAACGGGATTACCTGTTGCTTTCATGGTCGTTTGACGCACTCTGGTCTTCACGTCCACACTCAATAACTGTATTACATATCATTACTAATGTATGATACGTATATACATACTGTCATACCTATTGTTTATGTACGTAATTAGAATACGACAAAATCAAATATAGACAATGGATGGTGTAAATATTGGGATGAAGACGGAAATGTGGAGGGAGATACTGCGATATTTTTTTTTTTTTGGGGGGGGGGGGGTGGTCTTGGGGTGTTCGAGGTGCTGAGGGAGGGTTAGACGAGTACCCCACACTCGTCCAATTCTCTGTAACGCCTTCGATATGATGACTGGCGTAAGCTTAATATGACTCTGTAAACTCCTCACATAGCACATATAGCAATGTGGTATATCAGCCATAAATTAGGCTCGGGTGTTAAGGATAGTGTGCTGAAATATCATAGTGATACAACCATTCGTTTAGCAGAAACCTGTGAAAACCAGCGTTTGTCCGCCGCTGAAACGTATAGTAATTCAAAACTAAAAATATAAATGAGCACATAAACTCCTAAAAATCCTACAGATAACTATGCCAATTCATCCTAGTTCAAAACTAAAGAAATAAATGAGTGACAAATAAACTAAAAAAAATCCTAGTATAAATTATCACACCTAATATGCTTCTTACATTTGTACGAACTCTTAACAGAATATGTTCAGGTATTAGAATCAGAGAATTCCTCCCAGAATTCACTCGTTCTGGGGTACAGTATATTCAACAGAGTGACATGGGAAAAAAAGTAGGCGATGGTGTCTTACTCTTTGTTGAAGCTTATCCAAATCCTGTGCTGAAAATGTTGTAGCTGTTTACAAAAGACTTCATTTTTGTATAAATCAAAGTTTCAAATGAAATTAACATTAGGATTGGTTTATAGGCCACTAGCACAGACACAGACACCTGAGGTAGACAAGACTATATGATCAGGTGGAAGAAATTAGCAATGAAAACGATTCGACCACTGTAAGGGTGTAAGCTATACCTAAATCTCTTTGATAGTGCCTTAATACAATTAGCTGATAAACCTACGCGCGAATATATTACATTTAGTTCTAATGTTGAAGTCCGAGAAAAGTTTGATACAAATGATCACCGTCTAATTACTTTAAGAGTTAACTTTCAACATTGTTTGTAATGCTAGTTGATAAGCGCAAAAAAAAAAAAAAAAAATTAGACATGCAAATTTCAAATATTTTTGCACCATTAACAGGCAAACTTGGGATGATATCATGAATGAAAGCGATATGGACGTAGCTTAAGAAAGCTTGAGTAATACGTTTAAAGCAGGGCGGGTACATTTGCGCCAGTGCGTAGTAGACGGTCGTTTTCCAATGCAAAGCCAAAATGGTGGAACGATGACATAAAGAAGAGTCTGTTGTCTAATAAAGCAGCACACAAGAAGCTCTGAAACCATTAACCAGCTTGATAGAGCAAATTATGTAAGTATGCGTAGAAAGAACTAATGAGACATACGGCAAAGTAGAACGCCAGTATGAACCGTATATTGCTGAAATTAGCAAAAGAGACGCGGAGTTTTATGGGTATGTTAGAAACAAGAGAATCATAATCATCACTTAGTCAACTGGTCCAATAATAACTGAAAACGGTGCTTTGGTTCACGACAATAAAATCATGAAAATTTAAAGTGAATTTTCGCTGCTGCATTTACAACTGGAATCCATTTGCAATGTAGAGGAAATAATTTTGCAACACATGGATATATGAGCTGAAGATACAGTATCAGCACTAAGTGAAATGAAAAATAAAAACAGCAGGTCTAGAGAAGTTTTATCCCAGGACAATGGAAGAGAAAACTAAGTGTTAAACCCTTGACTACTCTTCAATAAATCACCTGCTAAGGGGGAAAGTTCCAGAGGAAACTTGCTAATGTATCACTCATTTTTTAAAAGAAATAATGAATCACTGCCAGGAAATTATCGTCCAGTAAGTCTGTTGTTGGCAAACTTACGGAAGCCATCATTCGGGATAAGACTGATTTCGACGAAATAGTTCAAGTCTGACAAAGTTGCTTTATTTCTTTCATGACATAAAAACATGTATGATGATCAACGATGTCTCCGGACCGGTTCTCTCTCTCTCAAACGTGTTAATGATTTTGATAAGGGGCTGCACTGTAAGCTATCGAAATTCGCAGACTGTACTAAGCTGGGGAAATATATCCACGACAGAAATTGTACAGTGGCAGCTTCAAACGGACAAATTGATGGACTGGGCTCACAGGTGGCAAAATAATTCTAATGTTGATAAGTGCAAAGTTTACACGTCGGTAGTAACAATGAAAAGGTAGGCTACAGTATGAAATCTATTGAAGTGCAAGAGATAAATGAGGAAAAGGACCTGGGCACTATACTCTCTGGTGATCCAAAACCAAGGAAAGAGTGCACAGAGGCAGTTAAAAAGGCGAAAAAAATGCTTGAGGTTATAGGTAGGGAAATTATCCTTACTGTTTTGCTAGTCACTCGTGCGTCCCCATCTTGAATAGTGTGTTCAATTTTGGTCACCCTACTTGAAGAAAGACACAGAGATAGAATGCTACCGAGATGATTTCCGGACTGAGAAACAAGTCCTATATCAGCCGACTAAACTTAAATCCATTTAGTTTAGAAAAGAGAACGGTAAGAGATGATCTGATACGGGTATTTAGAATTATCAACGGCTTCGATAATCTCCATGTAACGATTTACATTGAGATTGACTCGTCTGATTTAACTCGTATAATGGTCACAAACCCGTGGGAAAACTTTTTACCAAGAATAAGGCGAAATACTTTTTCTTCAACAGGAGTGTTAACATATGAAATAATTTACTAGTTACAGAGGTTGAAAGTAGTACCTACCATACGTACGTTTAGGCAAAGACGATAAATATTTCGCTTCTAATCCATTATTTGCGCCCCCTTAGCTACATGGAAAGTTTATTTTAATAAGTACGCATTTCTACTCTTACCACACTTCATGGTTAAAGCTTACCACACTTCATGGTTAAAGCAAGCTCCTCGTAAGGTATAGTCGACTGATGCACCTTATTCTCGACGTTTCATTCATACTGTTTAATGTGTTTGCTGATATACGGGATTTCCCAGAAAGTCTGGATACAAAGGGAGAAATAAAATGTTTAGTCTTAATCTATTACTCACAGTGCCAGCCATTAGCAGCTATACACATACCAGTTCTTGAACGAATATTTCTTTGAATGCTTAAGACAGAAAACAATGATCCACGCATGTTTTGTATTTTATTATTTTTTTTTTTCGTGAAAGAAGAAAAGTGACACGCCTTCCTCTGGCATTTTTCTGAAACAAGTAGAAACACCCGTTCCACTTTCTCTTGACTGGTACACCGTGACATCAACGTGTTTCCCTCTCCCAAAATATGTAAAACTGATATTTCAATCTTTTCTACTTTAAGAATATGCTTATTTTCCCGTGGTTCTACACTTCCAGGAAACCCTATACATTGCAATTTTTTCCAGTACAGCGTTTATTCTAACAAAACTTTGAAATATTTCAAACTGACTCAAAATTTGACGGACATTGGTAAAAAAAAAAAAAAAGAATGATTGAGTTTTTTTCCAGTATGTCAGGAAATGATAAACAGATGAGACAAAAAGCAATTAAACCCTACGGTGATTCCCAACATGTAGCGCAACGAAAAAGCCTGGCGACTGACAAAGGTTGGGACGCTAAGAGAAGAGGCCTAAGCATTATGAGAGGCCTGGGGCGTTACGATAAGAGCCTAGCTTGTTACGACAGGCTCTTAGAATGATATAGCAAAGTTTCAAGGGACGCAGGATCAGTGAGAATCAGTTACATCATTGGGGCGGTATTGCAAACCCATGGGCCCTAACCAAAGACTCAGGATTACTGATATATAAGCCCAAAGGGCATCATCCTAGACTAAATGGGCTGTAGTGCAAACTAAGGGGTCGCTCTTCAGACTCATGGAAAGCTTTTACAGTGTCTAAAGCGCTACCTTTAAGCTCATTGGGCATTAGTACTGGCCTAGAAGGCTGGACTATGGTCAAAGTGTTAACAAAGGTTCATGATATTCTAACACAAGATAAAAAGGCTAAAATATCTGATAAAGGAATGCTTCGACAGACTCAAGTCGGGCAGCTACAGTTTTATCAGTTCCTTTTCATCCCTCCTGTAAATAGCTGTTAATGTTCTATCTAGAATAAGATCAAACTGAAGACCAGCTTTGGGGTTATTCATGCATCTGGATTTTCATTCATCAATGGCTTCCCGGTAAGGGCCGGGATAATTAGAAGGATCTTCTAACTGTACCCTACATACCTGCCCACCTACCAAAAATCTTACCTAATATGTATTACATGCAGGCTGAAGTGTCCAAATGATTATCAACATGATGGGAAAACAAAATCTATTTTAGACAAGATGAAATATGCAGTTTCTTACCAACTTCGAAGTAGATTCTATATGGATCATGGTGCCTGACTGGTACTTCTGGCACCCGGTCGGTGTCAGCACTTCCTCGCCGCCACAGATACACTTGACCAGCTGGTTTGGACGCGTTGGCACCCTGTCATTCTTCTGATGGGTTACGTCTCGAGCAGCCTCGCTGACTTCTTCAGAAGTGCTGGTGGTCGTTTCCTCAGAGACGACCACGTCCGTTCGCTGTTTAAAACTTGCATCCTCCTTCGTGGTCAGCTTCTGAGGGTCGTCTGTGCTGACTACCGTCGCCTCCGGTAATGCAGAAGGGGTAGTGTTGTCTCCTACTGAAAGTAAAGCTTCTGAGGAAGTATGCGGAGGTGCAGAGGACGACGTGGTCAACCCTGACCTGTTGACAGAGCCAGTAACGCCAGCTGACGCCACCGCCACAGTGGTGGTGATCACCACAAACGTCACTAAACCTGGAAATATCTCACTCGACATCTTCCAGGCTCAAATAACTTCGAGCGCGGATTAATTGCAAATCTATAAACACATCCAGCTACACGAACACAGATTAACGGCAAATTCACTAGTTAGCCAAATTCCAGTTGGCTTCAATGGTATCTTTCCAATCCCGTAAACTGAAAATGGTGTCAACTCATAAAACAGTACAGTATTTTCCAAATTTTCCCCACACAGCACTAAAAGTAAACAAACTATGGACCGTTGGAGAGAGCGCTACAAGGTACAACCACACACTTCAACTTCGATGCCGACACTGCGTATAAAACAAGTGATCAAGGGTACGACCCCTCTCCGGTACGATGCCTATTAGTCTTTACTGGCAACATTATTTTTGTTTTACCTGCATCGTAATTCATGTGTTTTGTATGTAAATATTAACATGTTTTTAGTATTGCTGAGATGTTAAAGATGATGATAATATGTCATGAAAAGGCGCTGAATATGGAATAATGCCCATGAAAAAAAGACTAACTGGCGACTGAAAAGAGTGCGCAATTGTTGCTGGAACTCTTATTTTCCATGTATGTCAACGGTGGTTGTTCAAATATAATTTCCACAAGCGGAAGCACAGATACTCAAGGTAAGGATACACAGACACACAAACACATTTCAATTAGACATTGGTACTATAAACGTAAAACCAGCAAAATTTTACGTTGACAGTAAACACAGGTAGATTAATTCCCCTGTCGTATCCCCTGTCGTATCTTAACGTTGATGGTACACAAGAATAATTCCCTTGTGGTATCATAACGTTGACAGTAAACCTCTCGTAGATTAATTCCCCTATAGTACAATCACAAAAAAAAAATATAAAAATTGTTGTCTAAAATAAGTTCCAAAGAAATCTCACAGCCAAATTACTTTATACACTTCTGTCCTAGGAGAAATCTCTTATTGTCTACTTGAAACAATATGCTGCTTCGCTTTTTAAGTCAATGGAATCAATTTTTCACAGTATATATACACACGGTACTTTTGTGGCAGATACATGTTCAAAGTTTTCTTGATGAAGGTTGTTTCGTTCACTTGGTTTGAAGCTTGTAGACTACCAGGGTCATTTCAGGCCGTAATACGTCATTATGTTAACCAATTAAAAGGTGAAAGAATACCTGGAGGTGTTCATGTTGATTCTACAGCCACACCATCACGACATACATGGCCCTTGTCAACTGGAATCTAGACCAGCTTCCATCGCAGCAACAGTAGCGTAAACGTAACCCTCTGTATTCATTAACAGTACAGCATACCTGTAATGTAACTCACACAGGATGTAAGAGATATGAATATGACATCAGAATCTAAGTAAGAGGATATGAATATGACATCAGAATCTAAGTAAGAGGATATGGAAGAGACTGCCATATTACGTAAGATGTGTTCAAAGTCTCGTCAACTCTCAAAGTCAGACTGAGAAAGTATGTTACTTATTTTCTCTTTACGATGGAGGCTCCAGTCATGGACAAAAGTCCACATTAAGGCCGGGCCTTGACTGAAATACAGAGAGGTTAATGAAAGGGAAAACGAAGAGATAGGAGTAAGTATCTACGAATTTTGGGGGAAATGAAAAGCCTGTCGTTTGAAATGTGTCAGGCCATAGTTAATGGGAAAGACATGAGAGGGTGGAGAGTTGTAAAGTTTCGAAGCGAAGGGAAAGAAATAATTATCAAAACGGCCTACCCTTGAGTGGCTGAACAGCGACGCAGTTATCATGTGACGCAGTAGCTTGCCGAATATTATGTGGTTTAGCTTGTGGGTCGGGGGGCACACAAGCAGCCAGCTCTCGGTAGCCATACAAAGTAATACCTGTAGAAGAGGGAAAGTGAACCAACATAGGAAGCAAAACTAGAGCCACCCCAGACGCAAGAGCAGTGCTCCATACGTGGACGGATCAACCCTTTGTATAAACGAAGCAACTGTCCGGAAGAAAAGAAATTTCGATACCTAAACAGGACTCCCAGTTTCTTAAAGGCAGACTTGGCTATTTCCGGAATGTGGGGTTTCCAAGATAAAGTGAATGTTACCGAAATATCAAGTATGTTCAATGGGGTCAAGTGGTGGAATTAGTGAACCGTCAAAGGAGAAAGGAAAGTGGTAAGGAAGTTTCGGATGTGAGAGGGGAAGAAAATGGGTTTTAGAGGCATGAAACTTACCCAGATTTCGTCTAACCCGCTGAGATATCCTGTCCATGTCGTAGTTTCCAGAGGAAGGTGTATCAAGACGAGATGCAGATCATGTGAAAAAAGAAGGAGCAGATTTTATGGATGTTGAGGAATGCAGTCTTTAGTCGTCTACGTTTAAGTGCAGTTATTTGTGGAAGAAAGGAAATCGTTGATAAAAAAAGAAGAAGTGTAGGAGAAAGGACAGAACCCTGAATGACACCGCTGTTGATGGAGAAACGGGGGCAGAGGATGATCCATCCACCAACAACAACGGAGACAGATCGGCCGAAGAGGAAGCTAGATATGAGGGAGCAAAGTGAGAGAGGGAAGCCAAAAGAAGGGAGCTTAGAGATGAGACCCCGATGCCACATCCTGTCAAAAGCTTTGGAAATATCAAGGGCAACACCACAAAGCTCCCCCCAAATTTTCAGGGATGATAACTTATAATCAGACATTACTAAGATAGGAAGGAATATCACTAGTGGATATTGCCTTACGGATCAGAGAGAAGACTGTAAGATTCAAGATGTCTGAGGATGTGGGAGTTGAGGAGGGATTCAAAGACTTTGGAAATGGCAGATGTCAAAACAATAGGATGATAGTTAGGGGGGTTAGAACAGTCACCCTTATCAAAGAGGGGATGTATCAACGCTTGTTTCATGAGAGAAGGAATAGTTATGGTTCTTATGCAGAAGCGGATACACACATGAACAAAGCGTAGGTGCTCATTCGGGGGCACACTCTTTCAGGAAACGAGGGTGAATGCCATCAGGACCATAAGTCTTGCTTGCGTTTAGAGAGAAAAACGCTTTTCAAACAGTTAGAAAAGTGATTACAGGGAGGGGCATAGGATTAGAAAGAGGAGCATCAGAGATGAGAAACGGGAACCAAAGAGAGTTACTTTGTCTTCAGGATAGACAGCTAGAGTACCAACAGAACGGAAAAGTGAAGGAAAGGTAGAGCGACAGGAGGTGTTAGCGATGCCCTTAGTTAAAGACCAGAGAGACCTATCAGTGGATGACGAGGAGAGGTTATCGCACTCCCTTCGAATAAAGGAACGCTTCACCTCACGGATAGCTTGCTTGCTTACACCGATTACGAACAAGGGGGGGGGGGGGTTATTAGGTCAGGCCATCATCATTCCAAAGAGTTGTAACGTTACGTTAAAAGACTGCATTCTCGGGCTTCAGGTCTGAGTTCACCAGGCTAAAGGCGACCGGACAGACGTTCGGAGGAAGCCGTGCCAAAACCGTGTGTTATATACTTTATACCATAATCTTTCTTTTCTTCTACACATACTTTCTTTTCATTTCTTTTTCTCTGTGCTGACACGAAATACAATGGAGAATGATCTCTTTTAATGGTTATGTATCATGAAATAGATTAGTGGATGTTATGGAAGGTTATATTTCGTATTTGAAATCAGTGTTGCTTTCCAGAATAAAAGAAAAATATATACTGTTCTAATCCAGCTTTTTTGGGCATCCTGTTTGTATAATAGGCTACTACTGACCTTATTCTATTTCAGCCAGGCTACTGCTGACCTTATTCTATTTCAGCCAGGCTACTGCTGACCTTACTCTATTTCAGCTAGGCTACAGCTGACCTTACTCTATTTCAGCCAGGCTACTACTGACCTTATTCTATTTCAGCCAGGCTACTACTGACCTTATTCTATTTCAGCCAGGCTACTACTGACCTTATTCTATTTCAGCCAGGCTACTGCTGACCTTATTCTATTTCCACTAGGCTATTACTGACCTGACTCTTTTTCGACTAGGCTATATTGATGACCTTATTCTATTTCCTTCCTAGGCTGCTGCTGACCTTATTCTCTTTCCCTCCGGGTCACAGAGGCCCCGACATTCTCTGAGTGACCTATATTCCTCGTGGACAAAGGTAATACTAAAAATAACATAGAGAATCTTAACGTGTTGTATGACCGTCGAATGATGGAACTCCCCAAGCTTATCTGTTTACCTGCCGCATGCGGCACACAGTCAGTCAATCTCTGGCGTGTTTCTTGAAATTTTACCTTCCACTTGGCTACCTCGGCTGAATTATTTACTTTACTAAGGAGTAAGGGCGTTAGCAACCACCCAACTGCGTATTTCTTCGTTCATACATGTGTTGACGCACTAGCATATCTATAAACCTGTGCATTCTAGTCCATTTTCGCTCGTATTTATATTTTCTGTGTGTGTGTGTGTGTGTGTGTGTGTGTGTGTGTGTGTGTGTGTGTGTCATTCCCTTTCATATGCAAGTGAAAAGCAATGCTGGAAACGGTAAACTAGTTACCAGGAAATAGCCATCTAAAACCTAGTTTCACTTCACAAGTGGGAAAAAAGAAATGATTGGCACAGAATTCAAAATAACATTCATTACACTTGTCTCATGCAGCCGGTAGAACACGCACATGAAGTCTTGTGCAAGAGAGGGGAATTCTGAGTTCCTGGAAATGTTAAAACGATTCGTACGAAAATTCGTAAAAATAGGCGATCGATTATTGCAAGATGGCATCTCCTGCTTGCAGGCCTGTCTTGTAACTACGTACCTACTGGCCTGAAACCAGAGAATGCGGCCTGTTTTGGACGTGATAATCAGCATGGAAGCCGAGTATGATGGGGAAAAAAAAAGAGGATGGAGGAATAGTGGGGAAGGGGTGGAGAATGGTGGAGAAGAGGGTAAGGTTATGGCGAAGTCATGGCACTCAGCAATGGTGACAAGGGGTCATGGTTAAGGTGCACGTAGATGATGCCTTCGTTGTGGTGCAGTTAATGTTATTATCATCACGGAGGTAAGGGCTTTCATACGCTGGTGAAAGAACTTGGTTCGAGTAGATGGGAGGCCGGGGTGGGTATGTCGAAGTTCGCAGGGGAGGGTGGAGAGTGGGATGTGGTTATGGCGAAGAGAAGGGAGCTGTGGCCACCCATGAATGGAAATAGATTATAGATAGATCAGGGTATACTAGAGAGAAAGCGTGGGTAGATATCTATCGGGTTTTAACCTGAAAGCCCTTAAGGGTATGATGCAGTCCTGAGTGTGTGGATGAGGAGTGTGAAGACATCGTAGCATTAATCATGTTACTGGGTTATCTCTAAGGCCTCTTAATGAAACTCAGAGGAATGGCAGAGGGAGTTATGGCTAAAAAAAGACCTGGCAATGACGACTAGAGCAACAGTGGGAGAAAGAGTTCATTGGTGACATCCAATTCCAGACGGTAAAACACACCAGCGAAGGTTTGCAAACAACATCATCGGACGAATCAATAAATATCACAATATATGGTCACCCGTTCCCATCAGCTAACTCTCCGCCAAACGTGTACTTACATAGGTTCCAGTATCACTTCCTTCAGCGCTTTAGCAGCTTCTTCACCACTTGATACTTATATGTGTTAGCTTCTGTAGGTGTTAATCCTCTATACGTCCGCCTAGGCTCACTCGATCCTTTGGTGTACACGGTCTTGAGGGTATCTCCGCGACTTTGTTGTGGTGGCAAGAAGACTGAGGACGTGTCCTGGCGTTCTTCGATCTAGCGATGCCAGTCTGTGTGGAGAGAAAGTGCTATAAATTCTAACAGAAATCGTGCAATGCAGTGAAAAGAGTATAATGAATCTCCCGCAATGACGGTAATAGGACACACTTTAATGATCTATATAGTTCTTAAAATACAGCATGAAAAGTCGTCATATCTAAGTGCTTTGAAGCATCCTCACGAGATGTCATTTCTATACAAGCTGCTGCACTGGGCTCAGAAAGTGACGGGTGTACCCAGGTGTCTTCTGTGACTCGAGTGTATACATAGCAAAATTCATCCGCCTTCAGCTGCTCAAATGAAAACACACTTCCTACTAAGTATGAATATTCACTTACCTTATCATACATCCAATACAAAATTCAACAGACGTTTATGAGTATTCAATGCATTTTTTACAATTTCGTCGTTAAATATGATATTTACTCATTAAGTTAAATATGACATTTATCTATTAATCTCTTTGTACATCGTCACAAACGTCACTCACATTTCTTAAGTTCCGGGAGTGGCTTGACGAAGAGCGTGTCGCAACTCATGGTAGACTTTTACGATTTCTATTGCGCCGCCTGGGGGAGGGAGAAGGACTGTAAGTCTGAAGTCTCACGCGTCCTCAAAAAGATGCTGAGTCAACGCAACGAGAGGCCGTGGGTGGGACGAAATGCTGTGGGCGGGAAGAACGGACAGGCCGTGGGCGGGACGACTGGCCGTGAGAACGAGAGGCCATAGGCGGGACGGACGAAAGACGACCACGTCGGACGAAGGGACTTGCTGTGGGCAAGCGAGCGGCGGGGTGATCAGGGAGACTGAAGGTCACGACACAGCTTCGAGGACGACTGCTGACCCTCGACCTGCTCCAGGTAGTGTAACAAGGACCAGTTGATAACGAAGGCGTTTATGACGGTCGGTCGTGGTACCAGATAACAGTAACTGGCAACCCTTGAATACACACACACACACACACACACACACACACACACACTTATACACAAACAGATCAAGAGGGAAACACTACTCTCCATAGAACAACATATTCCCAAAAAATTGTCGAATTTAAAGAGTCTGAAACACTTCGCAACAGCTTTTATTTATATATAATAATAAAAAAAACCATCTTTAAGAATTTGCACTTGAGCACCAAGCGCTTCCGTCTCCCCCTAGTTTAACTTCCCACTTCCAATCCTACCCCCTAACCCCCTTTCTTAGGACATCAAACATACCACCCCAACTCCCTTAAAATTTTCCTCCTAACATCCAGGTTGCAAAAGCGGCCCACTGACGTCATTGAGGCGAGGCAGCTGTGGACCAACCCAACCACCCGCCACCTACCGTCCTTCGCTAGCACTTGCAACAGATGCACCCAGCCGCCAGTCCATCTTCCTCAATCCCGGATATTTCCTGGCGGGAGACTTCGACTGCCGAAAAACAAAGTAAAGTCGTGTGGTCTTGTCCTACGACACTTGATACGTCACGTTATTCAAGCGTAAAATTCAGAAAACGGTTAATTTCGGTCGATCTTCGAAGGGCTTTAATCCTACATTTTCTCCGCCAAGGGAAAGAGGGGTTTTCCCCATGACGTGTTGGCTTGATGTGGCGTTGGTATAATGAATAAAAAAAAAAAGAAAGAAAAGTATGTAAACACACTAATGGATTAGTTACATTTCATATTTCTATCCATTCTCATAAACAGACCCCTTACGTCACAAACAACCTCGTTCCGGCCCATAGTTATGTTGCTGTTTGAATATATATATATATATATATATATATATATATATATATATATATATATATATATTTCTTTTTTTTTTTTATTTTGCTTTGTCGCTGTCTCCCGCGTTTGCGAGGTAACGCAAGGAAACAGACGAAAGAAATGGCCCAACACACCCCAAATACATGTATATACACACACGTCCCCACACGCAAATATACATACCCACACATCTAAATGTACACATATATATACACACACAGACATATACATATATGTACATACACACAATTCACACTGTCTGCCTTTATTCATTCCCATCGCCACCTCGCCATATATATATATTTCGCCTGCCGCGTTGCTGTGCGCTGAATCCATGAAAATCTATAAATTACACAGTTCATTATCATATGCTGACAGAGGTTTGAATCTGAATAAATCAGGTTGATGAGTCTTGTGAAAAGCCTTACAATGCTTTTGAAAAAAAAAAAAAAAGACATTCTAATTTCGGAGGGATTAGATGAGTTAATACCTCATTGTACATCTGATATATATATATACCTGGCGACATCATTCTTCCGTAAACTTTATATCAAACTCTCCTCCACTGTCAGCGATCATCCCGCTACGCACAATGACGGTGTCAAACCCTCTTAATTGCCCCTTCAAAAAACTGTTCTCGCCGACTTTTCCGGGCAGCGGTGGCGCTACTGCGCAGTATCGCGTGGAAAGAAAAAAAAAAGCAATTGTAACAAATGAATATTTACGAATTTTTCGACGTTGTCACGTTCCTGACAGCACGCCCGACGTGACCTCCTTCCTGTGGTTCAGTGGCCTCGGGGCATTTCAACGGAATAGAAGGATATGGCACCATTAATTTTCCCTTAGGTTCAATGCAATGTCGGCCCCCCACACGTACACACACTTTTGCTATCCTTATGACCAAAAAGGTTTTGACTTCCGCCTGCTCTTTGTGTCCGTCTGTCTGCTCGGGGTGTATCATGAACAGGAACTATCATCTGCTGGAGTCAAGATCATCAAGGGAGGCGACTCTAGTCGGATTTCTCTAAAGACGGAACATCACCTCGAGTGAGGAGCTCTGCGAACGGAATCGAAGATTTAATCAACAAATCAAGAGGATCTCTTTATGTAGGATATTCGATTCTACATGATCACACTGGATCCTCCTAATTTCTCGGGCTGCAACCCGGAAAATTTAGAGTCGACTAGATATACCCCCTTGGTCAAGATAAGAGGTCCTTTGAGAATCTACTTGTCAAGTAACAAGTTACTGTTTCCTCATCGGTCTCATGGAGAGTCGAACCCAGGTAAAGCCCTTTTTTTCCTCCCTTCGACAGCAAAAGGTTGTAGGTTTTCATACCCACGCAGTCAAGGGGGAACTATACTTATATTTTACAAGTGATTGGCAAACTTACATCGAGGGTGAAAACTCCCTTCAGTAGCACAGTGAAGTGGTCCTTAATTAATTCAAGTATTGTGTTCCTCTTTTGAGTTAATGGGTGCAGTCTTTGGACTGGAAGTACTCGACCTTGAAGCGTCTAGTTCCTCTTAAGTTTATAGACTTTGTACCATTCTCTTTCCATAGTCTTAGTAGTTAGTGGCAAATCAACAGCTATCTTCCCCTCTATTTTCAAAGTCTGTCACTAACTCTAGTTTTGTGACAAGTAATGTTTTCCACAACTATGCACTGACCTCACAGGCAGACTTCTAATTACAACCTAACTCTATATCTGTTTCAGCTCCGGTATCTGCATAGATTCCAAATGGTGTGTCTTCATACCTCGACAACAGGTCAAGAAGTAGCACCAAATATAGCTGAAGTTGGACTCGCATTGCTACCGTCACGTTGATCAAACACAATACAGGGACTGGATATATAAATAAAAGCTAATTCGCTGTCGTTCGGTGAGTTCTTAGAAGCGTTGGGTCTTACGCCGACGTAACTGAGTGGTATAGGAAGCAATCGCGGACGTGACTTCAAGCAGGAGGTTGTTGTTCCGTCTATGATCGGTCTGATCCTGCAACTCGCCTACAGTCTCCTGTGTTGCGGGTGATGGTTATACCAAAGAAACAATAATCACGAGGGCGTTGGATGGTCAGGGTTGAGGGGACAGATCGCGTACGATTGAGAGAGAGAGAGAGAGAGAGAGAGAGAGAGAGAGAGAATAATGCAGCTGAAGGTGGATAAGTAGATTTACGGTGTTCTACTTGAGTTTGGAGGTTTGCTGGTTGCTCTGCCTCTTTGCCAGCTTTGGGAAATGATATGGGGATGAATTGGGTGAAGAACCTAATGGCAACAGACTTATTAGTTTTCTTGGGCATGAGTTGATTCCAAAGGATGCTTTTAATAACAGCTATATGACAGAGTGGCCCGAATCTCACATGCTTGGGGATTCAACGCGCCAGATCATCATTTAAAACTCCCTAGTTTAACTCCAATATCTCATCCCCTTTACCTCTAACGTCTAACAACGTAGCCCTTCATCTATGTCTTTAACAAACATAAGAAAAGCTGATCCCATGACTGATCCCTGCAGCACACACACTCACTTGTGACGCCCAATCACTCTATGGGAGGACAAGCAATCACTAGATTTTGTTCATGTCCCGTCACCCAAGTCCATAACCAATGGAGTTCAACACCATACGTGCCAGGCGACTTAACTTATGCCTGTTATCTTTGATGCATGACTTTACGTGATGCACATGAACGATCTCGTCGAAAACCATGCTGTCACTCGGTGATTTAAGTGATAATCCTCTTGATGATATAAAATTACTGTCTCCTACGATGGTCTTCAGAAATCTGTCAACTACAGGGGGTCATGCTAATTGGGTGATAATTTCCGGACACGGGTTTGCTACCCCCTTTACATATCGGTGTTACACGGAAAACCTTACGGTTCAACGGGGGCTTTCCCTACAGGAAGTGTCTTGCTGAAAAGAGCATTCTAGGGTTTAACTACCTTAAGTTTTAGTCTCTTTCGCTGCTCAAGTTTTAGTTTCTTTCATAGCTCAAGTTTTAGCTTCTTTCATAGCTCAAGTCTTAGCTTCTTTTATAGCTCAAGTTTTAGTTTCTTTCACAGCTCAAGTTTTAGTTTCTTTCATAGCTCAAGTCTTAGCTTCTTTTATAGCTCAAGTTTTAGTTTCTTTCACAGCTCGTTTTAGTTTCTTTCATAGCTCAAGTTTTAGTTTCTTTCATAGCTCAAGTCTTAGCTTCTTTTATAGCTCGTTTTAGTTTCTTTCACAGCTCAAGTTTTAGTTTCTTTCACAGCTCAAGTTTTAGTTTCTTTCATAGCTCAAGTTTTAGTTTCTTTCGTAGCACAAGTTTTAGTGTCTGCTTTAGTTTCTTTCATAGCTCAAGCTTTAGTTTCTTTTACAGCTCAAGTTTTAGTTTCTTTCACACCTCAAGTTTTAGTTTCTTTCATAGCTCAAGTCTTAGCTTCTTTTATAGCTCGTTTTAGTTTCTTTCACAGCTCAAGTTTTAGTTTCACACCTCAAGTTTTAGTTTCTTTCATAGCTCAAGTCTTAGCTTCTTTTATAGCTCGTTTTAGTTTCATAGCTCAAGTTTTAGTTTCTTTCACAGCTCAAGTTTTAGTCTTTCATAGCTCAACTTTTAGCTTCACTGTTCCGAGACAAAATCACTTGTTCCTTTACTATCATATCTTTCTATTGCTGACGGTATTTCTTGTTCGTTTTTCGTTGGTGTGTTACAAAATCCTCTCCTCTCTGCTAGCAATGGGACTTGATATAAGAAATATGAGCTGTGTCATCAGTGGTGAATACGGAGTAGAAAAAAGTAATCTAAGATCTTTGATATGGCTTCGTTTTCTTGGACTCAGTCACCGTTTTTTATGATTAATAGCCTAAGTAACGGCTGAGGGGTGAATCTCATACTTCTAACGTAACTGTTAAATTCTTAGGAGTTTCTTTCGCTATTTTCAGCAACATACGCTTCAAATTGACGTTTAATTCTTTTGAATTTTAGTTTTTTTCTTCTCAAATTTATCAAATTTACTGTATCATATTATTCATTGCACTGTCTGATTTCCCTGTGTGTTTTCTTCCGTGGCCAACAGGCAGATTTTTTTTTACCTTATTGTTTGTACCAATTTTTGGCTTAGTTCTGTAAAATAACCGCCTGCTATGCACTGGGGCATATCTTCCCTCTACTGCCCTGAATGGGTATACTGAATTTTACACAAAACTGCGTTCGTACCCTTTTCACTGGCGATGCCAAGCGCGATACAAAGATCATTCAAGTTTGCGTGTCTGAAATCTAGCATGTATATTGTTTTTTTACATGCCCGCTTTGGTGACCGGCATTACAAGCGATCTTGAAGTACGTGTAAAACAACGCGCACTTTTTATTGTACATTAATATCTACATCAGTGAGTCTCGAACTCTACTATCCGAGTGCGACACGAGATGGCGTGAGGGGGGAGGTGGGTGTACAAGTCCTCCCCTCCCGCCCCCCTTTAGTCGCCTTTTACGACAAGCGGCGAATACGTGGGAAGTAGTCTTTCTCCCGTCCCCAGGGAGATATATATATATATATATATATATATATATATATATATATATATATATATATATATATATATATATATATATATATATACATATAAAGTAGCCAAGCATAGTTACCTGGTATATTTACTGCTGAGTTATCTCCGTTGCATTAGTATACAAGTTACTAAAATTGTGTCTAATTTACTTCACGGGAATTCGGGGAAACCGGTCGTGAAGACCGGTAGGTCGAGCCCTCCCCCACCCAGTACCTCTCTACCACTACCCCTCAAGGCAGCTGAGGTAAATCCCCCGCTTCTTTCTGTCCGAGTATCTCTCTGAGGTGCCCCCACCTCCTCCTCCACCTCCCTCTTCCATTTCCACCATCCCCATACCCTCCCCTACCTTTTCTTTCTTTCCCCTTCCTCCCACACACAGCCTAACAGTCCAGCTGGAATCATTATGAAAAGCCTTGAGCACGACCTTTCTTTAGGACGATGGTACGAGTCCTGGGGGTGTGGTGGCATGGCCTTCGACTTGACGGTGCAGAGTCTGGTCGAAGGAGACGTCGTCATCATCCCAAAAGGATGTACCAACGGGTCGTGGCGCCTTGATCAAGGGTCGTTCCTTCGTGCTCAAGGGTAGTCTCTTCGATCAGAGGGTCGTAGCTTTGCTCTCAAGGGGTTGAATGACCAACTTCTCACCAACTCCCTGGCACATCATTGCTCCCTCACCCACACATACTTCGCATCAACCCATTCCTTAGTGACTCAGGGGTGAATTCCCATAGACCTCGTTTCACTGATCTTTGTGAGACCTCCTGCGTCAGAAGATGGGCTGGCATTGTGCCGCAACACTCCCTTCAGGAACACTGTGCGTACACACAGGCACATCAAAGGGCGACAAAGATGATACCACCATAAAGACAGCTGAGTAAGAGGGACAAGCTTGACTATGGAGGAGAGAAGGGTGAGGAGTGACCCGATCAAATATCTTTTCAAATCTGATTAATGACGTAGACAGTGAACAATTCTTGGAAAGATGTAAAAACAGAACAACCAAAGGACAAAGCAAGGACTTAAACGAGAGACTTGTTTAAAAAAAAAAAGATGTAGAGAAATACTTTTGTGGTCCTAGAGAGGCGGGTGGATGGACTAAACTGAACAAGGACACCATAAATGTTGGCAGCATTACAGAAGTTTCATAAGATATATGATACGAGAAGTTTCAAGAGATGGGTGGGGTCCCACGAATGCAAAACTTCCTCCCAGTACAGTGCAAATTGACAATTAGTAACAGACAATTACATACATATGGTTGAACGTTTATGCACGACGGTGCCATACGTGAGCAGGCCGTCCGGGGTCGAGCGAATGGGTCTGAATCCTGGCTGTGGCAGTCGGCTCACAGTCAAGCTAGCTGTTCATCCTCCCTCAAGGGTGAGTCGATAAAATCATTATTTGCCTTAGGTTAGGTTATATATATATATATATATATATATATATATATATATATATATATATATATATATATATATATATATATATATAGCATTCAGTTGCCTGTGCCGTCTCAGCTAAAATATATAAAACATTCAATCATAGCGTGGTTTCGATCTATATTTCAGATGGATCATATGGTGCAAATATCAATACTTGAGAGAAATATATTCCTTTTTCTTCATATTAAACTTGAATATAATCACCGAAGTCCAAAAACCACTTTTCAGTCGAAAAGGGGGCCCCAGTGTGGAACCCACAGCATGTGAAAGTAAAAGCCCTGTGTAACAACGGCGATTGAATCATTTTGGGAGTCCTCATTTTCAAGTCTTCAACACGAGGATTTAGTGTACTTAAGAGAACGTGCTGTACAGCGAGGCAAATAGCAATATAGAATTACCCTTTCGTCTACATTTCAAGAGAACTTTAGTGCACGTGTTTCCGATGTGTCTTGTCGGTCACCTGTTCTTATGGATCTGACAACATACATTAGCTCCTGTCTGCCCTTCACGACAATTTTCCTAGTGTCTCCCTTCTCTGTAGGAGATCCTGTCTGGGTCTGTGCCCGCCACGAACAAAGACGGTATTAAACATACATTCACTTGGGTTCATCTAACTCCCTGACGAACGACTGATCTAATGGCAATATGTAAAGGTGTGTGAGCCTCGATTACGTATTATGACTCCATTTCTTTTACTAATTACGTACAAGGACGAAGGTAATGTGACGTTGGATATCAAGGTCACATCCTAGGGGTCTTAAGAGTGTGGAGACGTGTGTCATATATGACCTTATGAATTATATCTCCAAGACCTGCCTTCCCTAACATGCTAAATGACTCCTCCCTGCACAATGAGCTGTAAGACAAGACGATTGCTTAATGCAAAGGTTATTATCAATGTATAACAGTCATATAATAAGTAATAATGTAATTAGCGTCTTACAGCTAAAATAGTAGATTAAAAAAAGCAAGAAAAAATAAAAGATTCCGTTGATAATTTTGGATATCAACCGGTCGTCCACACATCCGGGTCATCACTGATGAGCGAGGTAGCCCAAAACTTGTTCAGACGCCACAAAAGACGGGACAGAAATGTGACTAACGTCGAGTGATGCTGACTGATTCTTGTGAGTATGACTGATTCATTTACTGACGAACACACGAAATGTTTCCGAAGAACTCTTAAGTATAAGTTCATTTCCTGATACTCCATTTGTAATATATATATATATATATATATATATATATATATATATATATATATATATATATATATATATATATATATATATATATTATCCCTGGGGATAGAGGAGAAAGAATACTTCCCACGTATTCCTTGCGTGTCGTAGGAGGCGGCTAAAAGGGGAGGGAGCAGGTGCTCTGCAACATGGAATAATGCGGTTTAGCTCTGCAGCCCCTACAAATAACGCCATGCAGTTCTGCAGCTCTGGTGAATCACAACTAGCAGCCCTGCAACACCAGTGTAGCTTGCTCTGCAACGCTACTGAGTAATAACATTAGTGAAGAACTCGATCCAGCTTCCCAACACTCAAAACGTAACATTACCACGAGCATGGAGAACAGACACCTCTGTTCCTACCACACTCCTTCAGTGTGGGGCTGGAAAACCCAACCTTTGCGTGGGAAGGGGTGTAGTAGATGGTACCAGCTTTCTTCCACCTGAATTTCATGGTGTTTCCAACACCTGAAGTCCAGCGTGGGGCAGAATCACTGTGAATTCTCAGTTCAGCACTCTGAATCATGCCCAATCTTGGATTCACATTATCTTGGGTGCATTACGGTCTGTGTTCCCAGTGAAGATTCGTTTATTCTCTCTGGGATATTCGTACTGATGACAGAAATTATCAAAATATATAAATCATATTGTTATATCATATATAAGTCATATCAAATTATACAGATTATACTAAATCTTATTTAATTATACATATTATACAAGCTATATAAATGTTTAGGATTTGATGTACCTTGTTTTTATTTTACTGATATGGCGCGATCTAAGATAAGCTGGGCAACACAATTTACACTGAGTCAGCGAATGTGTGTGTGTGTGTGTGTGTGTGTGTGAAGAGAAAGGTGAGCACAAATAAGAGTCTTCCCCCCTCGCAGCATTGGCGAAATTAATTCTGTCAGAATATAATCCAACCATCATCCACAACGCTGTGCCATTCGGTAAAGTCCACCCCTAACCTCGGTTAAGTTTCCCATTTTCTGTCATACGTACAACATTATTTTCCTAAACACTACGCGGATATAGAGACTTTATAGTAATTTTCGAGTATCTCCCGCACTCGATGCATAAATTCCACATCATATCATAGATTAATTACGATATTAATTATGTGTCTGTCGTAGGAGGCAAATATGAGGGGCGGGAGCGGTGGGCTGAAAATCCTAACTGCCAACATTGGTTCTTATACTACAAGTAGGACGGGAAGTGTCCATGCGTAGATTTTATTTCTCAAGGGCTTAGGTATCTGCTCCCGGCGCTACCAAGCTGAGGCAAGAAAAGAGAAAATTGCCATCATTTCCCCAAGTGTTTTACATATAATGTACTTGTCTTCTGGTAGCCTTTAGATATAGTAATTGCTCGCGATTACCTTACAGCTTATCTTTTTTTTTCTTCTTTTCTTAGAGTCTTATGAAAAAGGAAGGACGACAGGTGTCGAGCCATTTGCTAACGCACAGCCATATATCAACATCAGGACTGGGTTGTGTGGTAGAACCACGTCTGAAATAATGGGTAACAACAAATTGATGCTCTTTTCTCCCACCTTCGTATGCTCCTTTAGTCTAACCCCTTTGAATGTCCCTTTATTCGACCCCTTTGTACGTCACGCCTTTGCTCTATCCCTTTGTCTGGCTTCCAGTCACTACCTGGTTTTCTTAGCTGTTATTTGGTGTCGATAGCAGACTCGACAGTGGCTCCTCTCGACGGAGCAAAGCTGGTTTATCATCAGCTGTTGTCGATACTAGTCTTAGCTGGCTCGTCAACAGCTGCTGCCAATGTTGGTCTTAGCTGGCGCGTCTACAGCTAGTGTGTAGCGCGGGTGCGCCCAGCAAGGATATACGCAACAGACCTAAATGTGGTACTGAAAGGAAATATCAACCTGGTCCTCTTAATACGTTGATAGGTAATTCATCTTGAGCAAAGGAGACTAGCCAATGAAGGACGAGAGGTAATGGAGAGATGAGAATCAATTATTCTCGGAGAACGTAAGATAAAAACACGTGAGGAGCATTATTCATAGAGAACGTATCGCTGGTGGTGAGCTTGGGTGTTTTTTTCACAGAGAGTTTTGAGAGAGACAGAGACAGACGGACGAGCCGAGGGAGGTATTACCCAATACATGATGATGATGATGGTGAGTGGGGGGAGAACGCATGAAGCTATCATTATCAGATGCCTTTAAGGGAAGTGAAGGTATAATTGACGAATCAAAACTTCATTTTAGTAAGCTGTTTGCTCCTCTCATCTGCAGCGGCGTTAGGGGCAATATATGGAAAAGACATAGACCTTTTTAACGGGTAAAAAGATATAATGATTAAATGCCTGTCAGGATATGATTAAATGGGTGACAGGCCGACATTTTTCTGTTGTTGTTGATATCAGAGCATGTCTTTTCGTACTGCAGGTATCAAAACAGTCATAGTTGGGAGATGTCATCAACCAGTTTTGAAACTTGGGTCGACGTGCATCTGGACGAGCCAGGGTCATGATGACATGCAACTAACTCTCTGTGTCAGCAAGGTGGAAAAATAAGAGCAATTTCCATTAAGCTTTCGATGGTAAAGCACACCACACGTCTTACCATACCATGCGATCATCCCCATGGCTATCTCGACCGTACCATAGCTCAATGAAAGTTTGAGTGGCATGAACAAAAGAAAAAGAAAATCTAAATGATAATAAACTGTACGTAATATACATAAACGCTCGTACGTACGTTCCGGAACTGATGATGGGAGGGAGGGAAGAGTTATTGCTTGAGAAAGAGGCGGTGAGATTTGAGAAATCTGGATGAATATTGTGGTGAGATGATAGCAGGTCAAAGGAGGATTCAATAGTCAGTGTATTTTACGGAATATCTTGAACACAACTAGAGGAAGAAATGGGAGCTGAGGTGCTAAAAGTGTAGTCGTGTTGTAAGGCAGGCAGTTAAGTCCTGGTTTGAGGGTAGTTAGGCAAAGATAGAAATTTAGTCTATTGGTGTGAAAAGTGAGGGACGGGGCATAGAAGCCTTGAATGTGTGGTAGTAACACGTAGGAGTGAGGTACCAAGGACCAGAAGGCTCATAACTTGGAGGGAAACGGAGGCTGCAGTCACTAGAGATGGGGGTTATGGGGATTAGCATGTGTGAATGAGGTGGGTGATCAGAACGAGAGGCCTGAAGAGTGAAATGCAGGAGAGAGGTGAGAGTGAGGTGAGGTGGTCGTTCAAAAAGGCATACGAGAGGAGTGTAAACATGAATTAACAGACGGTGCATCTATACAAGTGAGTGAAAGGAAGATAAGGATGTGGGACAACAATAGTCTGGTGGTGGAGGAGGAGGAGGAGGAGTGTATGGGAGGAGAGCAGCAGCGACAGTTAAAGAGAATGACTCGAGACTAGCAAGATGGAAGGATGAGGGGGTGGAGGATGAAATGCTAGGAGATGGATGACGGAAAACATCCAGCTGATCTGCACGTCTCATTAGCTTAATGGGGACGTGATGGTCTTATGGTACGCCTCGCGTGATCTCGTCCACTCATCGTGGCTCCTGAGAGGTAGTTCGTCTCAATTCAAAAGAAGTGCTGTAAGGATCCTGAGAAGACTCGTGGGAGAAGTGTTCCGTTAAGTCAACTTAACTTTCTCTCTGCGAGGTCGCAGTTAATCCCACCCCAAAGGAGATCGCCCACCTTTTCAAACCTGCCTTGTACCTGTTTTGGATCGCCTTTGGCTCGACTGGGGAAATACGTCGTTTGAAATACGTCACCGAGACATAATGACGGAGGACTGGAGAACGCTGAAGGTGACCTGCCAGCCGTGTCAAGACGCACGGGGGACCTCGTACCACACCGACACCTCAACTGCTGCAAGACACCTTAGTTACTGCATGACGTCTTAACTCTAAAACACGACACCTCACCTGAACTCCTGCATGGTGCCTTAACTCCACCACACGACACCTCATCTACCGCAGGACACCTTGACTACAGCATGAAACCCTAACTTACTACACGACACGACACCTAAACAGCTACATGACCCTCTCTAACCCTCATTACTACCATAAACCACCACCATAACCACGCGAAACTTGAACTCCCTTAAGTACGGCGGTACAGTCATTAAGCATGACGGTATGACTACGCCCAAGGTCAAGTCAAAGACGACGTCATTATACCCAAGGGTCGTACCGTACGTGTTCAAGGGTCGTATGGTCGTGCTTAGTGACTACACTACCACAAGACACTTTCAAGGTTAACCCCTTTCGATGTACAGATATCAAAACACCTCGTCACACACACCTTAAGCCAGCTGTCCACTACGATCATGCCATGCACTGCGAACTTACATATGAATTTCTGTGCACTGTATTACAACATACGAACTAAAATCCTCATAGGCAAAGACGGACTAACATATATACACAAACGCCATCAGGAGATCCACAGGGATGTCCATAAACCTGCTGAATACAGACGATTGCCCGATTAAAGTTTTCCAACGTCAGTAATGGATGAGAGCAACGTCAGTAATGGATGAGAGCAACGTCAGTAATGGATGAGAGCAACGTCAGTAATGGATGAGAGCACCGTCAGTAATGGATGACAGCAACGTCAGTAATGGATGAGAGCAACGTCAGTAATGGATGAGAGCAACGTCAGTAATGGATGAGAGCAACGTCAGTAATGGATGACAGCAACGTCAGTAATGGATGAGAGCAACGTCAGTAATGGATGAGAGCAATAAAAACTTGTCGAGGGAACGTTCACTTGGGACGGAGCAGAGGACGAAGGCAAGATCAAGAATATATTCCTTGATTGTCGACTGGAGGCACAGGGTTGCTTGTTTACACCTTCTGGTAGGTAGTTTTTCTTCTTTCCTCTTCGATGGTTCGAGGCAGCGCAGTGAGCAAGGGGAAGCCAGAGAGAGAGAGAGAGAGAGAGAGAGAGAGAGAGAGAGAGAGAGAGAGAGAGAGAGAGAGAGGGTAATATACGAAGGGTAATAGATACCAAGGTGTTTTCTCGTCGAGCTGCTGTGAAAAACATTCGCTGGGTGGTGGTAGCAGCCTCGTCCGAGCGCCTGTGTTCGGACGACCCGTTGTCCTACATGGGCTTTGGCTGGCCGCCCGGCTTGGCTGGCTGGCTGGTTAGTGACGTATCAATACCGTAGACTTATATCGACTGCTTAGGGTGAGTGGGTAGGTAAGGGTCATGAATGCTATTGGCGTCGAGCACTAACCACAATCGTACAACTTTTCAACACCTCCAAGAGATGATTGAGATGAGCTTCTGTGGAAAGTAATGGTGGCTACCGTTGCCAACCATGAGCCGAGTCACAGAGCCGCCTGGGATCGAATACGGGGAGGGCAGTCGGCCCACAGCCAACCCAGGTGTTCATCCTCTCCTTGAGGCTGGTCGATAAGAAGGTACCTGGATCAGGCTAATATATATATATATATATATATATATATATATATATATATATATATATATATATATATATATATATATATATATATATATATATATATATATATATATATATAACCCAAACATTGATCAGTTATTTCGGCTTCAGGCATATACTAACGCCATTATAACTACAATCGAGAAAACTTGAGCACCTTTTTTCAGGTGTTCAAAATAATTCTAAGAACATTTGTTCTCACAGAACATTATGGCCCCTTGGTAACGTGCAAGTATTGACCTACTCTATACTACGTAGAGAGGGAGCTGTTGTTCATATCAAGGTGACTTCCTCGCTGAGTGGCAGCAAATTCTGTGTTTCTGATGTTCATCGCCTGAGTTCCCCCTCTCATCCGTCAGTGCTTGGTGGAGGACGAGAAGTGACACTCCGACTCGAGAACAGGAAAAGAAAAAAATACCTCTTTGTCTTAAAACACACACACACACACACACACACACACACACAAGAAAACATTCAGCAGTTCGTCATATCTTACGCATATTTCTTCAACTTAAAGAAGCACTAGAGACTAATGGAGAAGTCTTAGAGAGGAGCATCAAACACGATACCAGAATTAACAGAGGCGATTTAAGATGAGAGGATAGAGGCTATACATTGATCAATCATGGAAGAAAGATGAGTATGGGGACGACTTGGTCCAGACCTTTAAGTTTTTTTTTTAAACAGCTTGATGACAACAGCAAAGGGCTTCGGAAGGAGGTGCAGAGACAGGCAATCAGAGGCCATAACGTGTAACTACACATGCAACTTGTTCGAACGATTAACGAAAGGAATAAAATGAGTAAAGAGACTGTGAACCCGGGCAACACACAGAGGTTGTGGTACTGGGAAAGAAAGTTCAAGACATGAGGGGTTATGGGGGGGGGACCTGACGAGCGTATGTAGAACTCCCTTTTCCTACAGTTCAAACATGTAATTACATAAGAGGTAGTTAAACACACAGTCTCTCTCTCTTCACCTCTCGTACAGAACCATCTACTCTCTTCTCTTCACGCTACAATGCCTGAGGAACCTCTTCTGGCTCTCTCCGCGATTGCGTAAATGAACGTTCTAACTACGCATTGGTGTGTGGGGGGAAGTGTCGGGGTGAGGACGATGACCCAACGGGGACTTCCCAGTGACGGGGTATTCCGCTTCCTCAGGGGAAGCCAGGGGGATGTTCTCATTTGAGTCATGAGGGCGCTCACAAGAATTCTCGTTGAACTGGTGGTACTCACAGACACATTTGTGGTCTGCAGTGGCGCATAGTGAAGTGAAGTGAAGTGAAGTGTGTGTGTGTGTGTGTGTGTGTGTGTGTGTGTGTGTGTGTGTGTGTGTGTGTGTGTGTGTGTGTGTGTGTGGAGGTGCACTGGAGGGTTGCCAAGGCGGTGCTAGAGGGAGGACCAGTCGAGACGCTGACGTGAGACCTGTAGGACCCGTTCTCGTTCTCACCCGCTTGGCCACGAGACGCCCAGCTCTCGAGAACTTCTCTCTCTCTCTCTCTCTCTCTCTCTCTCTCTCTCTCTCTCTCTCTCTCTCTCTCTTCTCTCTCTCTCTCCTATCCTTATACTTTCTGATTCTCTCATTTTCTATTTCTGTTGGCCCTATCCATATCTATCACAAGTCTTCTTCTGTTTTTCATGCTCTCTTCTTTTTTCTTGCCTTATTTTGTTACTCTATTCTCTTTAGTCACTTAACAAGAGACTCGTCTGTATCGCGAGTCTAAAATCCCTCGGTACGAACACCAGCGTCGGTGGGTGTGTGGAGGTGTACAACACCTGCGCCCGTAAGATACAGCACACCTGTGTTTATATAACCTTAAAGGTTTACTTGCTCAAAAATCACGCGGGCAAATCCAAACCAAAACTGACCTCGTCAGACGAAGGCTATAGAGATGACCTGAGTTCGATTTTCTGTTAATGTCTTAGACTAAGTCTTTGTTTCAGTCAGTCTCGTCTCAGTCTTTCTGCCACCTCTCCCCCGACCTTCATCAGCACTTGCTAAATTTCTTTGGCTCTTTTCGTGGTGACGGTGAGATATACGGGATGACAATCCTATCGACTGATCTCATTCAATAGCATGCATCAAAGTCAATGTAAATTACACCATTTCAAGAGTGGCTTTACAGCAAATACAATTTGTCCCTCGCTCCGCTCTAAGACTTGTTACGGAACGTATTGGGTCGATGGGTTTCATCTGCAAACGTCTAACTGTCTAGATATCCTAAATCATATACATTTTCAGCTCCATCAGAAGCGAAGAGGCGATACAACTCAAGTCAAATGGTCCATCACTGAACTCATGAAAAACAGCGACTTGAGCTACTGAAGCGATGAATTCCTTTTTTTTCTTCAAATGTACCAATGATTGCACACATCATGCTCCAGATTCAGTCCCTTTGCGAGCGTAAGAGAACATTCTGCAACCTACTGATCACACGGTTAAGGTGTTACTTGCATTCAACTGAATAAAAAAGGAAATCAAACAGAAAGTTCAGATAATCTTTCTCTAAGGACAAGCAAAGAAGCCAAACGTACGATGATAGAAACTTTTGACGGGCTATTTCCGGTAGGTCATCTACAGCAGGGAAAGTTCCACACGACTGGTAAGTCACTTACGGCAGAGGAAGTTCCTCACAACTGGTAAGTCACTTACGGCAGAGGAAGTTCCTCAGGGCTGGTAAGTCACTTACGGCAGAGGAAGTTCCTCACAACTGGTAAGTCACTTACGGCAGGGAAAGTTCCCGAGGACTGCAAAACTTGTCGCCGCCCGGAAATCATCGGCTAAACAGCTTAAAGTTTACCACAGCTGCTGGCTGGTCCTCTCGTGGACACCTTCATTCGAGACGGGAATGTAAATCACTCACAAGATCGTCTGTGCGGACTGCTTCGCATCATGGTTTCCGTTGAAATCGTCGTCTGAAAAAAAAAGCATTTACTTGATTTCTTTTACGGTGTCATTAACGCGTGTGTGTGTGTCTCGACATCAAAGTCTTTTATGGTGTAATTAACGTGTGTGTCTTGAAACCAAAGTGTCTCAAGTCAGAGACATTTACTTAAGATTTTACGGGAGGAGTTCGATAAAGTCCTGCATCAAAGATTACCAGCCAAAGTCAAGTTACATGGTATTCGATGGTGTTAGATCTGCCTTGCTAGTGAACCAGCTCACTGACCATAGAGTCTAGCTAGACGCAGGAACCGTAAGAAACACCAGGAGGATTATGCTGAAGGCCATTGGGTGACGACGTGGCTAGAGAGATATCCTTTTGTTACCCGCTCTTCGTCCCTCCCTCCCTCTCTCTCTCCACGGCTGGTAAACAAATGTCAAATATGATCTTCCTTTCAATTTATCTTATGGCCTGGAAGCCTCAGAGCTTTTACTTGGTCATTCAGCAGGTCATCCTCCACCCGGTGTCCCACCTTAGTCATCCAGCAGGTCATCCTCCATCAGGTATCCCAACTTGGTCATCCAGCAGGTCATCCTCCATCAGGTTTCCCAGTTTGGTCATCCAGCAGGTCATCCTCCATCTGGTATCCCAGCTTGGTCATCCAGCAGGTCATCCTTCCTTTGGTGTCCAGTCTCGGTCACCGAACGGTTTATGTGATATCAAAAACAACTGCAGAGTCAACTCAATTATCCAGTATTAGAGTAATTGGGTATATATGTCTTACGGTCACCAGATGTAGAACATACGTCAACATTTACGTCAACACATTTCCTTCATAAGGGAAATGATTAACCCCTCGAGCACGCATTTTTAAAAGAGAGGTTCTTCACTTCCTCCAAAATTCGTAAATACTTTCCTTTGCTTCTCCTTCTTTTTCCCTTTCATTAACTTCTCTATATTTCAATTAAGGCCCAGCCTTGGTGTGGACTTTAGTCCGTGACCGGAGCCTCCAACGTTAAAAGAAAGAAAAATAGAGTGCAAACTTTGAGAACGATATCATAACCCTTGAGAACGAAGGGTCGTCGCTTGGGTACAACTTGAACTAACCTTTTAAGGGTTAAGTCAAAGGCCAGGTCATCATGCCAAAGGGTAACGTCGTGGTACCTAAAGGTCATTCTGTCATGTCTTAAGCGATTAAACATACGCGTTGAAAACATTCCTTCCTGCAGCGTCCAAATTGAAGATTAAAAGGAACCCATATATGTATATTAATAAACACATACACACGTCTAAAGCTCGTGACAACCAGTGAACTTTGACTGTGTATACAACACAGGCCGGAGTTCTCGCTGGGCTGGGCAGCCAGGTGTGTGTGTGTGTGTGTGTGTGTGTGTAGTGGGGGGGGGGGGGGGGTCGCCCGGTCTAAGGAGCCTGATCCTCCCTTCGCTAAGTTCGACACCCGCCCCAGACAGGGTGGACGTCCTTGAGCGACGGTGATTAAGCCAACTGCCGGTATTCCCAGCCTCTCCCTAACACTGCCACTTGAACAGGTATGGCTAAAAAAAGCATAACGTCACTTAACGCTCCTCGGAAAAAACACTACGGGCAGCAGAATCGGCAACGAGGTATATCAAACGTCATACGGATCCACTTTGGAAAAATAAGCTTCGATTGTAGAGGCTGTGGAGTCCACTCCAACCTTTACGTGTGTGCTTGGGAGAGTGAGTGATTTCTACCAGTCTGCCGTAAAGCCACACGCAGCCACCAGGATGTTGTGGGGAGGGAGGGTGAGAGCGACCCGACGTTGTACAAGGCGAGACGCAACGTAAAACCCCAGTCAAGCCAAGTGAACCCGCATCGTGGACCCACCCGCCTTCCACCGCACACAATGACCTGCTGTTGCCTGTTGCTGTTTTTCTACACTCAGTTGTCTTCAGATGGATTTCTCTCGTGGGTTTTTCCCGAAGGCCAGCAAAGACGCAGTACTTCATAGACTTGGTTAAACAAACAGTCTAGACTGGGGTTAGATTTTCGGGGGAAAACGTAATGATAATGTTTAAAAAACTTTATGAGAAAGTATCTTTATGTGAACGGGGGAAAAAAATTAACGCTCACATGCGCGCGCACGCACACACACAAACACACACACACACCAACTACGTATAAATTTTCGACTATTTGACCGACTGCTAATAAAACGCTGATCTCATCATACGTTGAAATCCTCCCAAGCGGGAGTTTTCAAGGCACACCACAGGGATTGATTTAGGCTCCAAAGGGATGATTCTCGACGGAGTTAAGTCCCCGTTTTCTTTACTTAAACGTTCTGAAACAAGTAATCAAATACCCTATACTATTTCTCGATCATCACGACCACGTTTCAAACGCGATTGATTTTATATTTTCCTCTGAACCCTCTCATTCTTCACTCGCTATTTTCGCTCCCTTTTGGGTTCTCTGACCGCAATCTTGTCTCCAACACCCTTACTCGGACACACCCACGTCGTTTCTCCTCCTCGAAACGCCAACCCTTGGCACTTTTGGAAGACGTCAGCAGTCATCCCTGCCCAGCTACTTAATCAAGTCTCTTTAGATTAGGTATTGTTCCGCTGGCTCAAATGCTCCTTTCAGTACTCCTGGAGCGCCTCCTATGCCTGGCAGCGAAGCAAAGTTAAAAGGCGCGTAGCAAATGTAAACAAATGTTTTAAAGGCGCGTAGCAAATGTAAACAATGTTTTACCCGCTTATATTGTTTATCACTTTATGCAGAAAACCAGGTTCTAGTTAGGTGTAATGACAAACTCATAGAGATACACATTTTTTGATGTATTTGAGAATATCCTTCAAGTATTACGTACCTTAGAAGCCAGGATTTGCGCAAGGAAAAGGCTAATATAGATCACTAAACATACATTAATACAGACCACGAAACATACATTAATATAGATCACAAAACATACAAAAGCAATATGCTTTTCTTACACCTTCAGTAGGAAATCTCTGGTACTGTCTCCCTGCCCGGTGGAGGAGCTGGACTGTTGTGTGGGTGCTATAAACAGTCATGGGTTAAAACCAGGAAAACACCAGAGATTCCCCTACTTTAGACCGAGGTCACTGGCGCTCTTCATTAGACCCTTTTCCTCACTACATCCTTAACTTTGCTGCGTTTTCTTCTTCACACTACACACCCCCCAGTACCATCTTACAGGTCAAGACAAAGGCTCTTCTACTACACCGTGGAGACTGCTAAGGCTTCATCGTTACATCCCCATTTCCCGGAAACCACGACACCTCTTTCCTTTGACCTACCCCGAGTTAAAAGGCCATCTTCACCATGGTGCGGGTGAAAGCTAAAAAGTACCTATTTCTTGAAAATCAAACAAAAAAAAAAAAAGTCGATTTCTGGAAAGATTAAGAAAAAAACGGCTTTTATTTCCTTCTTTTCGAGAAAAATATAAAAAGTTTCTTTCCTTTGGAGGGAGACATGATAAGAAAAGCAACAACAATATGCTCTCCGCCCACAGAAGGAAACATAAATAGGAAATTTATCAGCTGATAACAACGACAAGTTTTGTAAAGAACCCCCACAGTAAAACCCGGCTTTAAGCGCTTAGGCTTCAAGACGCAGTATGAACATGCCCAGTTTGAAAACTGCCCATTAGACGACAAATACCAGCAATCGTTGGCTTAGACTGGATATACATCGACACAGGTGCTGACAACATTCATAGCTGGGTAAAGCACAGTTCCTTGCGGCACGCCACTTTTCCGAACACAAATGGCCCCCTAATTGATGGGAGTTTCTTAAACTAATGACAAAAGTTTCCGTAAGCGAAGAGGTTTTAGATACAAATACACATAGTATCCCTGAAACCTAACACATGAAGGTTCAGGTTATGTCGTAGGCTTTACAGTATCCAAGAAAACCATAGCAATCATTTATTCCAAAGTCTCTGAAATGTGTTCCGGATTCATTGAATAGTCTACTGTGCATCTGTTTTCATGGAAGCCACACTGTCGATGATTTAACACATATTTTGACTCGATGAGAAAAAAATGGGTTACTGTTTGTTATCTTTCCCATAGCTTGTAAAAAAAAGCAATTTGTTAATGCAATGTCAAGGAATTAATTGGGGTTTGTGAGGGCACCCCGCCATTCTGGGAATCTCGATGACGTGCGTAGAGGCTTCGGAAACGCTCTTGACTTCGAAAATCTCGTTCACCAACACTGACAACTTCATTAGGCTGTCCTTAATGAGATGAGGGATCACCGCACAACCCAGGGTTGAAGGACAAGTGCCTCTGTATAAGACTTCATAATAAGGATTACTTTTTCCATTTCCATAATGTAATGAAGAAGTAAGTCCTCTGTGTAGCAAACTCGATCTGCGCCAACTCAGCTCTCTGTGTGTGATGTCTCGAAAGCGTGGATTTCAGTTTGAACGAACTGCTTTTCTGGGGCACACTTCCGTCCACGGCGTTCGGTATGATTGCAGGCAGGGTCGTCGACATCACTGTTCTCGAAGTCATCTTGCTAATGCTGGGAATTCTGACGTTATGGGCTGGCGCTTCCTAGGATAATACTGTTGACCAGGGGTCAGACCTGCGAAAGCTGAAGACTAACATACTTGGTGGTCGTAGAAACAACAGCTGTTTCAGTCCAGTGGTGAAATGTGGGAAACCACCACAAGCTGTCTTATCAACACTGTGTCATTATTCCAGTCCAACACGGCACACCCAAAAAGCTACACAAGAAAAATCAACAACAGACCAACCAAGCACAAGAGAAGTGTACACCAACAGAGGTGTTGACTTCGGTAAACACTGAAGTGTATTTGAGACTCCAAGCCTCTTCGTATTTCAGGAGCTTTCCTTATATGTGACATGAGACTACAATCAATTCGTGACATGAGACCTCGTATGAGTTCGTGACATGAGAACTCGTATCAATTCGTGACATGAGACTTACCATCAATTCGTGACATGAATCCTATCAATTCTTGACATGAAGCTGCTATCCATTCGTGACATGATACCTCCTATCAATTCGTGACATGAGACCTCCTATCAATTCGTGACATAAGACTTACTATCAATTCATGACACGAGACTTACTATCAATTCGTGACATGAGACTTACTATCAATTCGTGACATGAATCCTATCAATTCTTGACATGAACCTGCTATCATCAATTCGTGACATGTGACATCCTATCAATTCGTGACATGATACCTCCCATCAATTCCTCATTACATGTGACCTACGATCAATCTACCAAACTCTGGACAGAGTCCTATGCGTTCCATCTCCTCAACGGCCAATGAGAGTCTGGAGCATCAGCAGACTTGATGGGACTTTCCCATGGCCGTAACTAGCCACATTCCCCACACCGCCACCGGTCAGCTTGGATGCTTACATTTTTTTTTGCGTCCGTTCCTCTCACATGAGCTACGTCTGCGTCCGCCTCTATCACAGAAACACATGTTCATTTCGTACCTGACATCGCCCTAGTTATTAGGGGCGTGTATGGCCTTACAATTAGAACAGAGACGGTGTATATATATATATATATATATATATATATATATATATATATATATATATATATAAGCCTGAGGGACACAAGAAGATTAGAGGAAGTCGTCATAACTTTTTATAGCAACGGGTTTGGTTTTATGTTGGAGGCCGCTCGGCTGTGTTGCTGGTGCTGGAGGCCGCTCGCCTGTGTTGCTGGTGTTGGACGCCGCGCGGTTGTGTTGCTGGTGCTGGACGCCGCGCGGTTGTGTTGCTGGTGCTAGACGCCGCGCGGTTGTGTTGCTGGTGCTGGAAGACACTCGGCTGTGTTGCTGGTGCTGGACGCCGCGTGGCTGTGTTGCTGGTGCTGGTTTTCCCAGAGCGATGGCTGGGGCACCAAGCAAGGGGGTAGGGTGAGTGGAGGTAGGGAGGGAGGTAGGTCGCTGCTTGCTATCGTCACCCTACCTCGGGCCGCCGGGGTAACTTCAGGGAATCGCTTTTGAATACGAACATCTGGGAAGTTTGTTGGGCTAAGGCAGCGTTCATGTCTGTGTGTACTTAAATAGCCTGATTAACTAACCCAGCCGATTTCATCCTCATGATTTTTCTCATGATTTCTCTCGCCTTAAGGCCATGTGAGTTGCTGGTGTCTGTAAAAAAAAAAAAAATAAATCTTGGTTATATTTCCATGTCTTTACAAAGTGTCTTCTATCTTCTGGTATATCTTTCGTCGTACTGATATGAATGAGTGATACTTCTTTCATGTGAAAGGTTGTAAGCGAATCAAAATTTGATTTTAGATACGAGTAAAGAAAAAAAAATCTTGAGAATGAGTTACGATCATATATTCATCAGGAGACTCGACTCCTGGCTGTAAACGTGAATCAGAGAACCCGTGGCAAAGGTTTCCTAGTGGCACCATCAGGATCCAGCTATTGTGCTGGAAATTCCTGGGTGACGGTGGGTGATGGAGGTCTCCTCTCGTACGTAGGTGAGGTCCTGGGTGACGGTGGGTGATGGAGGTCTCCTCTCGCACGTAGATGAGGTCCTGGGTGACGATGGGTGATGGAGGTCTCCTCTCGTACGTAGGTGAGGTCCTGGGTGACGGTGGGTGATGGAGGTCTCCTCTCGTACGTAGGTGAGGTCCTGGGTGACGGTGGGTGATGGAGGTCTCCTCTCGCACGTAGGTTAGGTCCTGGGCGACGGTGGGTGATGGAGGTCTCCTCTCGTACGTAGGTGAGGTCCTGGGTGACGGTGGGTGATGGAGGTCTCCTCTCGTACGTAGGTGAGGTCCTGGGTGACGGTGGGTGATGGAGGTCTCCTCTCGCACGTAGGTGAGGTCCTGGGCGACGGTGGGTGATGGAGGTCTCCTCTCGTACGTAGGTGAGGTCCTGGGTGACGATGGGTGATGGAGGTCTTCTCCCGTACGTAGATGAGGTCCTGGGTGACGATGGGTGATGGAGGTCTCCTCTCGTACGTAGGTGAGGTCCTGGGTGTCAGTGTTCGTGGCTGTGGCGGTGGTACTGGTCGGCGCTGAGCAGTGGAATGTCTACCTTGAAGGGACTTGGGTGTTTGTCTTGGAGGAACTCCCAGGATCGTGACTGGCGAACAGATGACACTGGAGGGTCAAAGATGAGGAGGAGGAGGAGGAGGGGGTAGGGGAGGAGGAGGAGGAGGAGTAGGGGGGAGGAGGAGGAGGAGTAGGGGGAGGAGGAGGAGTAGGGGGAGGAGGAGGAGGAGGAGGAGGAGGAGGAGGTGCTGCACCCACACCCTGTGGGGCCTTACTCCCTTTCGCACAGTTATTCGCTTTGGTTTTCTCTGCCATTGTCTGCAAATTTGTCACTGTCATAGACAACCCTTTGTCTCATTTGGGGTCGACTTACGCTTCCCGTTTTCGACCACTTCATCGTTCTGCTACGCATCCGTCATCCTCCACCTCGTTCGTAGCTACACAATACCTGGACCCGGCAGGAAATCCCCGATCCCTCTACCATCCCATGGTAATTTTCAGCTGCCTTACAACCTGCATTTTGTATACAGCAAGTTCCACCATCTACTACTTCGTGGAACTTGATGTATGTGGTCTTTACACGTTCAGTAATCCTTCCTTATGAAGCGATATGGTTATATAACAGGTCATCTGTACGACAGTGGGTAGTAGTCTGTTCATCTATTTTCATTAACGAAGCAACATCGCGTGAACCATGATGTCCACGCCACCGGAACACCAACCACACAGTCAGTCCACGATGTGGAGGTATTCCCGAACGGGTATTACAAGCCCTGCGAGCAACTGTTCCTTCCATTAGTCACTCCCTGCTTCTTGTTACTTATGATCATGATCAAGATATCCCAGTATGTATGGATTCCTTCACACTCGTGAGCACCACAAGCATGTTGACAACCTTGGTAGGTCAGTGCTCCCATTTGCTGGCAGTTCTTCTCGCCACACATGATTTGTCTACTGTGGAGCAACGCCCTTACAGAAGCACCTGTTAGGTATGCTAGAACATTATTCAGTGCCCACATACGGTGTTTCTGACATGTAGATGCCTACCTCTATAGAATTTTTGTGGTTAGTAATTTGCTATACACCCCATTATGAATTTAGTTTGCTTTATAGCTCGCAAAATGAGCTGTAACCACTGAGAACTGATGACAAAATGACGTGTGACGAAGAGGTCTTTGTGTGTCCGTCTTTTCTGACTGGTTACTATGCGGTCTAGAGACCGAGGACAAAAGCCCCCAGGGATGGGACTTTATCCTGAGTGAAGCCTTCGAGACGAGAATCTACGCTAAGCTTCGGTCAGGCATGTCCTAAGGTTTCTGGATGCGACCTTACAGCAGACGATTCCCGCAAGAATCTTGTTCGCCTATCTTCTTGATCGCTGGAACGACGAACAGTGAGTTGAAATCTTTACAGACGCTGACTTGACGTGTTTACGTATCCTTTTCTTATAAATTGGTTTCCACTGTATTACTGCGCGCCTTGGGCAACAACATGTACGTCCATAAAGTAATCTATGTTTTGCGAGTTGCCTGGTGTGATTTACTATATTATCAGCATCACGTTTCCACCTTAAATCGGGGATTCCATACTGGAACTTGTTCAGATACAGTGAGGAAGTTATTCACTGAGAGATGACAGCACCTTCGGACCTGCGAATAACTCGTAAACAGAAACCATCATTTCAGACATTATACGAATAATCCTAAATACGGTATACAAATACAGTGTTTGATTTTGCTTACTGCACGTCTTCAGCCAAATAACACGAGTTTTTCTGATGATTAGATCACACGCTGTTAGAAGAAAAAGTCTATCATCTTCTTTATTTCTCATTTTTATACTTTATCTTTTCCGTCATAAAGAAACACATCCACGGGTTTCTGTGTCACCGCTCGCGGGTCGCTAGCTGCACAACTGTAGAACTACAGTTCAGTAGTGAGAGTGAGGAGGGAGGATGGTATGTTGGGAGAGTGAGGAGGGAGGATGGTATGTTGGGAGAGTGAGGAGGGAGGATGGTATGTTGGGAGAGTGAGGAGGAGGATGGTATGTTGGGAGAGTGAGGAGGGAGGATGGTATGTTGGGAGAGTGAGGAGGGAGGATGGTATGTTGGGAGAGTGAGGAGGGAGGATGGTATGTTGGGAGAGTGAGGAGGGAGGATGGTATGTTGGGAGAGTGAGGAGGGAGGATGGTATGTTGGGAGAGTGAGGAGGGAGGATGGTATGTTGGGAGAGTGAGGAGGGAGGATGGTATGTTGGGAGAGTGAGGAGGGAGGATGGTATGTTGGGAGAGTGAGGAGGGAGGATGGTATGTTGGGAGAGTGAGGAGGGAGGATGGTATGTTGGGAGAGTGAGGAGGGAGGATGGTACGTTGGGAGAGTGAGGAGGGAGGATGGTTTGTTGGGAGAGTGAGGAGGGAGGATGGTATGCTGGAAGAGTGAGGAGGGAGGATGGTATGCTGGGAGAGTGAGGAGGGAGGATGGTATGTTGGGAGAGTGAGGAGGGAGGATGGTATGTTGGGAGTACGTGGGAAGGACACATAACAGGAGACCTGTTATCTGCAGTCGTAATCTTGCCTGCGGCTATAAAGCAGGAAGGGCTCCTCCCCACAGAGCGAAGGAGGCGGGGGCAGAGAGAGAGAGAGAGAGAGAGAGAGAGAGAGAGAGAGAGAGAGAGAGAGAGAGAGAGAGAGAGAGAGAGAGAGAGGCGGAAGGAAGAGAGAAAGGATGGAGTAATCTACGGTCGAGATATAGACACTTGGAGTCCTGAAGGACCTCCGTGTGGCCCAGGTAGTTTACGTTACCGACGCCGTCTCCACACCTGGTCACGCCCCGTGACACGCTGTCACACGCCCACCTCCCCTGTCACGGGTTCACGTACGTGGGTCATGATACAAATTACGTATAACAAAAGTTGAGATGGTTGATGTAATCATAATTCAGAGAAATAGTTGTGACCTGGTAAATACTGTTGATGGCTGGCTTGTGTGTGTGTGTGTGTGTGTGTGTGTGTGTGTGTGTGTGTGTGTGTGTGTGTGTGCAGTAATGGCACATGATGGTGACACCCAGAAGTACAGCTTTTATACTCGTTTCCAAGGTCAGCTTTAAAGAAACAGACAGACAGACAGACAAACAGGCAGACAAAGACACACACACACACACACACACACACACACACACACACACACACACAAGAAAGAAAACGCTTTGTGAGGTTCCTTACCTCGTACTTAGCTACGTTTCTCCTCGGTAGGGAGTATCATGGAGACGCGTACATCATCGGCGGAGTGGGAGGCGCACTTGGGAGGGAGGTCTGCTATTGTCTGGCGTCCTTGGGTGACACGCATGGCCGTGGGGGTGAGGGAGGCGTGGGCGTGTTGTGGTGCTGGAGGGGGAGAATGAGAGGAAGTTGCTCTCTCTCTCTCTCTCTCTCTCTCTCTCTCTCTCTCTCTCTCTCTCTCTCTCTCTCTCTCTCTCTCTCTCTCTCACTCACTATCATTTGCGTCACTGTAGTAGATCCTGGTGCTGAGGTCATCCTCCGACCTCTGAAACGTTTTAACAAAACCGCCGTCGGCAAACGCCACACCAGCCAGCCCACCGTCTCTCTCTCTCTCTCTCTCTCTCTCTCTCTCTCTCTCTCTCTCTCTCTCTCTCTCTCTCTCTCTCGGTGGCGTCACGTCTCCCGACAAAGAGCTCGTAACACATCTCCCCCCCCCCCCACACACACTACCCCACTGCAAACAAGTTGTCTCTTAAAGATGATCATGAAATGGAGGCCAAATGCTGGTACTTTGAACTGAGGTCCTGTAGCCAAAAGCTAAGCATCATAAACACAGGTAAAGCTTTGTATCAGACTCAACACATTCTTTCTCTCTCTCTCTCTCTCTCTCTCTCTCTCTCTCTCTCTCTCTCTCTCTCTCTCTCTGTGAGGACCAAGTGACACTACCAGAGCACTTTTTCATAACCACAAGGTGAATATCACTCACAGGTCGTCTGATATTGTATGAAACACTGATGTTGTATCATTCATACCAAAGGAAAATCGTGATACCTCACACCTCACAGGAGGTATGAGGTAGCAAGCGCACTAGAGGGCAAAGGTCACGAGATACAGTCAAGGGCATGGGTTCACGAAGCACAATAATGGCCATGGTTCTATTGGCACAGCAACAGGGATAGTTCGGGAAAGACATCGGGAGGACAGATAACAGGTGACCTGATGCTCTATGGCGAGGTTAGATCCTGTCTTCATCAAGACTGTGGCACACACACATGGGATCGAAGAGCATACAGCACCTCCTGCCCACCTCCCTCTTCGGCTCAACTCTCCCCACCCCGCAGGGCGAACAGATGAGAACAAACACCACGCAGCGTGGTCATATTGGCCTCATCTGACCAGCTGGGCTGACATGGTGGTGGTCTGTGGTTGGACGACCCCAAGTAAGTTTCCTATGAACACTGTAAGATACGTCGACGCGCGACGTCTAATGTGATACACTGTCGTATTGTACATCAGTCCTCACCTACCTGCCATACGTATGATTAATAGAATCCAGTACTGTATCATACAGTTATGGAAACATATTTACGTAACTTGACAATAGCCAGTCGCATATGTATAGGCATTTGATCTCCTTTTCCCTGATGGCCGAACTGCCATTGGGTTACAAAACAACTTTTGGCACTTCTGGCCATATATATATATATATATATATATATATATATATATATATATATATATATATATAGAGAGAGAGAGAGAGAGAGAGAGAGAGAGATGATGGCTCATCAAAATTACCTGGACGCCAAAGACAGGTTTCTGATTACCACCTCCGAAGTGCGCACTAGCTTGAGCAGTGGTTCGCTCGCAGCGTCGTTCGCTGTGGTCATAAAGTCGACTAATATTTTTTTCCCCCTTGAATTTATGTTTTTACTTCTTTACGTTTTCTTTACGGAGGGACCACCATCGTCTGAGGTAGACGATCCTTACAGACGTCACCAGCCTCATCAGTACTGACCAATAACATCACCAAATGACGCAATCACAACCACGTAACGTAACTATCGCGACGAGCGTGGCCATCGTTATCATTGACTATCACCATTAACCATCACCTACCCTCACCATCTACCAGATATCACCATCCACTTGACACCCACAGCCATAATCATTATCTACCAATACCATCATCAATCATCCATTTCCACCATCTACTTCACCACCATCACCATCTCCCACTATCACCATCTATCACCATCACCAAGAGATATGTATATGGTGTAGGATTTGCATGCAATCGTGTGGGTAAGCATGAAGGATGTGTTCCCAGCGCCTAATTCATGAACTCTTGCAGAGTCAGCGTGTGTGTGTGTGTGTGTGTGTGTGTGTGTGTGTGTGTGTGTGTGTGTGTGTGTGTGACTGAGACGCCCTATGTTGGTGTTCTCGACACTAACATTACTGGGCGTCTCATAGGCGCATTTCTATATATTTTTCTCTGCAGCGGCGGCAAACATTCAGGTGGTGGTGCTCCTGTCCCTTCTGAAGCCAAAATCTCTCTTATTATAGAGGTTCTTGTTTTATAAGCGCCATCTAAAAATCTGAGGCTAATCATGCCTTTCGGATACTTTCACTGGTGCTCTTAAGAGAGAGAAAGGTCATTAATCACATGGGCCAGTGTCTGATTTTCCTGGTATTGGCATCACTTTTACGTCTTCCTTAAAATTCAAAAAGGAAAAACCTCCTTTGTTAAACTTAGTCCCGTAGAACCCTCTCACACTCCACATCCCTTCACCTCCACCACTAACCTTAACTTTATCTCTTTCGCTATTCCGATTTCCCCATTACTCCTATTGCTCTCCCTCACAGTCATACTCATCCCAGGCCATCTCTGACCATCCTCTTCTCGCCTGCAATCACTAGCCTCACCTCCACACTGTGCCTCCCTCATCCTCAATATGGTGGTATCTCTGGCCATGACGGAGACACAAGAGTGGCCACTTGACGTCAGGCTTTACCCAAACTGGCCGGGATTTTCCAAAAACCGTGCTGACGGGACGTCAACATCTTGTCTCGTACATTCTTTTAGGTATTGCTTTGTGTTATCAGTTCTTAGTTCCCTCTTCCCCCCCCCCCCTTTTTTTTTTTTTTAACCTTAAAGCTTCTCCAAATTGATGAAATGGCATGACAATTTACGCGCTGAGGCGCGAGGGGCTACACATATATGTCTGCAACTGACCCATAGTCTATGAACGTTGATTTATCATTCGCCCGTTCATCCTTCTATCTAACTCTTCATCCTTCGAAGCCTGCTCCTTTGGGCGCCAAAACAAGTTAACCGAAGGAAAAAAAGGAACTCCCGTTCGAAACAAAGGCTCTCAATGTCCCTTACCGATATGGAAGAAAGCCTAGCCTAGTGTAAATACACACGTCAGGCGCAACTCTATTCTCTCCCAGCGAGGTCCCTAAGCACAGAAACCTTAATTTTCAATCACTTGATGTTGTAAATGACCAGAAACAGCAGAGGCCAGAATGTTTGAGAGGGACAGTGGGACTAGAAGTCTCCTGGAAGATGTGGTTAGTCGATGGTGTGGTGCAAAAATGAGGAAACGCATTGTGGATTTGTGGCAAAAATAATCTAATATAATATTTCTATATTTGATAGACACATAATACTAGTCACGTTCGTCTCATATATCATTAAAAAAACATTCTTATTTCTAACAGAACTTAATATTGGTCATATTCATTAACTGTTTACTACAGTTAAAAGCCGGAGAGAGAATATACTTTTAATCGCACATTTTGATGTTCTCTTCAGCCTTTCCAATACAGATCGGAAAACAAAGTAACATAGGTTAAAAATTTAGGCTCTGAAACAGGTCAATGATAACATCCCTGAGGTCTGAAATGGCTTTAGGACTATGAGCAAAGAATTTTTTGGCTCAAACGCTTCCTATATAGAAGTCACATTGATTTTTGTTCCTTGGGCAAGACTGGACGATTGGTAAGGACTTGAGAACAACGGTTCGATCCATAGCAGTCATTCAATATGGATGCGGAGACCAATATACATCTATTCGAAATTTTCGACTTAAAAAAAGGAAAGAAAAAAAGCTCACCTAGATAGAGACAGGGGCCTTACATCGCATTTATAGAACATCTCTTTTAAGATCAATCTTGATGGGAATCATTTCCTATTTCAACATCCCAAGACAGCCTTCATCCTGTGATGATGTGGCGAGAGAAAGGTGGCTCCCATCGTAATCTCAAGACTCAGGCCACAAAAGTCAGGCCAGGTGCATGTAACTTCATCTTTCCAGGCAGTGTGACAGTCAAAGAAGGATTTCAACTAACCAATTTTTCCTACTTCTCCTAAAAGTCACATCGTCGATCGGGATCTTCCTAATCAAAGTCTTGAAGCAACGTAGGGGAGATAAAACTTTAATCATAGATATACCGCTGGCTTTGGGAAGCACACCCACTCACGCATGCGTCACTGGAACAGAAAGACAGACGCGCATACACCACATTGCGCAATGGCAAATGAGTCAGTTCCATAGAATGAAATAGGCTACACAAAATCTAAAGCTCAGCTTTTCATCAATGAATAATGAATGCGCACATAAAACACTTTTTGAACTTAAATAGTTCCTGGAATGTTAATTAAATCTCATATTATTTCTGAGTCGATATCATTCTTTTGGCATCACTGATAAAAGTTAAAAAACATTGTTATGACATGCCAGAAATATAGATGAAAAATATTTATAAATCTTTTAAGAAACTAGTAGAGTAACAGGATCTTGAAAAAGTTTTTTATGAGAGATTAAAACATAAAAGTTTACAGTCCAATAAAAAGGTTGAAATTAATGCTGCGAATACAAACGTATGGGAGTACATGAGGAGAGATATCTACGAGACTTGATGGTCCATGACGGAGTTATCTACGATCATCGTCTGACGCGTAGGGGCAACTGGATAATAATACAACAGAGACAGTAGAGGCTAGCAAAAATATATGTCAATAGTTGACACGATTTTTGAGTATGGAGTCCAGTGGAACACTCCAGCGTTGTCCTACGCCATGGCAACTAAGCAAACACCCCTCCCCCCATCCCACCAGCACTCATGTACCCCGCCACGCCACCAGCCTGGGGTAACAACAACTTGACTGCGTGGGACTAGGCTACCGCCAAAGCCAAGCTGCCCGCCTCCCTCACTCCCTCACACCACTTCTCTCCTTGCGAGCTCTTTTCCTTACTGTCTCGTCGAAATCTCCGAAAAGTGTTATACGATGATGCTATAGTTAGAGCCATATGAAGAAATATCTATCTATCAATCTATCTATCTATCTAACTATATATATATTCTTTTTTCTTTCTTTTAAACTATTCGCCATTTCCCGCGTTAGCGAGGTAGCGTTAAGAACAGAGGACTGGGCCTTTTTTGGAATATCCTCACCTGGCCCCCTCTGTTCCTTCTTTTGGAAAATTAAAAAAAAAAAGAGAGGGGAGGATTTCCAGCCCCCCCGCTCCCTCCCCTTTTATTCGCCTTCTACGACACGCAGGGAATACGTGGGAAGTATTCTTAATCCCCTATCCCCAGGGATATATATATATATATATATATATATATATATATATATATATATATATATATATATATATATATATATACACTAGGAAGTATTCTTAAGGTAAAGGAAGATAGCATCACCGCTGGGTTTTTCCAATATGACAAGTTTACTTCCCAGAGAGCCATTCTCTCTCTCTCTCTCTCTCTCTCTCTCTCTCTCTCTCTCTCTCTCTCTCTCTGCATGGGATGTGGCAGGCAGCCACCGACCAAGGAGGTATTTATGACCACCCCGACAGAGAGAGAGAGAGAGAGAGAGAGAGAGAGAGAGAGAGAGAGAGAGAGAGAGAGAGAGAGAGAGAGAATCCTCGCTCCTGATGGATGGTCTGGGTGCGCAATTATCCCTTTCCCAGGCGGCTCAAACGCCCTTGAACGTACAGTAAGCATTGGTTCCTCCCATCCTGGAGACGGAGGGTGATCGCTCTAACCCCTCTTACACGTATGTCCTTGAAAGTGCAGTAAGCATTGGTCTCGTCCCGTCCTGGAGAGGAGATGGTGACCACACCATAATCCCTCTCTACTCATCCCCTGTTTGATGAGCACTCTTTGCAAACTCTCCGAATCTCTGCTCGTCTCCCATGTCCTAAAAAAAAATCACTTCGAATCCCAGTCGTTCTCTCAGATCCTTAGCATGGTTCCAGTAAGGAGAGATCCAGTGATGATATTATAAGTATGTGCTCATGAAACATTTCCTGACGCTGTGTTATCAGCGAGTAGAAATGTCTAGTTTGTAGCGCAGCTACTGATTAAGGGCCATCTGTTGCTAGGCACCGGCTGCACCAAGCGATCCCTAAAAAGTCCCAGTGGATTGGCTGGCCCACAACACGGAAGGAATTGCAGTGTATAATTTCTCGTTACACCTGTGCCTCGATCAGTACAAACACTGTAATTAACCACTCCAAACATCCTGATGACCTAATTAGGACTTGATTATCCAATCAGAATATAAAACAAAACCACCGAAGTAAACACTGGATACGTAAAAATTCTCGTCATCTTTTTCAGTTCCTGGGCACCGCTTCACATAAACCATTCACGTTTTCTGTTAATGATCACGAAGAAAAAAAGAATATCTCTGCTGGTACGTGGACGAACAGCCACCAATTAAGAGGATATTTATACTTAGAACTGATGGGAATATCGCCTTAAGTTTCATGGCTGCACTGCTGCGTAAGAAGATCCGAGAGGAACTTGGTACTGGTGTGTGAGAGTCGGGGGAGGAGAAAGGGCGGTTGGAAATGGCAAGGGGGCAAGCAACGCAACGTTACCTAACCCTACGATGACTCGTCTCTGTTACCTACGCTCCATAAAACCCTCGTGAGGTCCAGACAGGGCGTTAGATGCAAGAAAGCACCGGGAAAAGAAACCTGAGGGAAGTGGACTGTTTCGACCCAATGGCGGAGGGGAGGGGGGATACATGGCGGGGAAGGAAAACTTACCTTGCCTTCCAGGTTCGTGATTCGGCTCCGTCATTATCCGGTTTGGTATGGCTTTAAACCAGTCACATGCCGCCGACAGGTTCATGCGAGAAGGAATATCAGCGTCGTGTTCCTTAAAAGTTTATATGTAAATACTTTTCCAGTCATAAACATTTCTCCCGTGAATGTACCGAAATGGTTGTAGCGATGGTTATCAGGCGTGACCTTCTCCCTCTTCCGGTCGTACTCATTATTTGGCGTTTCCCGTGACCACAACCATGGTCGTACACGACCCCTCACCCCTGAGACGGTATATTAACGACCTTCTAATATGGTTGTATCCTCACCTACGAAGTGGTATATTGACGACCCCCCTACGGTTGGGTCCGATTCTCCACCTCTTAGGTGGTATAATGACGACATTCTAACATGGTCGTATTCCACCCTCACCTCAGAGGTGGCATATCGACGACCTACTAACATGGTCGTTTTTCGCCGTTGCCGCTATAGTTGCTATTCTTAAACACGACGCCACGACCCTTCGCTATGATGGCACGGCCTTTGACCTAACCTATACAGTGTTTGCACTCGATGGCTTTTGCGTATTTCCTGAGTGTCGTACGCCTTGAGGCTATTTCCTGAACGTTGTCTATTTGTCTCTTTAATGTCTTAAGTTCCACAAAACAAGGGGGCTTAAAAGATACGAGAGGAAAAAATCTAAAACTTTTGAAAGATTTAGATGATCCATTTCTTTTTTCTTCTTAAGATATGGCAGGCCGGAGCTGATAGACAGAAACAACATGGTAAAGTTCCAAAGCCTAGCGGTTTAGGGAAAGAAACAGACACCACAAAGGCCCATCCATGAGGTATCTACGGTCATGCATCAATGATGCGAGTCGTTGTTGGCTTTCCAAGTATAACTTGGTCTGGCTAAGAATAACGAGGTGTAGAGGCAACCATATGTCGAAAACAGACATCAAACTAATACCTGTGTAGGAAAAGAGAACAGATGCCGTGACGAGGGTAAATCTGGCTAAAGTTCTTGAGGCAGATTAAGAAAGTAGATAAGGTGGGACTTCTTTGGATTCGACTCTGCTATGTAGACTTAGAGCCTCTTCAGATATGAGAGCAAGACGTCATTTGGGGACGAATCAATCCTTTGTATAAACACAACAACTGCTTAGAAGGTAGGAATCCATCTGAACAGGATTCTGTTTCTAAGAGGCAGAACTAGAGAGGTTTGTGTAATGTAGGGTTTCCAAGGCAGATAGGATGTTATGGTGACACCAAGTACATACACTATGTTTAATGGCGGAATGACAAAGCCATCAAAGGAGAAAGGATGTGGAGGGATGCGAGAGGATTTTAGAAAGAGCAATAGAAATAGGCTACGGTTAAGTTTCAACTAGGCTGCAGATTGCTCAAGTGGGGAAATCCTATCCAAATCTTAGTCTGGAGAAAGTTGTAGCGAGGCGAGACGTAGATCCTGCAAAAGATGACGAAGTGGATTTGAGGAATGCAGGAGTGCAGAGTTGGGTCCTCAGTGTACGAAAGTACTTGGTTCTCTCAGGTGCAGCAAAAAAACAGAAAAATCGCCAAAAGAAGAAACGGAAAAGACGAAAAAAAAAAAAGCCCTGTGGTACGCCGCTGTTGATGTGAGAGGAGGGAAAGGTTGATTTCGCAACAATACCGAAAACAAACCGGCCAAAAAGAGGAAAGCCAAACATGACAGAACAGAGCGATGGAAGAGAGGGGAGAGAGAGAGAGAGAGAGAGAGAGAGAGAGAGAGAGAGAGAGAGAGAGAGAGAGAGAGAGAGAGAGAGAGAGAGAGAGAGAGAGAGAACCAACCAGGCACACGAAAGGGAAGTTAGCGATCTAAATCCAGATCTAGCTGGCGCGGCCGCTGCGACCTTGGGCCCTTGGTTCTTCCAGCTTTCCAGGGAATTTACCCGCCTGCAAGACATTCCTCCTCCTCCTCCTCCTCCTCCTCCTCTAGGTAGTACTATACCTCTTTCTTCTTCTTCTTCTTCTTCTTCTTCTTCTTCTTCTTCTTCTTCTTCTTCTTCTTCTTCTATTTCTTCCTCTTCGTCCTTCTCCTGTTCCTCTTGTCTCTCCACATTCTTCCCCAAACTACGTCTCTTTCCCCCCCCCCTCCCAACATGGCACCATGCACCACAGCAATGGCCTTGCCATGATTAACCCATCCCCCCCCCACACCATCCATGCCTTGTCTCTCCTGCCATGACCAACCACTCCCTTCGTCACAGCCAGGCGTCTCTCCACCCAGGCCACTCCACCGTAACGAGTCTACTTTCCACCATAGCTCCTCTCCACCATAGCCACCCCACTCTTTACCATAACCAGTTGACTCTCTACTGTAGCCAGGCACAATGGAATTTATCTGTAGTCTACCTCAGAGGTCTTCGACAACTCGGGCCCAGGCTCGCTGAACTGAGTCGTTTGGTAGACGGAGTTGTTCGAGTCAACACCCGCAGGCCCAGGTAACCGACGACAGAGCTGGATAATTGCATATAATTATCCAGGGTCTACGTAAGTCTTTTTCTCAGTCGTGCATCCCATAAGGTGTTTCTGATGACTGCAGGGCGATGGGTTGTATAGTCTTAGGGCACTTCGACGTTCAAGGCGTTTTCCCCAAGAGCCTATCGCACATTCTGACATCGCTGATAACAATTTACCGAGTCTTTTATGCTCGTAGTGAAGGCACGGAACTGACTTTTGACTGCCTTCTGCGATTCTTTTTTTTTCTTTTTTTATCTATTTCCAAGGCTGATAATGATATACCTCACCCGTCTGCGCTCCAGGGAGTGCAGGCAGCCTCTGTAATCTCAGCCGTTTCCAGTTGGTTAAATCCTCTGCTGTGCCAGAGCGTGTTGTGGACGATCCTTGCACGCTCTCTGGCTTTGGCAGTTTCTCCTCAAAGTGCAAAAGGTGACGTTACCACACAGCAATAAGCTATTCGTAAGAGGTTTCGTTATCTTGAAGGGCGTTAGCGCCACCAGTCTCTTCTTTCCTGTCGTGAGCTGTGTCATTTCTCTATCTGTTTTTCACTCTGTTTTTGAGAACCAACTTTATCGCTCTAGTCCAGGTCTCGTATGCTTTTCCCCCCTCTTCCTTCGCTGGCATGTCCCTGCTGCATGTCTGGAGTGCTCCTGTGGCTAAAAGACATTCAACACACTCTAACACACTTCTCGGGCGTTTTTACAGCTCATATGTGTATATCCCATTCTGTCGCAACCATCTCATGAATCAAGTCTTCCCGATTTTTTCTCTTTTTTTTTTTTTAATCTGTTTACTGTCGCAACTGAGACTGTTGGATTCCCCTTCACAGTGAGGTGTGGCTTCTACATCTATTAGCATGTGATGAGGAGAGATTGTGTTTGAAGCTGACGTCACACATCAAAATGACAGACCACTGGGTCCCTTCGAGGCTGTTTGTGACAGTGGATGACATCACAAACACACAGGTTACTGTGGTAGATGTAGAAAGGCACATGGATAATCCAGAGAGAAAATCCTGAAAATTGTTCAAAATAATGTTCTTCGTAGACACGAAGCGAAACGATCGAGTGTAGATCCAGTGTACTGTGTCTTGTGACTGATTCCGCCATGTGGTAAATAAAGGAGAAAGCTCGTCAGGCACTGAGAATATTCCTTTGTGCTGTAGTTGTACATCCGAGATACTTCCTTTGGTGTTCTCAGCTACAATATTGCATCCTACCTCTTGCTATCTCAAATCCCCAACGATGATTATGTCTGGGGCTTCCGAGAACGTGAAAAGCAGGCTACATTATGTCTTTTTCTTCTTTGTCTTGTAAATTCTTGTGATTTTGCACCAAGCGGCTTTACTGAGTAGTGGAGTGATCAGGCGTTGGTTTTCAGTCTTCTTGACAATTATCAATTCTCCTACGACATCATTCGAAGAATTCTGATGCTCAGTTGTTATAAGAATATCTTTTCCATGCAATCCAACTCCTCATCATGTTATCCCAGTTGTGTGGCGTCTCTATAGGCTGTACCTTACAGTTCTTAAGACCTTTAATGTGAGTTTCTGTGAAAGATACAAACTATGCATTTCGCTCCGTCTGTAACCCAACTTACAGAGAGGATTTCTGTGTGCTTGGTTGGGTTTAAGTCCTTGTATGCTGGTGTATATGAAGGACGTTACGTGTATCGTTTCTAGGTCACTGTGGGAGGTTAATATACTCAATTCTATTGAGTATGGCATAAAAGAACTTCCAGTTTCTTCCTCATTGTGTTGAGGGAAATCCGTCCTACTTTTCTCACTCTAACTCCATTAGATCTTAGCATTCAATTCCTTGATCATTTTGTAGAGGGAAGTCAGTCTCTTTTCTTACTCTAGCTCCACTGGATCAAAAGTCTGAGACTATACATCTTTAGTCCATGTTTGTTTAACCACATTTATTGTCGACTGGAGTGGGGTGTAATATGATCACCTCGACGTACTTACCACATGTTTCTACCACAATTAAGCCTTGGCAGGACTGGTTTGGCCAAAGCCTTTCCCCCGCAGCATTAATTTGTACATTTCATGGTGCTACAATCTACAATTTTTCCCAGAGCAGTAAATACCTTTCTTATGAGAGAGTTTTGGACCTTACATGAGATGCTGGAGGTAACATCTGTCCCCCCAAGTAGGATGCACTGGTCTTATCAAATATGCCCCCATTTCCATCATGCATTATCTTCAGACTTTAGACATCCGGGGATTTTCTTTTGTGTTTTTTTTCGACGTTTCGCGTTTCCCGTACCTGCGTATCTGGTCTCGTGATGGCTACCTGGTCTTATATTCCCATGATATTACTCTCCACATTATTTCTTTGTCCCTTTCTTAAACACTTCCGACACGAATTGTTTCCCAAAGGAATTTTTCCTCTTTTTCTCCTCCATAGATTGGATAGTGTCCATATGGCGCCTTCTAGATCGCTATCCGTGCTAACATTTCCCAAATATCACATTCTTTATCTGTGTTTGTGGTGGTAAGAACGTCACCAATGTTTCTTGCGTCTGTCGTTAGAGTGTGAGACATGACTGCGCTACTCTCTCCTTCTCTCTCTTGGGTATTGTAGTGTTTCTGTATGACTGAAAGAACGTATCAACTGTAACACACATTCGGGAGACATGATCTCTCTTGACTGTACGTTATGATTGCTAATATTCTCCTATAGTTTAGATTAACACAAAGGAAATGGTATGCCTTGTGGCATATCAATTATGTGATACCTCGAAGGTGTTCTTTTAGGTTACAATTTACATTTACAGTAATTTTCAGTCATATTCTTTTATCCTTTTAAGTCATTCACTCATTCTTTTCTCATATTACTTTAACCTTCGTTTGCAGGGTCTCTGAGTATGTCAATCACTTTCTGCTTTGTGATCATTTCTAAACTCTCTCTTTCCCTTGATTCATGGTAGGGGATAGTCCCAGATGAACCTCGAATAGATAAATAAGGTGGGTGATTCTGTAAGTGAGACATGCAGTGAGCGCTTCGTGCTATCTTTAGCAATTTGACAGTACATCGTCGACGGCAGGTAGGTCCTCTCTCTCTCTCTCTCTCTCTCTCTCTCTCTCTCTCTCTCTCTCTCTCTCTCTCTCTCTCTCTCTCTCTCTCTCTCTCCTGTGGCCTTGAGGTTGGCAGGCCTGGGAAAGGGATGGTGTTTACCGCTACTTCTAAGAAGCTCCATATTTTCTACTCACAGTACGATCTACTATGGGAAAAGACATTACAGAAATTCAGTTCTATATTAACACTTTTTCTCCCATTCATTTTTTCTCCCAGTCTATCTCTCTGCCATCATTTCTTTTCTCTCTTCCCCGACTTGTATTCAAAGATGAAATGGTGGGGTCGGGGATGTGTCGGTGTGTGTGTGTGTGTGTGTGTGTGTGTGTGTGTGTGTGTGTGTGTGTGTGTGTGTGGGATATGGGTGTTGCCAACATTCACAAACCTCTATATTTCTTCTCAGTTCCATTACTTAGACGGGTGATTGAAAAGCAAGATGTTTAGCATCACACAGAAAAGATTTCTCATCAAACGTGTTGATTTACCTTTGAGGGACAACTGGGCAGTCGCCCCATGAAACTCTATGGCTTGAAACTGAGCAGCATTTTACGTATGTTTCTCTTGTGGAAAATAATAACAATAAGTAGAAAAATCTCTAAGGACGCGGCTCCATCACATTCTCAACCATAGCCAGGTCTATTGTCCACCATAGCCAGGTCCATTCTCGACCACAGCCAGGTAGGTTCATTCTCGACCATAGGCAGGTCCATTCTCGACCACAGCCAGGTCCATTCTCGACCATAGGCAGGTTCATTCTCGACCACAGCCAGGTTCATTCTCGACCATGGCCAGGTTCATTCTCGACCATGGCCAGGTTCATTCTCGACCACAGACAGGTTCATTCTCGACCACGGCCAGGTCCATTCTCCACCACAGCCAGGTCCATTCTCGACCATAGGCAGGTCCATTCTCGACCACAGCCAGGTCCATTCTCGACCACAGACAGGTTCATTCTCGACCACAGCCAGGTTCATTCTCGACCACAGCCAGGTCCATTCTCGACCAGAGACAGGTTCATTCTCGACCACAGCCAGGTTCATTCTCGACCATGGCCAGGTTCATTCTCGACCATGGCCAGGTTCATTCTCGACCATAGCCAGGTTCATTCTCCACCATAGCCAGGTTCATTGTCGACCACAGCCAGGTCCGTTCTCCACCATAGCCAGGTTCATTGTCGACCACAGCCAGGTCCGTTCTCCACCACAGCCAGGTCCATTCTCGACCACAGCCAGGTCCATTCTCGACCACAGACAGGTTCATTCTCGACCACAGCCAGGTCCATTCTCCACCATAGCCAGGTTCATTCTCGACCACAGCCAGGTTCATTCTCCACCATAGCCAGGTCTACTGTCCACCATAGCCAGGTCCGTTTTCCTCCATAACCACATTCCTAACCAACAAAGACCTACTTCACGGCATAACAAAGCCTTGTGCTGCCATAGGCACACCTCCTGCCCACCATAACTACATCCCTAACCACCATAGCAACATTACACCACAACAACTGCTACAACTTCACCCCTACCCACCATACCTTCGTCCCTAACTACCATAGCAACAACACACTAACACAATACCTCATGCTACAGCTACCATAACCACACTCCTTCCCCTCCCCCACCATAACCACGGCTTTACCCATCATAAACACACCCATGGCCACCATGTCCACGCCTCCTTCCCCCCTAACGTAAAAACATCATGACCCACCACAACCACGCCTTTGTTCGGTACTGGCCCCTTGTTCCCTTGCCAGCACCATATCCTCTTCCTACTCTCATCACACCCCGCGGCATGCATGACTCACAGCCACACTCCCATCCAGCGTAAGGAAATCTTTCACCACTCTAACTGGCTTCCATATAATGCGCCACAGTCGACACCGTAAGGCCAATATGCGATAAGTTCCCAAGTGCACTTTCGTGTAATGATCATATCGTCAGGGAGGTACAAGAATGAGATTAGGAGACTTAGAACAGTCAGTTGATATACGAGGAAAAGACTGTTCCACGTCTTACATCTCATTCTTGTATCTCCCCTGAAGGTGTGATCATTACACGAAAGTGCACTTGGCAACTTATCTTATTTCATTTTTCTCGTGGTTATATGCAAATACTAGATCACCCGCACCACACACACACACACACACACACACACACACACATACACACACACACACACACACACACACACACACACACACACACACACATATATATATATATATATATATATATATATATATATATATATATATATATATATATATATATATATATATATATTCCTCCCAGTACTATTCAAACACATTATAACATACCAACAGACCCAAAATCATAAACAAAAATACACTAACACACACGCGTTCAGTACATTAACGTAAGTATACAAAATAGAATTTTGGCACTTTAGCGAGTCCTAACACACTTATTTTGTTCAACCATGGCGCTCAAGTCGGCAATATAATTCCAGAGGAACAACGGAATGCGTCGGATGTTGACTGTGGAACAGGGAAAGGCAAGAATACACGGTCAGGTGACAGCCGTGCAAGTAATTAGTATACATTATCATATAAAGATTCTCTTATTCATTCTAACTCCTCACTTTTACCTACGGGGGTCATAGATCATTCACGAAGAAATCCCTGGGGGACACACTCCTTACAAAACCAAGCGAAATATGACCAAGATGAATGGGAAAATATCTCTTACTTCTTTGGTTGAAAACACGAATGAATTTTTCAATATAATCTTACAAAAAGGAGAAAATATCCACAGGATACTACTCTACACAGGATCGTCATAACGAATACAGTTTTCGCATTGATGTTTACAGAAGGAAAAATTTATGTAATGCAATACGTGACTGACAATGAGGTAACCATTTCCTGTGGAGGACCATCCGGTCACTCCCAGCATGACTACACACAACCCTCGGAAAATGATGTCATCACACGGGTTAGTTCAAAGGCCGTGCCACCGTGCCTAGGGGGTCATACCGTCGTGCTCAAGGGTCGTACCGTCGTGCTCAAGGGTCGTATCGTCGTGCTCAAGGGTTGTACTGTTGTGCTCCAGGGTCGTATCGTCGTGCTCAAGGGTCGTATCGTCGTGCTCAAGGGTTGTACCGTCGTGCTCAAGGGTCGTACCGTCGTGCTCAAGGGTCGTGCCGTTGTGCTCAAGGGTCGTATCGTCATGCTCAAGGGTCGTATCGTCGTGCTCAAGGGTTGTACCGTCGTGCTCAAGGGTCGTACCGTCGTGCTCGAGGGTCGTACTGTCGTGCTCGAGGGTCGTACCGTCGTACTCTTGGATTGTACCGTCGTGCCCAAGGATCGTACAGTCGTGCTCAATGTCGTACCATTCGTACTCGTGTCGTGCTGTCGTGCTCGAAGCGTTAACAACAATAACCGAATTACCTATTTGGCTCGTGTCACGGGAGCCAGATAGGTAATCCAATACTGTGCTTAAATGTACTTGTACCACATAAGAGACACGTCTTAGAAAAAGAAAAAACAAAGACTCCGAAAACCAATTTTGAGGTAATAATCGACAAGAATACATAGATATACGTGAATAGTTGCTACAGAATATAATGAAGTGATACTGAGCGCTACATATGCGGGTACTGCAAATCTATAATTGCAGCAAATGGATTAGCCAAACCTGAGGCAGACACTGGAAGGTGTTTCAGCGTACAAATGAAAATACACAGCGAACAGAAGAAAATGGAAATTTCCATGCCGAAAAAGATATTCCCTGGGTAAAACCCTATTTAACCAGTGGCAAGGAATACAAAGTTGACAGTTTTATACCTGATCTCAATGATACGTCGGAGGAAAAAAAAATTGTAAAGACAATATCAAGGCCGATTTTATGGACTTTAACGATAAGACTCATAACGATACAACAGAAGGATTTGTTTACATGCTCTCTCTCTCTCTCTCTCTCTCTCTCTCTCTCTCTCTCTCTCTCTCTCTCTCTCTCTCTCTCTCTCTCTCCCGATACCAAAGGCAGACGAAAAACTCGGTGACAAGGTATTTGTCATGAACAAGACTCGACCGTAATGGTAGATTTTAACAAGTGTGGAGAATACCTTTCCAGCAGCTCTGGACATTGGCTCTAAGCAGACTAAACTAACTTGATAGTGCCCAACTAAGATCTGTTACAACTCTAATATTGACGTAGTTGTAGCTACAAATGAAGATTTTGATTATAATGTTGTACTCGGAGGAAATTCGATGCAAGTGAACACCATCAAATCATAGCTGAGGTAACGTTCAGCAATGCGTATCTACACGAAAGTTCATGGAAAAATACCATATCTTAGGCTTGTAAATTGTGATAATCTTCACCCTACTCCTGCCTGATTTACAAAGCTGGAATGATATCCTTACCGAAAACGATATGGACATAGCTCGGATAAGTTTCAGTAAGACATTCAAAGTAGTAGAAGGAAAACATGTGCCAACATAAGGTCATTTTCCAGGAACAAAAGCAAAATGGAGGAACAGTGATGAAAAGAATTGCCTGTTGTCTAACATAATAGCACAAAAGCTCAAAGACAACAAAAACCAGTATGATACAGTTACAGTAAAAGTCAGCATGAAGCTTATATTACTGGAAATAAATAAGTAAACCCTAAAAACATTCTTAAGTTATTCTAAAAGCAAGTTGATAAATACGTTAGTGACAGAACACGGTGACTTGGTTCCCCAAGTTGTATTTCCCATTTAAGACAGCTCATTTTCCAGATCCGGTTCCGATTCAATGGGAGGAAAACGTTTTAGAACATATTCACGTACACGGTGAAGATTACTATCAGCACTTTCATGGGTTACCGTGGTACAGTGCGTTGTATTCCTGCATATATATATATATATATATATATATATATATATATATATATATATATATATATATATATATATATATATATATATATATATATATATATATATTTAGTCAGGGGGTAGGGGAGAAAGAATACTTCCCACGTATTCCCTGCGTGTCGTAGAAGGCGACTAAAAGGGAAGGGAGCGGGGGGCTGGAAATCCTCCCCTATCGATTTTTGTTTCCCAGAAGAAGGAACAGAGGAGGAGGCCAAGTGAGGATATTCCCTCGAAGGCTCAGTCCTCTGTTCTTAACGCTACCTCGCTTACATGGGAAATGGCGAACAGTATGAAATATATATATATATTTCTTTTTTTTTCAAACTATTCGCCATTTCCCGCGTTAGCAAGGTAGCGTTAAGAACAGAGTACTGGGCCTCTGAGGGAATATCCTCACCTGGCCCCCTTCTCTGTTCCTTCTTTTGGAAAATTAAAAAAAAAAACAAGAGGGGAGGATTTCCAGCCCCCCGCTCCCTCCTCTTTTAGTCGCCTTCTACGACACGCAGGGAATACGTAGGAAGTATTCTTTCTCCCCTATCCCCAGGGATATATATATATTTTACAGGCATTTTTCTTAAATCTCTCATTGTTTAAGGTTTTCCACCACAAACTGACTCAATAGGTACTGATGTAATCTGGCGATGCTTGAATGCCATTGTCTTCCCTGTCTTTGTACACATAAAATAGTAGAACGCATTTAAACAGAGATTAGCAACAGGATTAATAACATGGGAAAAGCTTACTTTGCACACTGTGTAATATCTTGTTCTGGACAAGCGATGTTGTGCTCTTGGTAAGTTTCCCACAAGGTCCCGATCTAAGTTTACTGTCAACATGAATCCGTAAAAAGTTTGCCCTCGTATTTCATATCAATATTTTACCTGCAGTATTTGTGTATCTGTGCGTCGCCTGTTGAGCGCATCACCCGCAACCGCCATCCGCATTTTTCTATCTCCAGTTTTCCAATTATGTTCCGACCTATATATGTAGTATCTTTTCACTGCAGATCATCACCCCCGCAGCAGACCGGCTTTTAGATACAGGAAGAATACGTAGTTTCTGTATGTGTCACACGGAACACATAACAATGGCAAAATAAAATACCGGCTATAAACAGTACTAGGCAACGCATATGGGGGTGTTACCACTCCGCTAGGGTTGTAGCGCACGCAGTCCCACCGCTGACAACCGTTGTACAAGGACGTGTTTAGCCGTGCTCCCTCATACCGTCCCTAAGGTGTATATTTTCAATACATTGTGGGGGGAAAAAATGCTGTAATGTATACTAGTAATAAACAACTTCCCGTTATGTGACTGAAAAGATCCCCCACGCAAGCCAACTGCGACATTGGCAAAATCACTAGTTTTCCTGTTTAGTCTGTGTACGAGGTGATTGCTGGATGTTCACGACAATTCTAGATTATAGTGAGTCCACGCGACAAGTTAATGCACCTGGAAGATGTCTAACTCAGTGTTGTTAGCGGTGGGAATGCTGATGGCGACCACAACCACTGTGGTGGTCGCCTCTCCAACAGGCCCAAAATCCTCCAACAACAATACCCAGGACGGCCTAACATTCGTTCCTCCCTTCCCCACTGCAGTGGAAAGTGTGACCCAGGAGGCAAGAGACATGGCCCACGTCACTGGCTCGCTCAACAGGAGGACAGGGATGGCCACGTCACACTCTGCACCTCCCTACGATCCTGCAGAGGGTTTCCCTTCAGCGCGTGGCTTCACTACCCCGTCTACTCTAACGGAGGCCACAGTTCTTACGACTGTCAACACAGACGACCCTCTGGAGCTAACCACGATCATCCCGGCGAGAGAGGACGTAAGCGTTCCACTGCGGGTGGGCGTGGCCCTCCCTACGGAAGTGGACACAGTGATTCCTCAGGATGAAGTCGACTCAGTCACCCTTCAAGATGCTTTGGGCAGCACGACAGCTTCGGACGCCTCTCGGGGTGTGACTACCAGCGCTTCTACAGAAGTCAGGGAGGATACCAAGGGCTCCAATCTCGTGACCCTTGTTGAGAAGGGTAGGGTGCCTACTCGCCCGGAGCAGCTTGTCAAGTGCTTCTGTGGCGGCCAGGATATACTCACGCCTTCTGGGTGCCAAAGGTTCCAGGCTGGCACAAGCGTCCTCATGGGGGAGTCTAAGGAGATCAAATTCTTGGTTAGAAACCACATAATTCATATTCTAGACTTAAATATTAAGCCATGAAAATATGCCCAGTTATTGCAGCTTCCCAGCCTGCGTGTGATGTCATATCTAGTGACGTAGATAATTGAGATAGGAAGATATAAACTATTAGCAGCACCCCTTTCAACCTTTATCAGTTAGCCATTAGTGAATGAAACACCAGATACATATATACATAACCCCAGACTCAGTCTTCTCCACTGATATATCACCAGACAAAAACACTTAATCTCACACTAGATAAATCACAAACGTCTATTCATGGGAAAAGGATGGAGAAGAATGAATAAAGCTGAAATTGAGTTTGTGGAAGCGTTCCTGTAGACTTTATGGAAGGTCCATGAGTTCGAAGTAGAATCTCACGAGCCATAACACCATGACCCTATAGAAATGCCATGTATGCCAGTAATAATCCTCCTTGATCCTATTGTAACACTCGGAAAGCCTACAGTGGCGACAGTAGAGAAGGCAAAGCCTAAATAGCGATCCCTTAGCTTACGCAAGTGCCTTCCGATCGTGTTAAATAATGCCATCGGAAACTCTGTTAGTACTCAAGAGTCTTTGGTAACATTCCTTTGGCTTGCAGTACCGACCCCGTGACACAACTGATTCTCAGTGAACCCCCCTACAACGTGCTACCTCTGGATTGCACCAGCCTCGTCACATTCTTGTGATCTCCCCCCCCCCCCCTCCGCAACGCGCTCCGCCTCCCACCGGCTCAAGGTCCAGTCTGTAACAGACCTCAGCCATCCTCATTACGGCAACCATTATGAATTATATACACAAGAGAACCAGTTGTAATAGAACGTCTACCTTTACTTTTGTTTTACCAAAAGTATACTGAAAATTTGCCCTGATTTTTTCAATAAATAATTACGGAATATAAAAGATTCCACGTAACAAAGTATGTATAATTACACATATGTATACATTTTACAACAGTCACTGGAGCTGAGATAGAAGTATATTTTGCCAAAATGATCCTATGGAGTACATCTTGAATGTTTTACATAAATACTTATGGACACTAATTAAGTCTACCTGAAACAGCCAGCGAGTTGAAAAAAAGTATTACAAATTTTGTAAGTATAGGCAGAATTACACAAATAATAATGGACACAACAAAAGATTAACCAAAATAGTATCAGCAAATCTGGTCTGACAATATGAGCTTAAACATACAGGATACGCCTGTAAATTGAGTCCTTCATGACAATGAAAACCTTTGGAGGGTAAGAATTAAGTCATACGTGGATTAGGTTCAAAACCCTGAGTGTTGAAGAAGCGAGCTAGGCTGTGTGGTGGCGCCCCAAGGTCTTATTTTTTTTTCTTTTTTTGTAACGCACCGAGCCTTTTAAAGTCCTAGACCCTATTGCAATGCCCTAGGCCTTTTGGAGGCGTCCCATGGCTTGTGGTAGTGCCTAAGACTTTATCGTAACGCCCTCGGGCTCTCTGGTAACAAACCTGACTGTGCAAGCGCCCTCGACCTTGAACCTAACAGTGCACGTAGGCTTCCATAACGTTTATATAAGCAACTAGTAAAGCCTCTTCAACTCGTATTAGTGTTCATAAGTTGCATGTGAAGCTTGATGAACAAGTAATAGACCTTCTATATTGTAGTTACGCCACCTGAAACCGAAAACACAATCTCCTAAGCTTGTAGTTATCCGAACTCCCGTGTTCGAGAACACGATTGAAGGCGCGATGTGTGGACATGCCTGTAGTGTGATCAAACTCGTCTGGTGCAGCTGCCTGGAGAACATATGTTACTTTGTAATTCTAATATGATGTTGTACACAGTTTTGAGTCACACAGGTGTGAATTTACGTGTGCTGGAAGTTCAACCCATTCACGCAGCTATATCTGTTCACTGTCGAAGCTAAACGTGGCAAACATTCACGCAGCTATATCTGTTCACTGTCGAAGCTAAACGTGGCAAACATACGGTCACGAATGTATTACATCGACATGGACAGATGCGGCTACTGAATGAGTGAATATGTCATCTGCATCAAGCAGAATGCTACCGTTAAGAGATGTGGGCAGATAAGCGAGCATATTTTACCTGGTTGGCCAATGCCGCAGGGTTACTGTTTTTGTCTCGTTTGTTCAATCATCATCACCTAACACAATGAACTCGCTGGTGATCATTTTTTTTTTTAATTTTTCGCCCAAATTACATCAGACTTTGAATAAGAGTTTTTCTCAGAAAGAGAAGAAACTTCCTACAATTTTTTCTTCTTAGGAGTCGTCTCAGTGTATGTCCATTCAGATGTTCTTTGAATTATCCATGTTCATTGTCGTGTAAATACCACAAAAGAATATAAATTCACAAAAAGAATATTTCCTCTCCGATATCTTTCTCCTCTTCCTGCACCCATGCTGACTCTCCTTTGCCTTTTCTCTCGTCTTCTCCTCATTACCTAACGTGGTGTAAGTGCATATGACAGAGTTAACGTACATCAGACCTCAGTTCTCCGAATCTAACATTATATAGCTACAGTGACCCTGGTGAATTATATGAATGGGATCCACATCGGGCACAATGTACACTTTTATTCTTACGTTCGCTGAATGCCCAGGCCCTCTCATCTCCCTACAGACTGCATATACTCGCCGTTCTCTCCAAGGCTCTCGCAGTCACCTTCCTTACCACCCAATTCATAAACACTGCACAACCGAGGTGACACACACACCCTGCCGCAGGCCAACCTTCTCTTAGAACAATTCACTCTTCTCTCTTCCTACTCGTGCACATGCCTTACACCCTTTATAAAAACTTCTTACTGCTTCTAGCACCTTTCCTTCTTCACCATATATTCTTAAGGCCTTCCACAAGGCATCTTGTGGAATGTCATATGCTTTCTCTATATCCAAGAATGCCTTCGGTGTCTCTGAGTACTTTTAACACACATTCATTAAAACAAACACCCGATGCACACATCCTCTACCACTTTCGAAACCACACTGTTCCTCCCCAGTCTGATACTATGCAAATTCCTTCACCCCTCACCCAATACCCTCCCATACAGCTTACCAGGTGCACTCTACAAACTCATACCTCTACAGTTTGAACACACCTTTATCCCCCTTGTCTTTATATAATGACGCTATACATGCATCCTCCAATCCTCAGGCACCTCACTATGATCCATACATACAATGGAAATTCTTACCAACCAATCAACAATACCGCCACCCCCTTTCTTAATAAATTCAACTGCAATATCATCCACTCGAGCCATCTTGCCATATTTCATCTTACGTATGGCTTTCAACTTCTCGTCTCTCTTCACCAAACCACTTTCTAGGACTTTCTCAGCATACCAGCCCGACCAAAACATATCAGCCATTCTGTAATCAAGCAGTCAACAGTCTTGCAGAATACTCGCTCCATTTCCTCCTCACTTGAGCACTGCCTGTTACCACTTCCTTTTTTTATCATCTTCAACGAAGTTCTTATTTGTTCCTTTGTTTTTCGTACATTATTAACCTCCTTCTAATGCATCTTATTCTCCCTAAAGTTTACTGACACTTGCGGACCTCAACTCTCGTTAGATCTTTTTCAACCTCTGCACCTTCCTTTTCACCTCCTGCCACTTTCTCTTATACACCGCCCAATCATTTGCACTCCCCTGTAAGAACCGTCCAAACGCTTCTCCTTTTTCTGTCGCTGTCAATTTTACTTTTCATTTCACCACTTACTACAATTTCTAATCTGCCTATCTTCCGCCTTTTGCATGGCACAAGAATTTCTCGCACATGATAGCACTGCTTCTCTAAATACCTCCCATTCCTCACCCCACTTCCCTTGCTTCATTTACTTGCACGTTTTGCCATTCTACACTCAATCTCTCCTTGTATTAACTCGTACAGGTCTTTTCCAAGCACACTTACTATCACCTCTCTCTTAACAATATTGTTTCCTCTCTTCCGAAAACCTCTACATATCTTCACCGTCGTTCCCATGAGATAGTGCTGGGACATCCCACCCGCTGCCACTCTCAGCATATTAACATTATCAATCAATAATGCCCGATGACTATTTAGCTACTCACATACGTACACTTGTGTATATCTCCCAATCATCAGTTCTTTTCCAGCACACACCACAAACTGTCCATTTGCATTCATACCAATGAATACCCCATGCCATCACTAATACCAAGTCTCTTCAAAACTATTGACACATTCCCTTAGTTGTTCCCAAAACACTTGTCTCTCATGATCTTTCTTCTCATGGCCAGGTGCATAAGCACCATTAATCACCCATCTCTCGCCATCTATTTTCGCTTTTCCCTAGATCAATCTAGAATTTACTTCCATATATTCTTTCATACACTCCCACAGCTCCTGCTTCAGGAGTAGTGTTACTTCTTCCTTAGCTCTTGTCCTCTTACCAACCTCTTACTTTACGCCTAAGACATTTATATACCATTCTTCCCCTTTACCCTTGAGCTTTATTTCATTTAGAGCCAGAACACCCACGTTTCTTTCCTCAAACATCCTACCTGTCTCTCCTCTCTTCTCGGTTACATCCACACACATCTAGACAACCCCAGCTTGGCTTCAGTTCCACCTCATAATGGTCATAAACAGGGCATTCAGTTGCTGTGCCGCCACAGCTCACATAAAAAACGACGCCTCCGGTGTGGGCAGGAGTCACGATTATTTGCGACACAACGAACCGAAATGAAAGTTGAACTAACAGAACTGCTAGAGCGTCACCTTCATTTTCATGCCAGCATCTTTACTGACCGGATACACGTTACGACCAATTCCCTTTGAAGACTTGACTATGGTGGACTGGCCACTTTTTCTCCCGCCATGATATAAAGATAAGACAAACACAGACGTCTGGGACTTGGAAGAATAACTTCAAGGTTGGGACGAGAGTGTGAAAGGTAATTGTTAGCTAAGAAAAAATTGATTACATTTAAATTACATATTACCACTTGTTTGTTATCGTATACACCACAAATGGACACAAGGTAACTCGAATATATAGACAGAACACTACTATAAATATTGTAGTTTTTATCAGTACGAAAGGAACCTGTAGTTACGTGTTCGTTATGTAGTCTTTAAATTGAACTACTCGACCATACACATAGACCATGTACATAGGTGTGTTTTTGGTGGTTAGAATAACACAGCCATGAAAACAAAAAGATATTACAGACAGGAGGAGTACATTGTACTCTCTGTACACCAAATGATACTTTTCCTCATCAAAAGAGTGAACAAAACAAGAAAAAAAAATGGGCATTAACTGAGTGTGTGTTTTTTTCTTTCGTTACGACTAGGTCACTGAATAAGAATAGTTAAAAAGACTACGACAACTGGATATGGCAATATCTGCAATCATACTCTTGACTCATGATGCTCATTTCTACATGACAAAACAAAATAGATAAAACAGTACATCTTAAACTGCGTGATATATCATGAAGCATTCAGTCACAGGCAAATCTACTATATGCATAACATATCTTGTTTACTGATCATTTCACCTCAAAAAAAAGGCTAAAAAAGTCTCTTAGTCTACATAATAAAGGTCATGTCATTACTGAGATCTAGGGAGGACCTTCCCTTGCCCATGTGTGTGTTCATGTTCAGCTTCAGGTGTCCTTGTCTGGATAATTACGGACAGGCGGACCATAATGGACGGACCTGAGGACCAGAATAGACGGTCAGACCTGAGGACGACAACAGACGGCCTCATGGACAATGAAAGGTGGATGATGACAGACAGACAGACGGGGTATGCGACTCGCGCGCAAAAATACGACAGACGGACGAGGGGCTTATAAGTGGATGATGATGATCATGGACCAAAGGCCTGATCGAGTCTCCGCGAATGGGAAATCACTTTCGACCTGCAGGTGAAAGGGTATCCAAGGGCTGTGCGATAATAACCTGTTCATCAATATTAGTTTTGTGATCATTTTTCGTGTGTAGTGTGGTTCGACGCTCATGTTACCCCGTCTCATTACCTTTAATAATGTACCGTCTATAATCATATATATATATATATATATATATAATATATATATATATATATATAATATATATATATATATATATATATATATTGTTACGAACCTGCGTGTTCGTAGTGTCTATGATAGGGAATTTGTATGCTTAGACAAGCCGCATGGAGACCTGGGTGGAGGTCCCAAGGGATTCCTCGACCAGTCCCACCTGTACCTGGGATCTCACACACCTCAGGTCAGGTGGCTGAGATCAGTGGCGCGTCCCGCAACCGACCTGCCAATTACTACTCAGGTCCCATGGTCAAGTGACCCGGGGTGGTCAACCGCGAGGTCATGCATGGGAAAGCTCGCCCACCAATCCTGGTATGAGGGCTGGACCTTAGGCCTCTTCTAGCCAATCACGTCGGGATGAGGGCGTGACAATATATATTTTTTTTTTTTTTTTTTTTTTATACTTTGTCGCTGTCTCCCGCGTTTGCGAGGTAGCGCAAGGAAACAGACGAAAGAAATGGCCCCCCCCCCCCCATACACATGTACATACACACGTCCACACACGCAAATATACATACCTACACAGCTTTCCATGGTTTACCCCAGACGCTTCACATGCCTTGATTCAATCCACTGACAGCACGTCAAACCCTGTATACCACATCGCTCCAATTCACTCTATTCCTTGCCCTCCTTTCACCCTCCTGCATGTTCAGGCCCCGATCACACAAAATCTTTTTCACTCCATCTTTCCACCTCCAATTTGGTCTCCCTCTTCTCCTCGTTCCCTTCACCTCCGACACATATATCCTCTTGGTCAATCTTTCCTCACTCATTCTCTCCATGTGCCCAAACCATTTCAAAACACCCTCTTCTGCTCTCTCAACCACGCTCTTTTTATTTCCACACATCTCTCTTACCCTTACGTTACTTACTCGATCAAACCACCTCACACCACACATTGTCCTCAAACATCTCATTTCCAGCACATCCATCCTCCTGCGCACAACTCTATCCATAGCCCACGCCTCGCAACCATACAACATTGTTGGAACCACTATTCCTTCAAACATACCCATTTTTGCTTTCCGAGATAATGTTCTCGACTTCCACACATTTTTCAAGGCTCCCAAAATTTTCGCCCCCTCCCCCACCCTATGATCCACTTCCGCTTCCATGGTTCCATCCGCTGACAGATCCACTCCCAGATATCTAAAACACTTCACTTCCTCCAGTTTTTCTCCATTCAAACTCACCTCCCAATTGACTTGACCCTCAACCCTACTGTACCTAATAACCTTGCTCTTATTCACATTTACTCTTAACTTTCTTCTTCCACACACTTTACCAAACTCAGTCACCAGCTTCTGCAGTTTCTCACATGAATCAGCCACCAGCGCTGTATCATCAGCGAACAACAACTGACTCACTTCCCAAGCTCTCTCATCCCCAACAGACTTCATACTTGCCCCTCTTTCCAGGACTCTTGCATTTACCTCCCTAACAACCCCATCCATAAACAAATTAAACAACCATGGAGACATCACACACCCCTGCCGCAAACCTACATTCACTGAGAACCAATCACTTTCCTCTCTTCCTACACGTACACATGCCTTACATCCTCGATAAAAACTTTTCACTGCTTCTAACAACTTGCCTCCCACACCATATATTCTTAATACCTTCCACAGAGCATCTCTATCAACTCTATCATATGCCTTCTCCAGATCCATAAATGCTACATACAAATCCATTTGCTTTTCTAAGTATTTCTCACATACATTCTTCAAAGCAAACACCTGATCCACACATCCTCTACCACTTCTGAAACCGCACTGCTCTTCCCCAATCTGATGCTCTGTACATGCCTTCACCCTCTCAATCAATACCCTCCCATATAATTTACCAGGAATACTCAACAAACTTATACCTCTGTAATTTGAGCACTCACTCTTATCCCCTTTGCCTCTGTACAATGGCACTATGCACGCATTCCGCCAATCCTCAGGCACCTCACCATGAGTCATACATACATTAAATAACCTTACCAACCAATCAACAATACCGCCACCCCCTTTCTTAATAAATTCAACTGCAAAAATCATCCACTCGAGCCATCTTGCATATTTCATCTTACGTATGGCTTTCAACTTCTCGTCTCTCTTCACCAAACCACTTTCTAGGACTTTCTCAGCATACCAGCCCGACCAAAACATATCAGCCATTCTGTAATCAAGCAGTCAACAGTCTTGCAGAATACTCGCTCCATTTCCTCCTCACTTGAGCACTACCTGTTACCACTTCCTTTTTTTTATCATCTTCAACGAAGTTCTTATTTGTTCCTTTGTTTTTCGTACATTATTAACCTCCTTCTAATGCATCTTATTCTCCCTAAAGTTTACTGATACTTGCGGACCTCAACTCTCGTTAGATCTTTTTCAACCTCTGCACCTTCCTTTGCATCTCTTGCCACTTTCTCTTATACACCGCCCAATCATTTGCACTCCCCTGTAAGAACCGTCCAAACGCTTCTCCTTTTTCTGTCGCTGTCAACTTTACTTTTCATTTCACCACTTACTACAATTTCTAATCTGCCTATCTTTCCTCCTTTTGCATGCCACAAGAATTTCTCGCACATGCTAGCTCTGCTTCTCTAAATACCTCCCATTCCTCACCCCATTTCCCTTGCTTCATTTACTTGTACGTTTTGCCATTCTACACTCAATCTCTCCTTGTATTAACTCGTACAGGTCTTTTCCAAGCACACTTACTATCACCTCTCTCTTAACAATATTGTTTCCTCTCTTCCGAAAACCTCTACATATCTTCACCGTCGCTCCCATGAGATAGTGTTGGGACATCCCACCCGCTGCCACTCTCAGCATATTAACATTATCAATCAATAATGCCCGATGACTATTTAGCTACTCACATACGTACACTTGTGTATATCTCCCAATCATCAGTTCTTTTCCAGCACACACCACAAACTGTCCATTTGCATTCATACCAATGAATACCCCATGCCATCACTAATACCCAGTCTCTTCAAAACTATTGACACATTCCCTTGGTTGTTCCCAAAACACTTGCCTCTCATGATCTTTCTTCTCATGGCCAGGTGCATAAGCACCATTAATCACCCATCTCTCGCCATCTATTTTCGCTTTTCCCTAGATCAATCTAGAATTTACTTCCATATATTCTTTCATACACTCCCACAGCTCCTGCTTCAGGAGTAGTGTTACTTCTTCCTTAGCTCTTGTCCTCTTACCAACCTCTTACTTTACGCCTAAGACATTTATATACCATTCTTCCCCTTTACCCTTGAGCTTTATTTCATTTAGAGCCAGAACACCCACGTTTCTTTCCTCAAACATCCTACCTGTCTCTCCTCTCTTCTCGGTTACATCCACACACATCTAGACAACCCCAGCTTGGCTTCAGTTCCACCTCATAATGGTCATAAACAGGGCATTCAGTTGTTGTGCCGCCACAGCTCACATAAAAAACGACGCCTCCGGTGTGGGCAGGAGTCACGATTATTTGCGACACAACGAACCGAAATGAAAGTTGAACTAACAGAACTGCTAGAGCGTCACCTTCATTTTCATGCCAGCATCTTTACTGACCGGATACACGTTACGACCAATTCCCTTTGAAGACTTGACTATGGTGGACTGGCCACTTTTTCTCCCGCCATGATATAAAGATAAGACAAACACAGACGTCTGAGACTTGGAAGAATAACTTCAAGGTTGGGACGAGAGTGTGAAAGGTAATTGTTAGCTAAGAAAAAATTGATTACATTTAAATTACATATCATTACCACTTGTCTGTTATCGTATACACCACAAATGGACACAAGGTAACTCGAATATATAGACAGAACACTACTATAAATATTGTAGTTTTTATCAGTACGAAAGGAACCTGTAGTTACGTGTTCGTTATGTAGTCTTTAAATTGAACTACTCGACCATACACATAGACCATGTACATAGGTGTGTTTTTGGTGGTTAGAATAACACAGCCATGAAAACAAAAAGATATTACAGACAGGAGGAGTACATTGTACTCTCTGTACACCAAATGATACTTTTCCTCATCAAAAGAGTGAACAAAACAAGAAAAAAAAAATGGGCATTAACTGAGTGTGTGTTTTTTTCTTTCGCTACGACTAGGTCACTGAATAAGAATAGTTAAAAAGACTAAGACAACTGGATATGGCAATATCTGCAATCATACTCTTGACTCATGATGCTCATTTCTACATGACAAAACAAAATAGATAAAACAGTACATCTTAAACTGCGTGATATATCATGAAGCATTCAGTCACAGGCAAATCTACTATATGCATAACATATCTTGTTTACTGATCATTTCACCTCAAAAAAAAGGCTAAAAAAGTCTCTTAGTCTACAAAATAAAGGTCATGTCATTACTGAGATCTAGGGAGGACCTTCCCTTGCCCATGTGTGTGTTCATGTTCAGCTTCAGGTGTCCTTGTCTGGATAATTACGGACAGGCGGACCATAATGGACGGACCTGAGGACCAGAATAGACGGTCAGACCTGAGGACGACAACAGACGGCCTCATGGACAATGAAAGGTGGATGATGACAGACAGACAGACGGGGTATGCGACTCGCGCGCAAAAATACGACAGACGGACGAGGGGCTTATAAGTGGATGATGATGATCATGGACCAAAGGCCTGATCGAGTCTCCGCGAATGGGAAATCACTTTCGACCTGCAGGTGAAAGGGTATCCAAGGGCTGTGCGATAATAACCTGTTCATCAATATTAGTTTTGGGATCATTTTTCGTGTGTAGTGTGGTTCGACGCTCATGTTACCCCGTCTCATTACCTTTAATAATGTACCGTCTATAATCATATATATATATATATATATATATATATATATATATATATATATATATATATATATATATATATATATATATATTGTTACGAACCTGCGTGTTCGTAGTGTCTATGATAGGGAATTTGTATGCTTAGACAAGCCGCATGGAGACCTGGGAGGAAGTCCCAAGGGATTCCTCGACCAGTCCCACCTGTACCTGGGATCTCACACACCTCAGGTCAGGTGGCTGAGATCAGTGGCGCGTCCCGCAACCGACCTGCCAATTACTACTCAGGTCCCATGGTCAAGTGACCCGGGGTGGTCAACCGCGAGGTCATGCATGGGAAAGCTCGCCCACCAATCCTGGTATGAGGGCTGGACCTTAGGCCTCTTCTAGCCAATCACGTCGGGATGAGGGCGTGACAATATATATTTTTTTTTTTTTTTTTTTTTATACTTTGTCGCTGTCTCCCGCGTTTGCGAGGTAGCGCAAGGAAACAGACGAAAGAAATGGCCCCCCCCCCCCCCATACACATGTACATACACACGTCCACACACGCAAATATACATACCTACACAGCTTTCCATGGTTTACCCCAGACGCTTCACATGCCTTGATTCAATCCACTGACAGCACGTCAAACCCTGTATACCACATCGCTCCAATTCACTCTATTCCTTGCCCTCCTTTCACCCTCCTGCATGTTCAGGCCCCGATCACACAAAATCTTTTTCACTCCATCTTTCCACCTCCAATTTGGTCTCCCTCTTCTCCTCGTTCCCTTCACCTCCGACACATATATCCTCTTGGTCAATCTTTCCTCACTCATTCTCTCCATGTGCCCAAACCATTTCAAAACACCCTCTTCTGCTCTCTCAACCACGCTCTTTTTATTTCCACACATCTCTCTTACCCTTACGTTACTTACTCGATCAAACCACCTCACACCACACATTGTCCTCAAACATCTCATTTCCAGCACATCCATCCTCCTGCGCACAACTCTATCCATAGCCCACGCCTCGCAACCATACAACATTGTTGGAACCACTATTCCTTCAAACATACCCATTTTTGCTTTCCGAGATAATGTTCTCGACTTCCACACATTTTTCAAGGCTCCCAAAATTTTCGCCCCCTCCCCCACCCTATGATCCACTTCCGCTTCCATGGTTCCATCCGCTGACAGATCCACTCCCAGATATCTAAAACACTTCACTTCCTCCAGTTTTTCTCCATTCAAACTCACCTCCCAATTGACTTGACCCTCAACCCTACTGTACCTAATAACCTTGCTCTTATTCACATTTACTCTTAACTTTCTTCTTCCACACACTTTACCAAACTCAGTCACCAGCTTCTGCAGTTTCTCACATGAATCAGCCACCAGCGCTGTATCATCAGCGAACAACAACTGACTCACTTCCCAAGCTCTCTCATCCCCAACAGACTTCATACTTGCCCCTCTTTCCAGGACTCTTGCATTTACCTCCCTAACAACCCCATCCATAAACAAATTAAACAACCATGGAGACATCACACACCCCTGCCGCAAACCTACATTCACTGAGAACCAATCACTTTCCTCTCTTCCTACACGTACACATGCCTTACATCCTCGATAAAAACTTTTCACTGCTTCTAACAACTTGCCTCCCACACCATATATTCTTAATACCTTCCACAGAGCATCTCTATCAACTCTATCATATGCCTTCTCCAGATCCATAAATGCTACATACAAATCCATTTGCTTTTCTAAGTATTTCTCACATACATTCTTCAAAGCAAACACCTGATCCACACATCCTCTACCACTTCTGAAACCGCACTGCTCTTCCCCAATCTGATGCTCTGTACATGCCTTCACCCTCTCAATCAATACCCTCCCATATAATTTACCAGGAATACTCAACAAACTTATACCTCTGTAATTTGAGCACTCACTCTTATCCCCTTTGCCTCTGTACAATGGCACTATGCACGCATTCCGCCAATCCTCAGGCACCTCACCATGAGTCATACATACATTAAATAACCTTACCAACCAGTCAACAATACAGTCACCCCCTTTTTTAATAAATTCCACTGCAATACCATCCAAACCTGCTGCCTTGCCGGCTTTCATCTTCCGCAAAGCTTTTACTACCTCTTCTCGGTTTACCAAATCATTTTCCCTAACCCTCTCACTTTGCACACCACCTCGACCAAAACACCCTATATCTGCCACTCTGTCATCAGACACATTCAACAAACCTTCAAAATACTCATTCCATCTCCTTCTCACATCACCACTACTTGTTATCACCTCCCCATTTACGCCCTTCACTGAAGTTCCCATTTGCTCCCTTGTCTTACGCACCCTATTTACCTCTTTCCAGAACATCTTTTTATTCTCCCTAAAATTTACTGATAGTCTCTCACCCCAACTCTCATTTGCCCTTTTTTTCACCTCTTGCACCTTTCTCTTGACCTCCTGTCTCTTTCTTTTATACTTCTCCCACTCAATTGCATTTTTTCCCTGCAAAAATCGTCCAAATGCCAATATATATATACATATATATATATATATATATATATATATATATATATATATATATATATATATATATATATATATATATCACACCCTATCCTATGCAAGGTACACGTCTATCAACCACCCCTGATGGGAGGATGAACACCCGGGTAGTGTGTGGGCCGACAGCATCGCCACGTATTCGAAACCATTACCCCGGGTAGGGTGCATGTCTGAGGAAAAAAAAAAAATCTAGCCTTTAGCCTCAACCATAAGAGGGAGGCTGGAGGTCAATGGCCCGCGAGCGCCTCTTAAGAGGTCAACAACGCTAACCACTTATCTAAAATCTCTATCAATGCACCGTGTGACAACCCTCCATATACATTAGAGTTACGTTGCCGACCAGGACTTGATATTAAGCGACGTATCAAAAAGGGAATTTTTTCCACAGGGAACATTGGAATTAGCTTGAGACACGTTCTTGATACATATCAAGCGATACCTGACATACATATACCTAAACCCCATAACAAATGTACAGTCGTAACACACAACAATAACCAGTAAAAAAAAGAAAATGGCAAATGTTTTATTACTCTTGCCTTGGAAGTGGCCGGTTACGCTTGCGGCGTCTTGTGCTTTGCTTTCATCACGATCTCGCTGGCGAGCAGTATCGGATAGCCCGTTCTCCCACTTCTCCTGAGCTTTTTCACGTCATCTTTCACGTCGAGAGTAACACTGCCATGTTGCCTTTTGCGAACACTAGACAGCTTTCCGCTGGCGTTAAATTTCCCCGCTCGTGGTTGTATGATTACAGGGATATATCACGATATAGGGTATCGGAGGAGCAAGGAACACTTGCCATGTACACAGTCACGCGATGAAGTTGAACGCTTACGTCCCATCTCTGATTGTGGTTCCCTCTATCGGTGAGGCGAGGAAGCTAATGATTCATTCGTAACCCAGGGTAATAAATACCGTTCCCACTGAGCAATGATTCAAGTAATTTGTACTAATAAACGTTTGAAATAAGATCTATGTATAGGATTGAGCTTCGCGTATCTTAGGATATACATATATATTTTTTTCTTACTTTCAAACTATTCGCCATTTCCCGCGTTAGCGAGGTAGCGTTAAGAACAGAGGACTGGGCCTTGGAGGGAATATCCTCACCTGGCCCCCTTCTCTGTTCCTTGTTTTGGAAAATTAAAAAAAGAAAAAAAAAACGAGAGGGGAAGATTTCCAGCCCCCCGCTCCCTCCCCTTTTAGTCGCATTCTACGACACGCAGGGAATACGTGGGAAGTATATATATATATATATATATATATATATATATATATATATATATATATATATATATATATATATATATGAAAAACGGGAAAATCCTGAAAGAATTATTGCAGTCGTCACCGCCAAGCAATGGATTTGGTAAACAAATAAACGAAAATATTTGCATCATTAAGGAAAATGAGATGAGCAGTAACTACAGCTACGTTTACGTTTTCTTCCATTATAAACATGCTAATGATACCCCTAAAACAGGACGAAAACGGCAAAACGAAGAAAACTTCTCGCATAACGACCTGTCGACGATCATTGACCAGTTATGATGCTTTTAAATCCGGTCCAGCACTCTGGCCCACTGTTTCTACCTGTCCCCCCGGCTGTTACTCACCTCACACAATCAGGAAGATCCTAGAAAATATATCATCATTTATGCCGCTCTTCCCCTACTTTCACCTCAACAAGAGGGAATGCGTGACTGGTATGTGGACATGCTGAACGAAAACGTTTCCCATGGGTTAAACGTTCTTCAAAAAGACATAAATTAAAGCGTTCATTTCCTGTTATCAGCTGACTGTAGGGGCAAAAAGTCTATGACTATAAGCAACACTGGGCGATGAAATTGAATTACCGCGCTCTTAATGAAATGTGATAAACGCAAAAAATTGTGTGAAGGATGTGGTAAGGATATATAGACCCTGCGTGGTGTTACAGTTAGCACTCAACGGGCCGCCCAAGGTCAGGCGATTACGTTCGAATCCAGGTTGCGGCAGTAGGTCCACAGTCAACTTAGCTGTTCATCCACCCTTAAGGGTTCCTCGATAAAATGGGTACTTGACTCTGGCTAGAGTATGTCAAGGCCGTATCATTAACGCTATATATATATATATATATATATATATATATATATATATATATATATATATATATATATATATATATATATGGATTCGAACCTATGCTGTCGCCCCTGGGCAGCCTGCGAATGCACAGAGGCCAGCAACGCTAACCGCCAGTGAACAGCTTTGTTACATCGAACCAGTGATGGATGTGTAACCCCAAAGTAACTTACTTAATTCTTGTTATTTCTTTTTAAGCTCACTACCTTCACTGGGTTCTCTTCATAGGTTTGAGATAGTCCACTGAAAGTGACCTGGCTGAATTACCCCTGTTCTTTAGAATATTCCCTTTGTGATGCGTCATGTTTAGTCTGTATTGTATGCGTTAATAGGCTTGCTGCTATGTGAAACATTCGTTATTCTATATTATATGCTTTTAGTTTAGGTGTTTTCGTGGTTATTGATGTGAAACAAGTGTCCCGACCCTTCGGATTTAACCTAGGATTTCTTTGAATTAATACGTTTCTTTTCTTTTTTTTCCCAGTTACTCATTCTGTTATGAATTAGAATGTTAGTTTTTCTGTCGTTACGAACTTCACTACTCATTATACTAGTTCACTTTATGACACCAGTTCCCAATGATTATTATTAAATACAGGCCTTTACCCCAGTGCGGTAAAAGTGCTTCGATATGTGTAAAGCATGAAACTACACAAGGGTAACACTGTCTTCACTTTGCAAAAACATTCATCTAGCCTGATCACTTTACACGAACCATAGCTACAAGTGTTCTCAGAAACTCGTTTCTATTCCGCAGAAACCGGTGGCTGAGTTAGACGTGGTTGTACATGACCTTCACTGCGATTTGGAGGACGATCACCGCCAAATGAACTTCACCTGGGAAAAGTTCTCCTTGCGGAGGCGAGGCGACGTCATCTTGTTGGACAAAGCTGGCGCCCTTGAAGGTCTGCGCATAAACAACTACTGCGTCACCCACCTCCTGGATGAGGAAGGAGACCTTACGTGGATGATAAAGACGTGTATCCCTCCGCCCTCTGTACCCACCTGCTGCCCGCCAGGTCAGGCCCTAAAGGAAGGTGTATGTCACCCTGCCCGCACCCCAGACTTGCTCACGCCTCCAATGTCGGCCACACCCACTAAAGGCGCTGTGGACTGGCCAGTCATCAGAAATCATCACAATCCAATCATCTGCACCATCGACACCCTGACGTCATTCGCAATTACAACGGACGTATCTCACTTGATAGCACTTCCGAGAGGAATCATGCACGCCAGGAAGGCACCCGGAAAAGGATCCAGTAACATATATACAGAATCATCCAAATTTTGTGTGGATGCGCAGCAGAGTCTGGATGAATCTGTGAAGTATTCTGCTAATTTGTGTTACTCGAACCCAGAAGAGCGGCACCATAAGATATGCGGCGGCAGCACATGCGTTCGCAAGTGCTGTGAATTTGGGGAAATAATGCTCACTAATTCAGGTATGTGTGCTGCTTCTAACACAAACTTTGAGCCACGCTTCTCGACCACGCCTCCGCAATACAAGACAGTGACGGGGAGACCGCTATGTGCCGAATACACACATATCGGAGATGCTGAAGGCATTTCCATCAATGAGAACGGTTATCTAGTGTACAAAGAGAGAACTTTCCCTCCGACTGACTACTGTGTTGATATATTTTCCGATAACAAAGACAAAAGGAATTTTAGCGGGCTGGCTTGTCTATCAATGATCTCATCATGGGACAATGCACGGTTGACGGTCTTTCCAATTTGTCACGGCATCTCCCTCATGTTCCTGTCTCTGACGGTGGTGTGTTACTGCCTGGTGCCGGTGTTGCTACAGAATGGTGGCTGGTACCAGCTCTGCCACGTCCTTTCCCTCATGGTTGCCTATTCTTCGGCCTGCGTTCAAATCCTGTTCGTTAAAGTGGTGGATACGCCCACCTGTATTGCCATGGGTAAGTTTCTGCATATGACAATACATTTCTTTTTAAGAATAAACAATATCAAAAGTGAAGATTTCCCCTGCATAATACTATTGATTTCTTTCTTTAGTTATATCATTTGACAGGAAGTAACGGTATTTTAAGGGTGTGCCTTTATTTAAGGATAAGAATATCAAACGATTTTTTATGACGTGAATGAAAATTTTTTGATGCGCGTCGATATCTGGAGTCCTTAAGGGCTCCAAAGTCATATTTCTACAGTGTATGCTGTTTACATATTACCAGAAATAAGCAACGGAATAGCATTTTTTTTTTTTTTTGGCTTGTTTAAAACGACTTAAAAATTAGTTGTAAGATGATTAGGAAATATATGTGGTTGAGTAACATGAAATGATGTTATCTTTCTCTACCATTCTAGGGATCACGTACGGCACACAAGTACTTAACATTCACTCCCCACACCGAAAGCATCAACACTTAAACAACACACAAACTAAATGCCCTCATAACACTAACTGGCACCAGACGAGAAAATGAATCCTTCAACATCTATCGACAATACAATTCATCCGCTCCTACACTAAGCCACGCCTCACCTGCCTGGTTTTTCACCCCATCAAAACCAAATATACCAAAGCTGAAAACTCACATAAATAACGCACTCAAATCACAGTAGAGGCTACTTATCTCGCTGAACCTGTTCGTCCACCTTCTCCGACGAACACCGGCAACTCACGCGGCAGCGTGGTAACATACTAAACTCCCCCTCCGCCCATCCACCCACACACACACACACACACACACCAGTCACTGACACCTCCCTCATAAGTAAACTGCAATGAAAAAGACGATATAATGATCAAGGAAACATGACAGTCGATCTATTTGAAATACATCATCATTTTAAAATCTCTTTAGTCCTCCAACTGCCATGAAAATTACCGTAGCGATCACTATAAAAATCATAGTGGATCTACTTGAAAGACGTTATTTTAAAATCTTGTTATAATTCTCCTGTTTTTCCCCTCTCTCTTTGTTCAGGCCTAGTTATGCAGTTTGGCTTCCTCGCCACCTTCTTCTGGCTCAGCGTGCTATGTTTTGAAGTCTGGAGAAAGATAAGGTAGGAGATTCCACGGAAAAATTTCTTTTGCATAACCCTTAGTTGTGACTTTGCGATTACGGGGCATCTTTTTAATTAATTTCCGCTACAAAGAGCAACATTTCAGAAGGGACCATTTATGTGCGTGTTGATGAGCAATAATTATCATTATGAAAGCTCACATGGATTGTTACGAGTGACTGTTAAACCCATAAAAGGGCCACGAACAGCCTAACCTCTTGGGAGCAAAAATGGCATTTTGAGTACTAAGGGAAGGAGGGAGAAAGTGGGGCTATTAGGGGAATGATTTACATCAAGTTCTGTGTCAGGGAAATATCTACTGATACCAACGACATACCAGTCTAAGTCAACATTTGGTTATCATTTCTATGATACTAATAATATTCGAGATAAATGTGAGTTGTTCAGTGGATGAAACAATCATTGTAAAACTTCACAATAACCGAAGTGTTTTTTTAAAAGGAATTCCCAAACAGCTTGATAAACCTATCTTGCACAGCTTTTGACGTGTTGGTAGATCAGCCAACGCCTCATTTACATAAACCATGTAGAGTGATGAGAGTCACCAGCTTTTATTTATTTTTCTCTTATCTTCCGCAGAAACCTCATCAGGTATCGCTCTCCTACCGCCATTCCTGCGTGGGTCTACCTTCTATACGCCTTTGGGTGGCCGTCCATAATCGTGTTGGTATAACTTCACGAGTACCATCTTGTATCATATTAGGTTTAAGCAGTGATATATACTAATGTTAATTACACCGTAATAACTGCTGTGTTATATCTCCAGACTATGTCACTATGTTGTGATATGGCTTACTGTAGTGATGGTTGTGTTACGCATTTATGCTAAATATGTTATGATTATTGCACTGTAGAGTGACTGCTGACTTGTTATATCTATATGCTAACTACGTTGTGTTAATTGCACCTGATCTCATCTTGCAGTGTCATTACAATTCTCATGCAGTATTTCGCACCAGATGACGTGCCAGGAGTGATCAAACCTAACATGGGTGTAAATAGTTGTTGGTTTCCAAGTAAGTGCTGAATGTCTTCATGGAAATATATATATTTATCTTATTTATTATCTATTTATTATACTTTGTTGCTATCTCCCGTGTTAGCGAGGTAGCGCAAGGAAACAGACGAAAGAATGGCCCAACCCACCCACATACACATGTATCCACATACACGTCCAAACACGCAAATATACATACCTATACATCTCAACGTATCCATATATATACACACACAGACATATACATAAATACACATGTACATAATTCGTACCGTCTGCCTTTATTCATTCCCATCGCCATATATATATATATATATATATATATATATATATATATATATATATATATATATATATATATATATATATATATATATTATCCCTGGGGATAGGGGATTAAGAATACTTCCCACGTTTTCCCTGCGTGTCGTAGAAGGCGACTAAAAGGGGAGGGAGCGGGGGGCTGGAAATCCTCCCCTCTCTTTTTTTTTTAAATTTTCCAAAAGAAGGAACAGAGGGGGCCAGGTGAGGATATTCCAAAAAAGGCCCAGTCCTCTGTTCCTAACGCTACCTCGCTAACGCGGGAAATGGCGAATAGTTTAATAAAAAAAAAAAATATATATATATTGAAGAATGTGTGGAAGTCGAGAACATTATCTCGGAAAGCAAAAATGGGTATGTTTGAAGGAAAAGTGGTTCCAACAATGTTGTATGGTTGCGAGGCGTGGGCTATGGATAGAGTTGTGCGCAGAAGGATGGATGTGCTGGAAATGAGATGTTTGAGGACAATGTGTGGTGTGAGGTGGTTTGATCGAGTGAGTAACGTAAGGGTAAGAGAGATGTGTGGAAATAAAAAGAGCGTGGTTGAGAGAGCAGAAGAGGGTGTTTTGAAGTGGTTTGGGCACATGGAGAGAATGAGTGAGGAAAGATTGACCAAGAGGATATATGTGTCGGAGGTGGAGGGAACGAGGATAAGAGGGAGACCAAATTGGAGGTGGAAAGATGGAGTGAAAAAGATTTTGTGTGATCGGGGCTTGAACATGCAGGAGGGTGAAAGGAGGGCAAGGAATAGAGATTTGGAGCGATGTGGTATACCGGGGTTGACGTGCAGTCAGTGGATTGAATCAAGGCATGTGAAGCGTCTGGGGTAAACCATGGAAAGCTGTGTAGGTATGTATATTTGCGTGTGTGGACGTATGTACATACATGTGTATGGGGGGGGGTGGGCATTTCTTTCGTCTGTTTCCTTGCGCTACCTCGCAAACGCGGGAGACAGCGACAAAGTATAATAAAAAAAAAAATATAATATATATATATATATATCCACAACAGACTGTATACTTGCCCCTCTTTCCAAGACTCTTGCATTCACCTCCCTAACAACCCAATCCATAAACAAATTAAACAACCATGGAGACATCACGCACCCCTGCCGTAAACCAACATTCACTGAGAACCAATCACTTTCCTCTCTTCCTACACGTACACATGCCTTACATCCTCGATAAACACTTTTCACTGCTTCTAACAACTTACCTCCCACACCATATATTCTTAATATCTTATATCGGTAATTTTTGCGGAAAATATTATAGATATATGTCACGAATCTTTCTGTTGCTGTTGTTGTCGTAACCAATTGGCTATATATGGTGTCTGTTTAACTATTAAACACTGAAAGTCAGAATCTTTTTTTCTTTGCAAGTGGTGAAGTGTACCATTATTGACACACAGTGTTTACAACGTAAATAACGCTTATTTCAGGTGACATCGATGTGTTCATTTATTTCTACGGCCCCATTGCATTCCTCTTCACCTGCAACATCATTTTCAACGTCCACACCATCTGGAACTACAGGAAAATTGAGAACAACACGACAATTTTGAAAAACATTACAGACAGTCAGTCTGGCGAGGGCTGTGACCAAGCGAGGAGAAATCCTTTGGCACACAGACACCACAAACGGGATCACGTCTCCGAGTAAGTCGTTGTTGTCTTCACTTAGAAAATCTGATTCGTAAAGGCCTCAAAATCTGTTTCAATTCAAGCGTTGTTGTCTTCGCTTAGATAATCTGATTCGAAAAGGCCTCAAAATCTGTTTCAATTCAAGCGTTGTTGTCTTCGCTTAGATAATCTGGTTTTTAAAGGCCTCAAAATCTGTTTCAATTCAAGCGTTGTTGTCTTCGCTTAGATAATCTGATTCGAAAAGGCCACAAAATCTGTTTCAATTCAAGTGTTTCAGTCAAGTAGGGTCGCATGACAATGATGCTTCAGTGATTTTCAGATTCAGGGTAAACCACACTTTTATACTTTTGAGTATTGAAAATTCTTGGATTTAGACATCCTTCCTTTAAAGTTTCCAAAATTATCACAAGTAAATAAGATCATTCCAACATGATATGCGCTCTTCTTCATGGACGCAGTTATCTCTCACATCAAAAGATTGGCTGAGGCATTAGGACTTTGAATTTGAGATTCAAAGTTCATTAGCATAGATGATTTTGAGATACGAAGCTCATTAGTATTGATCTTAAGTGTGTGTGTGTGTGTGTGTGTGTGTGTGTGTGTGTGTGTGTGTGTGTGTGTGTGTGCTTATAATCGCCGTGTTTCCCTAAGGCAAGTGCTGCTGCCGCTGCTGTTTCACAAGGCTTTTTCCCTCCGCAGGTTCAAACAGCAGTTCCACCTGCTGGTACTCATGGCGAGCTGCTGGGTTGCTGAGGTGCTGTCCTGGAAGATCAGCCCTTCTGAAATGTGGTGAGTACTCGTGGCCTGGCTCTGGAACCTCACTATCTAGGGAAATATCTCTCTCCCTCACAAGCTTCGGTGACCATTTTTTTTTTTGCGGGAAATCATCACTTTGAATCTTCGGCACATGTGGGCTTCGGCTACACAGACCCAAGGTCCAAGCGAGGTGGTCTGGTCCGAACACTGCCAGTCGGTGTCGTGGTTTCTCTCATGCAGTTCATCATCCATAAAAAAAAAAAAGGAAAGAGAGAAAGGAAATTTGACAACTTGGACACCTATCATTGCTCTTGTTTTGTTAGTCTTTTCTTTCCCTTCTGTGTAAATCTAACAACTTGGACACCTATCATTGCTCTTGTATTGTTAGCCTTTTCTTTCCCTTCTGTGTATTTTTTCTTTCAGTAGACGTTTAAACAAAACTATTATTATGACGTGGATATATTTGGTTTTCACCACTTGTGTGACAAGTTACTTTTTGTTTCATCCAGTTACAGACAAGTAAGGAGAGAGAGTAATGGAGCCGAATAACCAGTATAAGAAGTAGGAGAATCGATAGAAAAGGAAAGAAGACGAGTAATGTGAGAAAGTGCTTTGACAGGCGTATGTTTAATTGCTTGTTAAAAAGGCCGCTTTGGCGCTGAGGTTGAAAGAGGTAGGCTTGGAGATAGGTAGATAGAATTCAGTGAATCACTAAAGGGACTTCGAGTGTTCTCATACGATAACACGAACATTAGTCGCTTGTCTTGTCAGGAATGCACTAACAGGGACTCATGGGCGTTGTCTGTGACATATTCATAACGCAACGTCTCCCAGAATTCGACCTGGTCCTGAAAATGGCCCGAGATTTTTCTCACATGGGGAACCAGGACAGTGGACATAGATTAACGAAGTTGAGATCAAAAGACCCAGTGATCTTTGGGGAAAGTAAGGTAATCTAAAAGACCACATCTCTTAATAGGAAGTGTAAAAGATAAGACAAGAGGAGTAAAGAAAATGGACCTTAAACTGTCTTATAAATGGGGTCTTGCTAGTGGTGTCTCGCCAGTGGTGTCGAGAGTAGGGTGAAGAAGGTCTTTCATCCGACCCATTCAGTCGTTGGTAGAATCGGATGAATGGAAGTCAGATAACTGAACGTTTTCTTATACACTTACAACCATCTATGTGTTAAGTGAGGCACTCAAGTCTTCCCAAATGTGCTCCCATCTCTAATCATAAATTCCTCTGTATAGAGATGTTTAAGTGAATGACAAATGCCTTCAACATTACTTGCCACTTCTAATACATGCTTCCTAACGCTTCATTTCTCTCCTCAGGGCCCTGACGGATATTTTGAACAACCTCCAGGGATTTTTCATCTTTGTGATCTTCATGGCGAACAGGAGTAAACGCAGACACATCAGTGAGAAATTCCCGAAACTATCCAAGGCAGGGAGTCGGCTCAAATCGGCATTCCAGAAGATAAAATCGGCCCTTCCTTGCGGAGATGCGACCTTGGGCAGAATGGTGTCCCGAGTCAACGGGGCAATCTCGGCTTCGTCTTTCGTTTCGAACCTGTCGACGATGTCTACGAGGCTTCCCTCCACCTCATCGTCCTTTAACGTCAACTCAACGAAGGATAAGGCCAGAAGGTCCTCGTCAGGCAACGAGAGTGAGGATGGAGTAGTCACTCTCTCTCACTCTCAGTTATGTTCGTCGTCAAGTAACGACAGCGTTTTCTGTACCTCTTGTTAGAGATGACGTAAGTATCAGCGAACAAGTCATAACAGACTAAAAAGGCTCCAATGGTTATTCGTCGGCCGTAAAGTACACACGGAAAATGCTACTTGTAAGTGAGTCTACACTCCTCGCGCCTTGTGACGATGCCCAGTGAGGGCTCGAACCAGTGTCTCGTTATTTCTAAGGTGGATAAACACTGCAGTACTCCATTACTGCATTCAGACCAACTCAGGTTCATACTTTCTTAAAAACTGTGACAGTCACTGAGAAGCAAGTGGCAAGGAATATAAGTTGCCTGATGAAACAATCAGTGATGAAGACATTCAATGACTTTTTCTTTTTTAATGGTGAGAAAGATCACGTCTATCTCAGACTTCCCTCATGTTGGTGAGAAAGATAAAGTCTATCTCAGACTGTCTCACACTCTTTTCCTGAAGACAAGTCACGATAATTTCAGACTCATCCATCATTATCAACATTATGGTTTGTTGATAATGATAACATACGGTTATGGAAAAGAAAAAATCGTTTGGTTTGATGAGAAATCTTCAACGGGATACGTCTTTAGTTAAGTGATATCTACTGGCAGAAAGGAACGGGAAGTGTCTAACAGTCATGCTAGTAGATTTTATGCTGTTGCATGAACGTCATTTATATACATATAAATGTATATATATATATATATATATATATATATATATATATATATATATATATATATATATATATATATATATATCGATTATAAAATCATTTGTGGCCATCCTGTATTATCACGTCATATGTGTCGGGAGGATTTTTTCTTTTTCTCGCACTGAACTGCTGATGTGCACCGAATACTATTTACAAAGAGAGAAGAATTTCATTATAGAGAGGTCAAGATTAAACGAAGGAGTCCCTAGCCTAACTGTGATGTATGGATACATGACAATACATGGGAAGGACATAGGAAAGGAGACCTGATGGTCGACAGTGACGTTATCTGTTTTGACGGTCTAGGAATAGTGACCGGAAACTGGGCAGCAAAACAGAGGGTAACCTCCTCAACCACCTCTCCCTCCTGCTCAGCAGCCGGCAAAAGTAAGAAAAAAGAAAAGAGAGAGAGAGAGAGAGAGAGAGAGAGAGAGAGAGAGAGAGAGAGAGAGAGAGAGAGAGAGAGAGAGAGAGAGAGAGAGAGAGAGAGAGACCATGCAGTAATGGTGATTCTGATATACGGCAGTAGAATGCTAGTCTCTCTAACAGTCCTCCTGCTTTGGCGTATTTCCGCACCATCGGGGATTCTCTTGCAGGTAGAAGCTTCTTCCAATGTCAGAACAGAATGTTCTTCACAACAAAAACCCAAGGGATGCTCTCAAGAAGTCCACAGTTACTTTTGTCGGAACTGCCACTTACGTGTAATTAAGCATACCGTAATGAGACATGAGGCATTGTTCCATAAGCTGTGCAATTAAGGAGGCATTATTCTCATTCAGTTTAGGTACTAGATTAAAGAGACTTATTATACTGATAATCCATATACGTACCTAACGATATTTTCGTCTACTTTGTGCAATTTCGACATCATCATCATCATCATATATATATATATATATATATATATATATATATATATATATATATATATGCACCTTTCTCTTGACCTCCTGTCTCTTTCTTTTATACTTCTCCCACTCAATTGCATTTTTTCCCTGCAAAAATCGTCCAAATGCCTCTCTCTTCTCTTTCACTAATACTCTTACTTCTTCATCCCACCACTCACTACCCTTTCTAAACAGCCCACCTCCCACTCTTCTCATGCCACAAGCATCTTTTGCGCAATCCATCACTGATTCCCTAAATACATCCCATTCCTCCCCGACTCCCCTTACTTCCATTGTTCTCACCTTTTTCCATTCTGTACACAGTCTCTCCTGGTACTTCCCCACACAGGTCTCCTTCCCAAGCTCACTTACTCTCACCACCTTCTTCACCCCAACATTCACTCCTCTTTTCTGAAAACCCATACTAATCTTCACCTTAGCCTCCACAAGATAATGATCAGACATCCCTCCAGTTGCACCTCTCAGCACATTAACATCCAAAAGTCTCTCTTTCGCACGCCTGTCAATTAACACGTAATCCAATAACGCTCTCTGGCCATCTCTCCTACTTACATAAGTATACTTATGTATATCTCGCTTTTTAAACCAGGTATTCCCAATCATCAGTCCTTTTTCAGCACATAAATCTACAAGCTCTTCACCATTTCCATTTACAACACTGAACACCCCATGCATACCAATTATTCCCTCAACTGCCACATTACTCACCTTTGCATTCAAATCACCCATCACTATAACCCGGTCTCGTGCATCAAAACCGCTAACACACTCATTTAGCTGCTCCCAAAACACTTGCCTCTCATGATCTTTCTTCTCATGCCCAGGTGCATATGCACCAATAATCACCCACCTCTCTCCATCAACTTTCAATTTTACCCATATTAATCGAGAATTTACTTTCTTACATTCTATCACATACTCCCACAACTCCTGTTTCAGGAGTATTGCTACTCCTTCCCTTGCTCTTGTCCTCTCACTAACCCCTGACTTCACTCCCCAGACATTTCCAAACCACTCTTCCCCTTTACCCTTGAGCTTCGTTTCACTCAGAGCCAAAACATCCAGGTTCCTTTCCTCAAACATACTACCTATCTCTCCTTTTTTCACATCTTGGTTACATCCACACACATTTAGGCACCCCACTCTGAGCCTTCGAGGAGGATGATCACTCCCCGCGTGACTCCTTCTTCTGTTTCCCATTTTAGAAAGTTAATACAAGGAGGGGAGGATTTCCGGCCCCCCGCTCCCGTCCCCTCTAGTCGCTTTCTACGACACGCGAGGAATACGTGGGAAGTATTCTTTCACCCCTATCCCCAGGGATAATATACATATATATATACATATACACACACACACACACACACACACATATGCACATACACACACACACACACACACATACATATATATACATATGAAAAATGTAAGAACAATTTAGAAACAAACTTTTAGCTTGAAATGAGAAAGGTGCAAGAGGTGAAAAAAAGGGCAAATGAGAGTTGGGGTGAGAGACTATCAGTAAATTTTAGGGAGAATAAAAAGATGTTCTGGAAGGAGGTAAATAGGGTGCGTAAGACAAGGGAGCAAATGGGAACTTCAGTGAAGGGCGTAAATGGGGAGGTGATAACAAGTAGCGGTGATGTGAGAAGGAGATGGAATGAGTATTTTGAAGGTTTGTTGAATGTGTCTGATGACAGAGTGGCAGATATAGGGTGTTTTGGTCGAGGTGGTGTGCAAAGTGAGAGGGTTAGGGAAAGTGATTTGGTAAACAGAGAGGAGGTAGTAAAAGCTTTGCGGAAGATGAAAGCCGGCAAGGCAGCAGGTTTGGATGGTATTGCAGTGGAATTTATTAAGAAAGGGGGTGACTGTATTGTTGACTGGTTGGTAAGGTTATTTAATGTATGTATGACTCATGGTGAGGTGCCTGAGGATTGGCGGAATGCGTGCATAGTGCCATTGTACAAAGGCAAAGGGGATAAGAGTGAGTGCTCAAATTACAGAGGTATAAGTTTGTTGAGTATTCCTGGTAAATTATATGGGAGGGTATTGATTGAGAGGGTGAAGGCATGTACAGAGCATCAGATTGGGGAAGAGCAGTGCGGTTTCAGAAGTGGTAGAGGATGTGTGGATCAGGTGTTTGCTTTGAAGAATGTATGTGAGAAATACTTAGAAAAGCAAATGGATTTGTATGTAGCATTTATGGATCTGGAGAAGGCATATGATAGAGTTGATAGAGATGCTCTGTGGAAGGTATTAAGAATATATGGTGTGGGAGGCAAGTTGTTAGAAGCAGTGAAAAGTTTTTATCGAGGATGTAAGGCATGTGTACGTGTAGGAAGAGAGGAAAGTGATTGGTTCTCAGTGAATGTAGGTTTGCGGCAGGGGTGTGTGATGTCTCCATGGTTGTTTAATTTGTTTATGGATGGGGTTGTAAAGGAGGTAAATGCAAGAGTCCTGGAAAGAGGGGCAAGTATGAAGTCTGTTGGGGATGAGAGAGCTTGGGAAGTGAGTCAATTGTTGTTCGCTGATGATACAGCGCTGGTGGCTGATGCGGGTGAGAAACTGCAGAAGCTGGTGACTGAGTTTGGTAAAGTGTGTGGAAGAAGAAAGTTGAGAGTAAATGTGAATAAGAGCAAGGTTATTAGGTACAGTAGGGGTGAGGGTCAAGTCAATTGGGAGGTGAGTTTGAATGGAGAAAAACTGGAGGAAGTGAAGTGTTTTAGATATCTGGGAGTGGATCTGTCAGCGGATGGAACCATGGAAGCGGAAGTGGATCATAGAGTGGGGGAGGGGGCGAAAATTTTGGGAGCCTTGAAAAATGTGTGGAAGTCGAGAACATTATCTCGGAAAGCAAAAATGGGTATGTTTGAGGGAATAGTGGTTCCAACAATGCTGTATGGTTGCGAGGCGTGGGCTATGGATAGAGATGTGCGCAGGAGGATGGATGTGCTGGAAATGAGATGTTTGAGGACAATGTGTGGTGTGAGGTGGTTTGATCGAGTAAGTAACGTAAGGGTAAGAGAGATGTGTGGAAATAAAAAGAGCGTGGTCGAGAGAGCAGAAGAGGGTGTTTTGAAATGGTTTGGGCACATGGAGAGAATGAGTGAGGAGAGATTGACCAAGAGGATATATGTGTCGGAGGTGGAGGGAACGAGGAGAAGAGGGAGACCAAATTGGAGGTGGAAAGATGGAGTGAAAAAGATTTTGTGTGATCGGGGCCTGAACATGCAGGAGGGTGAAGGGAGGGCAAGAAATAGAGTGAATTGGAGTCATGTGGTATACAGGGGTTGACGTGCTGTCAGTGGATTGAAGCAAGGCATGTGAAGCGTCTGGGGTAAACCATGGAAAGCTGTGTAGGTATGTATATTTGCGTGTCTGGACGTGTGTATGTACATGTGTATGGGGGGGGGGTTGGGCCATTTCTTTCGTCTGTTTCCTTGCGCTACCTCGCAAACGCGGGAGACAGCGACAAAGTATAAAAAAAAAAAAAAAAAAAAATATATATATATATATATATATATATATATATATATATATATATGTATGTATGTATGTATATATTTTTTTTTTCTTATTATACTTTGTCGCTGTCTCCCGCGTTAGCTAGGTAGCTCAAGGAAACAGACGAAAGGATGGCCCAACCCACCCACATACTTATGTATATATATACACGTCCATCACGCACATATGCATACACATACATTTCAACGAATACATATATATACATATATACACATGCACATAATTCATACTTGCTGCCTTTATTCATTCCCATCGCCACCCCGCTACACATGAAATGACACCCCCCCCCTCCCCCCGCACGCGCGCAAGGTAGCGCTAGGAAAAGAAAACAAAGGCCACATTCGTTCACACTCAGTCTCTAGCTGTCATGTATAATGCACCGAAACCACAGCTCCCTTTCCACATCCAGGCCCCACAAAACTTTCCATGGTTTACACCAGACGCTTCACATGCCCTGGTTCACTCCATTGACAGCACGTCGAACCCGGTATACCATATCGTTCCAATTCACTCTATTCCTTGCACGCCTTTCACCCTCCTGCATGTTCAGGCCCCAATCGCTCAAAATCTTTTTCACTCGATCTTTCCCCCTCCAATTTGGTCTCCCCAACCCTGAGCTCACTTCCGCTTCCATGGTTCCATCCGCTGCCAAATCCACTCCCAGGTATCTAAAACACTTCACTTCCTCCAGTTTTTCTCCATTCAAACCTACCTCCCATTGACTTGTCCCTCAACCCTACTGTACCTAATAACCCGCCGTATTGCCGGCTTTCATCTTCCGCAAAGCTTTCTCTCCCTCTTCTCTGTTTCCAAAACCATTCTCCCTGTCCCTCTCACTTCGCACACCACCTCGACCAAAACACCCTGTGTCTGCCACTTTTTCATCTACCACATTCAACAAACCTTCAAAATACTCACTCCATCTCCTTCTCACATCACCACAACTTGTTATTACCTCCCCATTAGCCCGCTTCACCGATTCTCCCTGGGGATAGGGGAGAAAGAATACTTCCCACATATTCCCTGCGTGTCGTAGGAGGGGACTAAAAGTGGAGGGAACGGAGGGCTGGAAATCCTCCCTTCCGTTTTCAATTTTCCAAAAGAAGGAACAGAGAAGGGGGCCAAGTGAGGATATTTCCTCTAAGGCTTAATCCTTTGTTCCTTACGCTACCTCGCTAACGCTAGAAATGGCGAATATGTTTGACTCTCTCTCTCTCTCTCTCTCTCTCTCTCTCTCTCTCTCTCTCTCTCTATATATATATATATATATATATATATATATATATATATATATATATATATATTACCATTCAAAGTTTATGCAAGGAAACTGAAGACAAAATGATATTTGTTCACCAAAAAAAGAAGCTTCAGATGTGAATATTTTTTATGATTCACTTCAAATACTTCGGGTATGACTCAGGGGAATGACCTTCCATAAAGGAATATGTGCCAAATCATTTTGTAAATACTGAGATTATTCACTATGTTTCAAAGTTACGACGAAAAAAAAGAAAAATTATATTATTCAGTTTTTACACAGCCTATGAACTTCCTTTACCTTTTGAATGGCAAAAAAAAAAACTACTTGTGATTGTGATTTTATTTTAAATAGTACTTTGTACCTGTTTAAGAACCTTTATCAAATATGAAAGGCTCTTTTTTCTAAGCGACGTTTGTATTTTATTTTTGCATCAAGATTTTATATGTGTGGAACTACTGAAGTGTGCAGAGTTGTAAAAATTTTATATATATATATATATATATATATATATATATATATATATATATATATATATATATATATATATATATATATATATATCCGCAGCATTGTAAATAAATCACAATTGTCTGCAACAGAAGTGTCTTTGATTTCTAGCCTCCGGATGGCATCAAGAAACAGAGATATCTCAACCTATCCCTCATAATCTTCTCATGGCTCCACCACTGAGCACAACAACGATCACTGAGGGACATATACCATCACGTCTATGAGGTACCCTTACCATCACGTCTATGAGGAACCCATACCATCACGTCTATGAAGAACCCTTACCATCACGTCTATGAAGAACCCTTACCATCACGTCTATGAGGTACCCATACCATCACGTCTATGAGGAACCCATACCATCACGTCTATGAGGAACCCATACCATCACGTCTATGAGGTACCCTTACCATCACGTCTATGAAGAACCCTTACCATCACGTCTATGAGGTACCCATACCATCACGTCTATGTGGGAAACCCCATGGCACAGCATTAACTAACTCCGCATCTAAAACCTGTGGCTGTATAGACACGATTCTTTTTTTTCTGAGCAGTTATTACGATCATACACAGTATTCATTTGCCCTCGTGTGGAGTACTACTCTCTTGTACTGGATGACTGTAGTTCTGATGGCAGTTGAGATCATGAAACAGGGTCACATCATCATGGGTCAACGCTCGTCTGAGGTGATGAAACAGGGAATCATTGCCCTCGCGACGTCTAGAACGAAATTAGGATATAGTTTATACAGCCACAAATATGTGGTGAGGAAAGTATTCTCTGGGACGAAGACTGCATACAAACAGAGCGGGTGACGCAGCCATGTGTGAATATCAGCCTTGAGAACGAAGGTTTTCGATCTTTGGATTTAGTTGGCTTTAGCTTCTTTTTTTTTCTTAACCTGGCCCTTAAAAGATCGGCCCATCACAGCCAAGGTGTCACGCGATCGTGTTGAAAAGCCGTGTTCAGGGTGTTAAATCTGGGCGTCTTTTTAATCTGAGGAGAAGTTCAAGATAAATTCTATGTCAACAAACCTAAAGTCGCTCCAGAACATGGCTGGCAAAAGCTGAATTTAAGACAGGGTGATCATACACAAAGTACAATCACTATTAAACTTGAAGCGTCTATAAACTTTATATACTAATGTTACGTATCTTTTAAGAATAAGAAAGCTGCACAGAAACCCCTCACAACAGTGACTAACATCATGTATCTATAAAGCATAGAAATAAGCCATGTTTTTGTCTAGATACATTCGTCTTTTCTCACCTCTGGGTCACTCGACTCTATCTTCCAATTCATAAAAGGACCCACACGGTAATGTATCGCCTTGTCCTCACGGACTCGGGAAATTTCAGCTCCTGCAGAAATTGTTGGGCCGCAAGACAACATAAAGAAACAATCATAAACATCAGGAAACCTGTTCAAACACATAAGCCTTGGGTAGAGCTTGTTGTAAGTCGTCCATTCCCGTGTTTCCGTCAAGGAAAAAGAGTCGTCTTGAGGAGGAGGAGGAAGAGGAGGGAGGCACAGGGTGAGGTAAGGAGGACCACTTCCACTGGAGGTGCATATCGATGTCACGTCTGGGTTACCCCTTGCGCATGACTCCTTTCAAGGGGATGCTCTTGCGACATTGTATATTCTTTTTTATGCTTGGGATTCCCTTATGCTTTCCTAATGCAATAGTATTGTTTGTGCTTTAGCCCTTTTTCCTCCATTAAGGTCCATGCGAAGTTTCCTGTAAATCATGTCTAACATTTTTCGAGCGCTTAGGTTCGTTGAGAGTCGTGTCTCACCCTGCAGACACAAGGAGAAATTTTTTCCTGGTAAGAGAAGGCTGATATGAGAGGCTCAAGGCCACCCTCCCGCTCTGCCGATGTGTGTCCAACGTGATGTGCAATCTTTACACGAGTCATCAAGCATGTCTATGTTAATAATAATAATAATAATAATAATAATAATAATAATAATAATAATAATAATAACAATAATAATAATAATAATAATAATAATAATAATAATAATAATAATAATAACACTAATAATGGTACAGCAACAACATACAGCAACAACAGCAATAATAATAATAATTCTTTCTTTCTTTCATACTATTCGCCATTTCCCGCGTTAGCAAGGTAGCGTTAAGAACAGAGGACTGGGCCTCTGAGGGAATGTCCTCACCTGGCCTCGTTCTCTGTTCCTTCTTTTGGAAAATCAAAAAAAAAACGAGAGGGGAGGATTTCCAGCCCCCCGCTCCCTCCCCTTTTAGTCGCCTTCTACGACACGCAGGGAATACGTGGGAAGTATTCTTTCTCCTCTATCCCTAGGGATAAATAATAAATAATAATAATTATAATAATAATAATAATAATAATAATAATAATAATAATAATAATAATAATAACAAAAGGTTTACTGGGTTTAGGCAGCCATTCGGCTGAAAATACACCGTGAAGGTATGAGACAGTATAGAACTGGGAGGTCATGACAGTGTCTCTAGTTAACCAATCCTGAATGAGCTTAAGATCATAGTAGGGCTGGGCATTTCCACACCTTGGACAAATCCATGTAGTGAGGTACATCTAACTAGTCAGAGTGGCAGATACGCAGGAAGGTTTACAGAGTTTATACTCTGGTTCATACATCATACACTTGGCGGTAATTAGCTGAACATTAAGTGATGAACAGTGAAATTTTGATAGTTTTTTTTTATGTCAATATACAAATGACTAAGCTTTGTATAGTGCCAGATAAATGTATTTCAACTCAACAGCCAAGGAACCATATCGCACTAAAAAAAACATATAGTACTACCGTAACACAATTACTATCTAAGATTGCCCCAGCTACTCAAGGAATTTGATATCACATTGCATCTAAGAACAGCAATACACTGAAAATATGCGGAAAGGAAAGTATGCGTTAGTAAACAGAGAGAAGACAGCTACAACGATGGAAGTTCAGGGAGCAGAGACATCTGACGCACCCTGTCAAAAACTGCCGAGAGTCACAAGGAAGGATTCACCTAAAATCCCTGAAAAAAGGAGGAACAAAGGTGAGTTACATAGAAGTGATCAGTAGCAGACATTCCACTCACAAAGCCGTGCTGGTGATCTGAAAGAAGGGAACTGGATTCTATATAAATTAAGCGAGGGTTAAGGAGCAGAGTATTGAAGACTTTGGGAACGGCAAAAGAAAACCAAATGAGTCATAGAAATAGGAATGGCCTCTTTACCTAGGGTTGGGCTTGTACCAAGGAGCACCTTCCATGAAGAGGTAGAGTTTGGCTTTCCAGATGGAGACGAATCAAACGGGCAAGGATCGGAGCTAACTCGAAGGCACACTCCTTTAGGACATGTGGAGGTACGCAATCCGGTCCATAAGCCTCATCCATCTACAGCAGAGAAAGACCTTACGTGCCGAACATATGGGAAAGGGCATAGGATCAATAGGTGGAGGTGGTGGAGCAGGACTAGAAATGGATCATCCAAAAAGAGTTTGAGGAAAGTGAAATGTCAGGTGGAATGAATGGCTTTGCAAGTAGGAGAGTCAGGTATAGATTGATCGGCTGGAAAAAAGGCGGGAAGGTTTAAGTATCTTACGAAAGCGTACTTGATTCTACAAAGAAAAGCTTTACAAAGATTTCCAGTATGGAAGGAGACGGGGATAATTTCGTGGCTCGAGGTATGAAAATGAAGATGGAAAGTTGCTTTGGAGAGTGGTATTAGGGAGGAGAAAATCTGGTGAGGATATAGACAAAAGTTCAACAGAAAATTTACATATGTTGATGTCTGATTATGATATCAGCAAAGCAAAGTCATTCATGTTATAAGCAGTACACAAAAAGAATACCTAAATAACTTTGCATCTTTTGTATTCATAATGATAATGAAATGAATTCCTCTCCTACAATTTAAATGGGAAAATTATTTAGAATAGTGACCCATTCATAAGTCTTTATTTTCTATGATAAAAGGACAGAGAAACTGGTGACCAGTAACGTCGCTAAAATGCTTTACCCACGAAGCGTTGGGCATATACGAAGGATATTTCCTCAATATATGCCGAAAATTCCTCTCAGCCCATCAAGGTTACATTATGGTAAGATCCAAAAAACCTATTTCAGGGAAGGTATGAATATAAGGATTC
>NC_092238.1:7111308-7148808 GCF_036320965.1 Panulirus ornatus | reverse complement strand
AGAGAGAGAGAGAGAGAGAGAGAGAGAGAGAGAGAGAGAGAGAGAGAGAGAGAGAGAGAGAGAGAGAGAGAGAGAGAGAGAGAGAGACTGTCAATACCACACGGCATTAAACACTGCAGCGGTCACACAGCATCGCATACCCGGCGGAAGGAATTGGAAATCTTTCAGAACACCAAAGGTTGATTACATACATTATATATCTTTTCTCTTATCCTCAACTAAATGCCAATAGCCCTGAGAATTCTCCTCCGCTTTTTATGGCCGGCTGAACCTCATTCGACGAGAGGATACCAAGGACTTTGCCCATAACACCAAGACAATTCCCCCCTTTTTCGAAGGAGCGATGCTCAAGGGTTGGTTTCATCTCGTCGCGAGAGAGAGAGAGAGAGAGAGAGAGAGAGAGAGAGAGAGAGAGAGAGAGAGAGAGAGAGAGAGAGAGAGAGAGTCTAGGTCACATCATCTTAACTTCGTAACGGCACGGGCCTTCGATACGACCTATGAGGGTCATGTCATAGGCGTCACTCCATCACATCCGAGGGTCGTACCACTGGGCTTTAAGGATGCGTATCGCCGCGCTTCGTGATTCGTACCGTCGAGCTCAGGAGATTCACCGGCGCGCTCAAAGTCTCGTATCGTCGCGCTCTGGAGATTCGTAACGTCTTGTTCAAAGATTCGTAACGTCTTGTTCAAGGATTCGTACCGCTGTGCTCAAGGATTCGTACCGCTGTGCTCAAGGATTCGTACCGTCGTTCTCAGTGAGTCGGTCTTGCTCAAGGATTCATACTCTCTTTTTTTTTTAGGATTCAGTTGGTCGTATTCATGGGTCAGCTATTTTTTTTTTTACGAGATAATGAAAGATGAAAAACAACTTCGCAGGCCTCAGCTTCCCACTGCCCAAATTCATGGGAAGTCTCACCATATGGTCTTATGTATCTGTCTGACACAGGAAAGTACACGAGAAAGACTGAAAACAGAAGGTCTTCAACTTTGTGGTTAGCGATGAGGTCGTCTGCTGGAGGTCTTTCGATGGAGGTCGCCTGCTAGAGGTCTTTCGATGGAGGTCGTCTGCTGGAGGTCTTTCCATGGAGGTCGTCTGCTGGAGGACAGCGACAGCATCCCAGATTCCTAATCTCTACAGATGGATATAAAACATCAGAGCAGATGGCTCCTCTCTACACCCACCCTATACATGAAGATAGGATGATAAACCAGATGGCTCTACCGCTCTCTTCCCTTCCTCCATCATCACTACAGACGGAGAGAAGATGGTAAGGCAAAGGTTCCTCCCCACCCACCACTCTCGATACTACAGCAGAAGGTTCCTTCTCAAACGCCCCTGTAGAAGGAGGCGGTAAAGTAGACGAAGAGGCTCCTCCCATCTCACCACTGTTGATGGAGACCAGATATTAAAGCAGAAGGCTCCTCCCCAGCCAACACCTTTGTTGTGGACAGGGTAGGAGGGCAGAAGACTCCTCCCACACCCATTAACGTTGATGGAGACGGGTTACCAAACCAGAAGGCTCCTCCCCACCTACCTCTGTCGATGGAGACAGGATAGAAAGGCAGCCGCTCCTCCCTACCTACCACTGTCGATGGAGAAAAGATACTAAAACAGAGAGCTCCTCCCCATCTATCACTGTCGAAGTAGACAAGACACTAAAACAGACGGCTCCTCTCCACCTAACAAGTAAATGCCTCCCGCTGGTCTCTCTCTCCTAATGATGTCTGATGAATGTCGTTGTTTTGTCGTCCCTGTGCAGGTTGTCGTGGTGCCTTTGCCTCGTCGTTTAGATCAAACAGTCGAGAGGGCCTTGATGAAAGCACTGATGTAGGAAGAGTCTCCTGGCGCCGGGCTGTGTGTACAAATGAACGGGCCTCCACAGACAAGACACACGGCCACAGACAGACAGACAGACAGGCAGACACACGGCCACAGACAGACAGACAGGCAGACACACGGCTACAGACAGACAGACAGGCAGACACACGGCTACAGACAGACAGACAGGCAGACACACGGCTACAGACAGACAGACAGGCAGACACACGGCTACAGACAGACAGACAGGCAGACACACGGCTACAGACAGACAGACAGGCAGACACACGGCTACAGACAGACAGACAGGCAGACACACGGCTACAGACAGACAGACAGGCAGACACACGGCTACAGACAGACAGACAGACAGAGACAGATAGACAGGCAGACACACACGAGTGTAATACTCCTTCCCCACACAGTGCACATAGTTATAATCACATCCTGATAATCACACGTACACACTTACAAACGAAAGAAGGCCTCAATACGATCATAATCCAGCTTGATATAAGCTTCAAGATCCTGTGTGTAAGAAGAGTCTTGGGAGGCGACGGAGTCCCTTACCTGTCGCCAGAGTCCTACATTTGGAGTTAAGAACACAAATTGTCTTCCGGCAAACACTCAGGAAGACAAGCTGTTCAGATCCTACTTTAGGCTAAAACTTGAATATGCTTCTCATGTAGGGTCACTGCACCTACAGGTTAGCGTTACTGACTCATACATAAGTATTCATGAGGGATCCTCCTCACACCCAAGGGCCTGTTCCTTTTTTAAATTCAAGTCGTGAGGAATGACCTCATAAAACCCCAAAACGTAACAGGGATTGTTAACACTTTGATCCTCTGGGAGCAAATGGGGTCCTATCCCATTTGTGCCCTGAGGTTACTTCTGGTAGTTCACTGGGGAACTAAGAAGCGTTGTCCATCGGGCCTACAGATCTGAGTGACATGGACTTGGATCTCACACCACCGCTGGTGATATGTGGATCACGTCCCCGTAGATGATCATGGCGATGTGTGACGCTTACGGCCTTCGCTTTGATCCAATGCGAGAGAATTTCGGACACTCAGAGGAAGTCTGCGTTGAGGGACTAAGGGGAAGAAACATCTAGACACCTCTCCTGTCGCCTGTTGTACGTAGAATAGATACATAACTCTCATTATATCATTTTTACGCCCGTCGACATCTGTGTGGTGGGTCAGGACAGCTGTGGGTACGATACACAGCTGTGGCGACAGGTCCCTCCCCTCCCACTTGCACACAGCTGTTTCCCTCAACAGGAACATGTGTTCAACACAGCTCTTTTTACTTTTACTGTTGCGGTTTCGAGCACCCGGGGAATGCAATTCACGACCACCTCTACAAGGTTAGATCTAAGATGCAGCCCCCAGTAGACCGGCATAGTGTGCCTAAAGACGTGCGTAAATATTCATAGAATATTCATACGGGGATGGTTCGACGGTGGCTGTAGGCGAGATTGGGGGCGTGGAGCGCAATGGTGTGAGCGATCGTAAAGTAAAACCTTATGGGTCGGGACGACACGACGCAAAATTGGTGTGTCCTGCGGGACAAGGAGGCAAGGAGTCTGTGCCCTCTCTGGTGAGGTAGCGCAGGCAAGACACAGATGACGAAGACCCTCCGTCGAAGTAGAGCAGCCATGAATTTCTGTCACAAGACAGGAAACGAAATAATACGCCTCCGTTCCTGACTCTCTCTCTCTCTCTCGCTCCCAAAGGCGGGAAAGGCGAGGAAGGATGAGAGAGAGAGAGAGAGAGAGAGAGAGAGAGAGAGAGAGAGAGAGAGAGAGAGAGAGAGAGAGAGAGAGAGAGAGAGAGAGAGAGAGAGAGATGGGGGTGGTGGGGGTTAAAAAGATAATATGGCCGTCGCTTTTTCGAATACATACATATTTCCGAGTTTTCTATGGAGACAAGTCTGTACACACCGGCTCTGATGGCAGACTTTGTGTAACCGTTTTGAGAACGTGTTACGTGCGCTCAGCTGTGAAGCTATATCAATCCCAGCGTCTTTGACTGACAACCATAAGGGGATTTTTCGATGTGTTCTGAATCTCAGAGACGAGTAGACACACACACACACACACACACACACACACACACACACACACACACACACACACACGGTCCTGTCACAATCAAATCCTCAATTCAGCATCCCTTTTCGCCATCTCAAGTTTACCCTACGTCTACATCGGATTCAGGGTATGTTCTCGGTGACAGATAGGATAGCACTGTCATATTCGTGCCATTCAGTGTGAATGGCAGGTTGTTAATCGAATGTCACTCTCATCCATCCCGCAGGATACAGCCTGGGGCCTATATACAGATCCTTAGAGACATCTGTATATCATCATCACTCGACCCCCCTGTGGCATGTTCACCATACACACGCCTTACCTTGTGTCATCCTCCTTTCTCAATTTATCATTTTACTTATTTCACTACTAAATGAACAGTCTTTACACCCACCCACCCATACACACAGAGCGAAAGACCAGATAACGAGAGAGAGAGAGAGAGAGAGAGAGAGAGAGAGAGAGAGAGAGAGAGAGAGAGAGAGAGAGAGAGAGAGAGAGTGTGTGTGTGTGTGTGTGTGTGTGTGTGTGTCGTGGCCCTTCCGTCATCGAATTCTGATACTCTAAACCTCTAAAATATCGCCTATTTAAAGGATCTATAAGGCTGGTCTGACAGTCTGGCGTGCATCGGGCACACCTACGTTTGTCCGTCATGTACATATGCAGGTGGCAAAGTCATGTGTAGGAGGTATATGCGAGGGCCAAACACACATATCTAATACCCTAACCTACATGATGGACATTCCATGAGTTTTGATGCCATGTACGACTCACTCGCACAGGCTATAGAAATTGATGGAGTATATCCGTAGCCTTAAAAAAAAAAAAAGGAAATACTGGGACGAAAATACTGGGACCAGAATATTGGAACCAGATTATCAGAGCCAAAATATTGGGACCAGAATATTGGAACCAGATTATCAGAGCCAAAATATTGGGACCAGAATATTGGAACCAGATCATCAGAGCCAAAATATTGGGACCAGAATACTGGAACCAGATCATCAGAGCCAAAATATTGGGACCAGAATACTGGAACCAGATTGTCAGAGCCAAAATATTGGGACCAGAATATTGGAACCAGATTGTCAGAGCCAAAATATTGGGACCAGAATATTGGAACCAGATCATCAGAGCCAAAATATTGGGACCAGAATACTGGAACCAGATTGTCAGAGCCAAAATACTGGGACCAGAATATTGGAACCAGATTGTCAGAGCCAAAATATTGGGACCAGAATATTGGAACCAGATTGTCAGAGCCAAAATATTGGGACCAGAATATTGGAACCAGATTATCTGAGCCGGAATACTGGGACCAGAATACTGGAATCAGAATATTGGAAGCAAAATACTGGTACCAGAAAATATGATCTACCTACTAAGACCGGGGAACTGGTACCAGAATATTAGGATTCGAAAACTAAGACCACAATATCAAGATCAGAATATTGGTACCAGAATATCAGGGTCCTAACAGTGGTACCAGAATACTGGTACCAGAATATCAAGATCAGAATATTGGTACCAGAATATCAGGATCCTAACAGTGGTACCAGAATACTGGTACCAGAATATCAAGATCAGAATATTGGTACCAGAATATCAGGATCCTAACAGTGGTACCAGAATACTGGTACCAGAATATCAAGATCGAAAATATTGGTACCAGAATATCAGGATCCTAACAGTGGTACCAGAATACTGGTACCAGAATATCAAGATCAGAATATTGCTACCAGAATATCAGGATCCTAACAGTGGTACCAGAATATTGGTACCAGAATATTGTGACCAGAATACTGTGACTAGGAGTGTCGCCTGTGTCTGCTCTGAAGAGATCAAACGTCGATATCATAGAATAAAATCCCACTGCCCTAAGGACGATCAAATCCTCCATAATAGCAGAAAACTAGGAACAAAAAACTTGCCAATTTAGTTTGACGGGGTAATTACGGTGTTAAAAGTCCTATATATATATATACATCATACAAACCTCCAACAGCCAGCATCGAACCCGGGACCCCTGTGCAACAGGCGGGAGCGCTACCGCTAGGCTATGATCGCCCCTATTGCTTATAGCCTAGCGGTAGCGCTCCCGCCTGTTGCACAGGGGTTCCGGGTTCGATCCTGGCTGTTGGAGTTTTGTATGTTCTATGAAGGTGCGACTTTCATATGCACTTTGTTCATATGCACTTTGTTATATATATATATATATATATATATATATATATATATATATATATATATATATATATATATATATTCCTATGAGTCCACGGGGAAAGTGAGACACGATAAGTTCCCAAGTGCACTTTCGTGTAATAATCACATCATCAGGGGAGACACAAGAGAGAAATATAACAGTCAGTTGATATGCATCGGAGAGATGAAGCTAGGACGCCATTTGGTGAATATTCTGTTTGTGATTGTTGACAGTGTATGAATAATTATCAGATCCTTTGTAGATTCGAAGCGCATGATTTTAGGACTGTTAAATCCACGTATGATATACAGTTAATGCTAAATCCACGTATGATATACAGTTAATGTTAAATCCACGTATGATATACAGTTAATGTTAAATCCACGTATGATATACAGTTAATGTTAAATCCACGTATGATACAGATTTAATGTTAAATTCACGTATGATACACATTCAGCGTTACATCCACGTATGATATACATTTAATGTTATATCCACGTATGATATACATTTAATGTTACATCCACGTATGATATACTTTTAATGCTAAGGGAATCCAACCTGTCCCTGCTACTCAGCGTAGCGCAGCCTTGAAGCTGCATGACCCTCCCTGGGGAAGGGGGGAAGGGAAAGGTAATCCTGGGGTTAAAAAAAAGATTTGCATATAATCTACTTAATCAGATATGTAATTCGTAGGGGACTGTCCAGTGGCATAATCACAGACACACGACTACTGAAAACCGACCCAACGATTTGTCTTCTCCAATTCCTAGACTCGTATGTTAAAAACCCCTCCCCTCCCCTTCTCCCCTTCCTCTCTCATCCCTCGGCAGGTGTTTTGGGGAGGAGGAGAGGGAGAGAGAGAGAGAGAGAGAGAGAGAGAGAGAGAGAGAGAGAGAGAGAGAGAGAGAGAGAGAGGGGGGGGGGGGGGGGTCGACGACGACGTCGATCGCCATGTCTCTCTGAGCAACTTTTTGAATAGCCCCACACACACACACACACACACACACACACACCGCTTCCCTCTCCACGTCGTGTTGTCCCCCCACCACACACACCACGACCAGCTCACTCAACCCTCAAGATCTACGCTGAGGACACCCGGGGTGTGAGCTAATTATGCAAGATACTCTCCTCCTTGATGATGGGCGTCATGGTACCGGACCGTGGGGAGGTTTGGAGGAGGAGGAGGAAGGGGGGTGGGGGGGTGAGAAGGATGGATGGATGGAGGGAGGGAGGATGGAGGAGGAGGGAGGGATGGAGGGAGGGAGGGAGGGAGGAGAAGGTCGAAGACGGAGCCTCAATCCCGTAGAGATTATTCTCTCTCTCTCTCTCTCTCTCTCTCTCTCTCTCTCTCTCTCTCTCTCTCTCTCTCTCTCTCTCTCCTCAGATCTGATCCAAGGTCATAATGAATGCTCTCTCTCTCTCTCTCTCTCTCTCTCTCTCTCTCTCTCTCTCTCTCTCTCTCTCTCTCTCTCTCTCTCTCTCTCTCTCTCTCTCTCTCTCTCTCTCTCCTCAGATCTGATCCAAGGTCATAATGAATGCTCTCTCTCTCTCTCTCTCTCTCTCTCTCTCTCTCTCTCTCTCTCTCTGGTTCCTCAGGAAGCAAGGGTTTTTCTGGCACTGTGTCATAACAGCATTTGGGAAAGCTGGGCAGTCTGAATCGCTAACGTGTGTTTGGCAGATAGGCCGACAGAATTCTTCTGGCTGGCTTACCAAAAAAAAAAAATAAACGCCTTTTAGTCTCTTGATATTCTATTGATGTAAATTTCCCTACGATTAGTCAATGTAATTTGAATAATTATATTCGAAAATAATTATGAGTTATATGTTTAAAAATGTAGCCAGGCTCCGATTGTTACCTTAAAGGAAAAAAAAGATTTCGATTTGTAATTTGAATATTACCCTATTCCTCCGAATATTGACATTCATGAGTGAATATCGAAGCTCTGTTAGACCTATGTTGGCTTTCAATGTGGCGTGGTGTGTGTGTGTGTGTGTGTGTGTGTGTGTGTGTGTGTGTGTGTGTGTGTGTGTGTGTGCGTGTGTGTGTGTGTTGGCAGTTGTCACAAAAGAACAAAAGAAGAAAAGCTCCTTTGACATTTTGCCTCAGGTTTGGTTAGCCCATTTGGTAAACAAGGAGCTGGATACATCCATAGTGAATGCGTTCCAGTCGATATTCGATCCCTTGAGCACGACGGTACGATCCTTGAGCACTGCGGTAGGACCCTTGAGCACGACGGTACGACCCTTGAGCACGACGGTACGACCCTTGAGCACGACGGTACGATCCTTGAGCACTGCGGTAGGACCCTTGAGCACGACGGTACGTTCCTTAGCACGACGGTACGACGGTGCGACCCTTGAGCACGACGGTACGACCCTTGAGCACGACGGTACGACCCTTAAGCATGACGGTACGACCCTTAAGCACGGCGGTACGACGGTGCAACCCTTGAGCACGACGGCACGACCCTTGAGCACAATGGTAATTCCTTTGATCACGACGGTACGACCTCTGAGCACGACGGTAGACCACTGAGTACGACTTTACGACCTTTGAGCTCGATTGTGCGACCTTTGAGCATGACGGTAAGACCTTTGAGTGCGACGGCATGACCCTTGAGCACGACGGCACGACCCCTGAGCACGACTGTGCCATACCCTTGAGCACCGGGAAATAACCTGTGGGTGCGAGAGTTCGATCTCTGACCAGATCTTGTAAGGGTCACAAAGGTCACACCACGTCCCTCGTAGCCCTTCTACCTCACGCTCAAGGAGTTAAAAAGAAAGAAAGAGAGAAAGAAAGAAAGAACGAGGGACGATACCTTCTCAGACTTATGGAAGCCAGACTTACCGTGTTCCTAAAATATTTGCGAGCCCGTACAGACGACCTTGGGGGGGTAAAAAAGGCCAAAGAGAACACCTAACCAGAGATGAGTAAAGCTACTAAACAATGTATGAGGTTTGGGCGGACAAATCCTCAGGCAGATGACATTATAATGAGGAGGGTTTGAGGCCTATGTGGCGTGAGGCTAGTGTGTGTGTGTGTGTGTGTGTTTGTGTGTTTCCATACAATAAGTACATACATCTACCCGTGAGGCAGAAATAATAACATTCATCCAAAGAACAGCACCGCCATTAGAGACAAGATAACTCCCGAATGCATCAACGACCGAGCGAAAACAACGATACAGACGACAAGTTAAGAGAAAAAATATGATGTATTTTGAAAACATAGGCCTCATCTGGGGCTGGGTGTGAAGCCACCGTTTTCTATTGGTTGGTCCAACCAATTTTCACCTGTTTGTGGCAGTACAACTTTATTACAACTATCAATTTTTATAGTTATCTTTTTATATTTCAAAAGTGATTACATTTCTTCTTGGTATGATTTCTCTTTTACATTACGGTAAACGACTTACTGTACTCCATTCCAAACGAAATTATATACATTTGTTTCGATTTGTATATAATGCACTATTTTCTTGTACGAATGATTGTTATACACACGCAATTTGTATTTCACATTTGAATATGACTAGAATATATATACATAGACATATATACATAGAGGAAAGGATCACAATTTTGCGCGTGATCAAGTATATTCCTGAGTCCACGGGGAAAATGAAACACGATAAGTGATTATTACACGAAAGTGCACTTGGGAACTTATCGTGTTTCATTTTCCCTGTGGACTACCCTTTTAGTCACCTTCTACGACACAAAGGGAGGGAATTCGTGGGAAGTATTTTTTCTCCCATATCCCCACGGAGAATATATATATATATATATATACATATATAAATATATATATATATATATATATATATATATATATATATATATATATATATATATATATATATATTCTTTCAATTTGTACCAAATTATCTTGATTATTGATTACCAATATCTGTGACTTTTCAAAGATCTTTATCTTAACTTTAAGTCTTTTTAATAAACTTAATTACCTTCAGTGATCCAATACACTGACTAAAATTTGGCAACTCAACACCTCTCGCTGTTATAACTTACGGGAATTCTCTTTTGCCTTTCCTCGGCTTACGTACCGAACGCGTAGCGATCAACGGCTAGTCCCCTGTGGAAATGACCCGGAAAAGCAAACACTTTGCCCCAGGAATTCTCAAGGTTAGGTCAGCTGCACAACCATGAAGGCTCGCTCTTTGCAACGTTGCAAACATTATGGCAATACTGTGCAACTGGAGGTACACATAGCCGCGAGTTGATGTGCTGGAAACATAAATAAAAGCTATTTTGTTTTGCCACAGGAGCTCTGCCGAATATACAAGTCATCTAAACAACAACGGTAACTGACGCACTCGACCACAGAGTTGTTTGGCCGAGTGCGTTACTCGCTACGTGAGTGCGTTGCGTGGGGTGAGGGAGGGGGAGGTGGGGGTTGATTTTGTTGGGCCGGCCAGCGCAATTGCGACAGAGCTCCCTTGCTGGGGTGGTTGCTGTGGTAGGTGGTGGTGGTTGAGGGAGGGAGGGTTGTTCTGGGTGGTGGGTTAGGGGGAGGAGGGAGATAGTGTCGTCTCTCAGTAAGGGCGGTGTTGAACTGCCTTGCAACGGGATCCGCGCCCTTGTCACGATCCCCCAGGAATGCGCGCGCGCACGCACTTCTGTCCTCCAGCTGCCTCAACCCTGCGCAACGTGTGGGGTTGGCCACGCATGTCATATATCTCGTCTTCAAGACGGGACACACTGGAGCTTCCCTCAGCTAGGGAGAGGAGCCCGCTGTGGGTGCAGCAATGGATTCCCTCCCTCCCTCCTCCTCCTTCTCCTCCTCCTCCTCCTCCGCCTCCAAGGTGCAGCAATGGATTCCCTCCCTCCTCCTTCAGCTTCTCCTCCTCCTCCTCCGCCTCCAAGGTTCAGCAATGGATTCCCTCCCTCCCTCCTCCTCCTTCTCCTCCTCCTCCTCCTCCAAGAACGGACAGTAAAGACACCAGGACTCGATTCGTAAAGATGCTCAGAGTGTCTTCGCTTCAACGTATATAATAGCCTTCAAGCCTACATACGTAGGCTCTCCCGTTTTCTCTCTCCTGCTTCGACCATTAAGATAAGGAAGGAGCTGTTCCTCTAAGGGGACGTGGGGGAGGTTATAAATATTCATAATCCCTTATTCCCTTAACGGAATTATCACACGAGCGATGGAGTCTTTTCTTTTCATACGCACGCTGATAATGCGGAGCCAATTTTTAATCCTTTAAAAAAAATATGGCACACTGTGTGATTATGAGGTAAAAGGTGAGGTGGAGAAAATGAGGAGGGTGAGGAAGCTGCCATGTTTGCGAAGGGTGTGTGTGTGGGTGAGCGGATCTTCCCGAAGACCACAGTGGTACTGGCGGGTGAGGGTTGGTGGTTACTGACGGGTGAGGGTTGGAGGTTACTGACGGGTGAGGGGTGGTGGTTACTGACGGGTGAGGGGTGGTGGTAACTGGCGGGTGAGGGGTGGTGGTTACTGGCGGGTGAGGGGTGGTGGTTACTGACGGGTGAGGGTTGGAGGTTACTGACGGGTGAGGGGTGGTGGTTACTGACGGGTGAGGGGTGGTGGTTACTGACGGGTGAGGGGTGGTGGTTACTGGCGGGTGAGAACTGTGGTTACTGACGGGTGAAGATGGTGGGACTGACGGGTTACAACCAGTGGCTGAGAGAGAGGAAATACATACAGACAGACGGACGGACGGACAGATAGGTCGGTAGGAAAGTAGCCATAGATAGATAGATAGGTAGATAGATAGATGAATAGTCTGTAATGATATCTCCACTATGACCAAATCCCACCAAATCTCTCTCTCTCTCTCTCTCTCTCTCTCTCTCTCTCTCTCTCTCTCTCTCTCTCTCTCTCTCTCTCTCACATACACAGTTCCATATGTTTGAACACTTATGGACTTCCGTGGTTTGCGTTCCTGACCGTGACACATTCATGGGCGGGGTCGAGCCCATAGGTTCGAATCCTGGTTGCGGCAGTCGGTTCACAATCACCCCAGCTGTTCATCTATCCCTAAGGGTCGGCTGATAAAATGGGTACCTGGCTCAGGCTAGGATATATATATATATATATATATATATATATATATATATATATATATATATATATATATATATATTTTTTTTTTTTTTTTTTTCTTTCATACTATTCACCATTTCCCGCATTAGCGAGGTAGCGTTAAGAACAGAGGACTGGGCCTTTGAGGGAATATCCTCATCTGGCCCCCTTCTCTGTTCCTTCTTATATGCCGTCTCAGCTAACATAAAAAAATGTCTCTTAATATGTATAACAATACAGCAGAAGACATATCAAAGATCATAATAGTCCTTGCACACTCTTCTGTGAAATAAAGATTTCTTTCTTTTTTTCATATCCTGTGATATTCTGTGAATATTACGATAATGCAAATAACCACATCGTTTTCCTTGCATGCCTAACGAAACTCGGAAGAACATAATATGCGAACAGATGTCATTCTGTATCTATGTCTAACCGCATAAATCGATCATATTGGAATTCGTTAACACATGCATGTTTAACGATGGAGGAAGAACAATATCGGAACACGCATCGGTTTACGTACGCGGTTAACGATGGGGGAACGAAAGGAGCGAACATTTCTCGTTGAACAAGAAGGCGGCGTGGCGATGGAAATTCACATCACGTGAAAATTAAAGTGAAAAAAAACTACCCCCCCACATTCCCTCAAGCCAAATTCGTCCGGTTCATCTACATGAGGGACGCGTTCGAACCCCACGCCGCCCCGTATCGGGTATGGGTGTGACAAGGAAGCGGGCGCTGGGTCCACAAGGAGGAGTCACGTAGTACGGCCACCAAATCAACCACCACGTCTTCGGCAAGCACAGCGGTGTGTGTCCTTGATCAATGCATTCCCTCCCTCACTCCCTCCCTCACTGAATGAATGAGTGACTGCCTCCTTGCTTGCTGGCTCGCCCCGAGACACTGCATTATAATATCTTGTCGCCGATCCATATTTTCAACAGTGTCGATGTATTTGAAGGACTTTATGTCGAGGAATGTATCAAGAATGTGATAAAAAGAGGAGTTACGCTTGGCATTAGTAGCATATTCTTGGCATCGAGGCTCTTAGAAGGTTTTCTTTTTACTTTTTCAAAAAAAGGAACAGAGAAGGGGACCAAGTGAGGAAATTCCCTTAAAGGCTCAGTCCTCTGTTCTTAACGCTACCTCGCAAATGCGGAAAATGGCGAATATATATATATATATATATATATATATATATATATATATATATATATATATATATATATATATATATATATATATTCTACCTACTTTTCTGCCCGGGGATCCCTTTCTGTAGGGCGCCTGCGGCACCCAGGAAACCGGCCACGTCCACCGGGTGGGAGGCCATGTCGAGAACCGTGATGTTTATGTATCGTGTGTGAGGCGAGTGCAGGTTATCTGAGGAGAAGGTAGACAATGTCTTCAGTAAAGAAGTTGTCTCTGGCGCATGATGGGTCTTGTTGTCAATCGATATTTGTCATTTGGGAGAGATGGGTTGTTTCGAGACTATGGACACGAATGTGTAACCCGCATATACCTGGGGAGTGCAGTTTCAGATGGGAGGACGTAATGTGGAGTGGAGTTCAAGATCGGGTTAGGGGAACGGTTGCATACTGTTCGTCGAGTCACTGAGGTGTGTAAATTTTTTTCTCTCTCTCTCTTATCAGTTTCGTAATCGTTGTGAGAATAAGAATCCGTAAGAGAAGGTTTACTTAAATGTAAAGCTGGGGTGGTCATTTTTTTCTTTTTGTTTATACCTGAGGGTTGGTGGTTGGGTGGTTCCAGGGTGGTTGTGGTGGGTAGGATCCAGCGCTCTTTCAGACACTGAATGCTAAACACAGTGAAGTGAGACTATATCGGAAATATTTTTTGTTGTGCAGGTTCAACAAGTTGTTTGTGGCTGTAAGCCATCCAGTAGTGATTGGAATAAATGCCTTGTTTTTCAATGGCTTAATGTTATGTTATTTTGTTTTTTTTTTTGGTTGGATGGTTAGGGAGGTGAGGCACAGTTAGGGTTGAGTACATAGTATTTGTAAAAAGGACACTATAAAAAAACCTCTTTTCTTTGTCCGAAACGACTGCTGGTACAAGTTACGAGGATGTTTCGTCTGTATATGGCCTTTTTGATGATGTCTGTAGAGCGGGGAGTAAATGGAATGTGTGTTTCTTATGTGTGTTTACCAGTATGGCTCGAGAAATTGGAGGTGGTTGAATATTGAAGGTTAAGGGAGGATGGATTCCTGTCTGTTTGAGAGTAAGACGGTAATGGTGAAAGTGTGTGTGTGTGTGTGTGTGTATCTACGTCTTGGTCACTTCGATGTTTTTCATATCAGTTCAGACGTGGACAACAGCCCAACTCAGACATCCGACATATGGTGGTTCCTTCGTGGCAAACAGGTCAGCCCACTGCTTAGGAATTCTACTTTCATCTCCCTACGTAAATGACATATCGCTAGTGTAATATTCTGAATGAGGTATTCCTACTACACTCCGCCTGCAGTGGGTTACACCTGCAGTGGGTTACACCTGCAGTGGGTTACACCTGCAGTGGGCAAGAGGTCATCTTCCGTCGAGGCTACAATCTCGTAAATGAACGGAAAGGAGTTATAATCTCGTCGAGGACCTACCTACCTACCCCTTACCTAAAGGAATCCGTCATTTCCCTGCTTCTCCGCGAAGTCCGGACAAGTGGCTCGGTAGCAACCGCGAAAGAGGCATAATGGGATCGTAAAATAATAATGATAATAATAACACAACTCTGGCGGATGCAAATGGACTGAGAGAGAGAGAGAGAGAGAGAGAGAGAGAGAGAGAGAGAGAGAGAGAGAGAGAGAGAGAGAGAGAGAGAGAGAGAGAGAGAGAGACTCCCTGCCTTATTAAATTCTCGTTCCCATACCCTACAGGCAGGCCCACGCCCCAGCCACCTGGTGGACGAGTTTACAAGGCAATATTTGCATACCTTTACCGTTACTTCTTTCACATCCAGTGGAACGGTCGACATCATCATCATTCTCAGCACGGGACGGGACTCCCCTCCACCTAACCCTCTACTCTAGCTTGCTGGCACTACAAGGACGACCCGACTCTTAGCGATCGAAGACCTGAAGGATGAGAACGCGATTATCGCTGACAACCTCTGGTGTCCGTAGTATCCGAAATGAAGGTTCAGTCACTCAGGTTCCCATCAGGTCTCTACGTGCAGATACCCTATTCAACATGCGATCAGAGGCCAAGTGAATGCACATCGTAACCTATTTATTCTAAATGATCAAATCCAAGCGTGTTTGAGTGGTTGAATTCATGGGGGCAAAACCAAATCGTCAAGAGCTTATCCCGCCCCCCAAAAATGTATCGTTTTCTTCAGTTCCTTCGTGATGGTCAAGGATCATTGCCCATTTCTCCACTGCGCAAGCAAGATTTTGGGATTCTGTTACTCGCTCAGCATCGAAGGTTTACTTATCATTCGACGTGGGCTGTACTGATAGATAGATGACCTAAGGCGTCGTGTTGCCCTGTCCGCTCTTCCCCAACGGAGTCCTGTGGCGTGACTTCGATGCATCCCTTCAAGTGGGTCTCTGCGATCGATACCTAATCAGTTCACTGAAGATAGATAGACAGATAGATAGACAGATAGATAGATATAGAGATAGAGATAGATAGATAGATAGATAGATAGAGAGAGAGAGAGAGAGAGAGAGAGAGAGAGAGAGAGAGAGAGAGAGAGAGAGAGAGAGAGAGAGAGAGAGAGAGAGAGAGAGAGAGAGAGAGAGAGAGAGAGAGAGATAGAGAGAGAGAGAGAGAGAGAGAGAGAGAGAGAGAGAGAGAGAGAGAGAGAGAGAGAGAGAGAGAGAGAGAGAGAGAGAGAGAGAGAGTTATTTGGCACATAGACATCCAGCAGAACATGAGACACAGAAGAACATGACCGGAACACCCAACAGAACATGACTCACAGACACCCCATCAGAAGACGAAACACAGACACCCCATCAGAAGGCGACACACAGACACCCCCATCAGACATCCACCAGAATCTTGAAAAAGCAGTAAGGTCTTCAACATAAGTTTATGTCCTCGCAAATGTCTGTCTTCCCACCAGGGGCGCTGCAATTGGAAACTAAAGTGGCCAACAAACCCCCCATCCAAGCGTCGTAAATTTTCACGAGTGTCACTTCAAAAAAGCAGCTACTGATTCCTGACGTTGAAAATGGCTTTGGCAGCCGACTCTCCTGACGAAGAAGTCTTCAAGAGAAGAATCTTTTTTTCTTTCACAAAATTCTTGCGTCACAAAATACATATATTCAAAAAAAAATAATTAATTTCTGAGTTGTTCTTACAGTAGAAACTTCTACAACCTCTATATAACCGTGACTTATAATGGATTATAATCCGGGGTAACATAAAGTCTTCAGTGTTATGATTGAATTTAGTTACTCCACCTCCCCTTCAGGTTAGTGACGAAGTGATGGCCCACATGCATAATCAGGGTGTCTGTGGTCTTAACATTCTCTTCAACACCTGAAGAAGGTGTCAAAGACATCTCTTCGGTTGGTGGATGATGATGATGTAGCTTACGTTGACGGCCTTCACAACCCTGGCAGTTGACAGGCTTCAAAAAAAAAGCCTATACAATCAACCAACCAATCAACCAAATGACGAACTCACACTACCTAATCCATTAGAGCTTTCCCTGTCTCGGTGACAACACCTTCAGGCTATGATTCTACCGTGTCCCTGTATTCCCTTTGATCTCTCGTGTCTTACTGTTGACGTTACGCAAGACCATCAATGGTACTGGAGGTTGAATCCCCTTCGGGAAATTTCACCTTATGAGACATCAACTGGTCGCGTGAAGTCGGGTCGCTCGGCTCAACACTTAGGTTGTAGGGTAGTCCATGGTACCTACCTACCATTCCACTCCACTCCCCCCGACTACCTGGGAATGTATAAACAGGGTTTAATATTCATGACTTAGACGAAGGATCTCGGCTCATGTCTGTTAGCCTCGGACCATCGCTACAGTCTTTATGTGGGGCGTTGTGATGGAGGGGGTCGTATGGCACGCTGTCTTGTCACAGCTAACACCACACACACTTATTACGTCTTGCCTTCTCGACACCCAGTCCTCCTTATATCTTCTCTACACCTTGTACTCCTTATATCTTGCCTTATCTACACTCAGTCTACCTTAGATCTTGCCTTCTCTTCCCCAAGTCTTCCTTACATCTTGCTTCCTCTACACTCAGCCATCCTCACGATTTGCCCTCTCTATACCCCGTCCTCCTTACATCATGCTATCTCTACACCCAGCCCTGCCCACATCCTGCCATCTCTACACACTGAATCTTGTCTTCTTTACTCACTAATGGCTTCACATCTTCCCTTCCCTCTACTCTCTCTCTCTTCTTCCTTACATGATCTCTTTCCAGCAGAGAGCAGCCATCTTCAGCAAACGTTCTTCCTTCTATACACACCTTACCCGCGGACACCTTAATGATATGACGCATTTACTCCTTCCCTCATGCCCGTACCTCCTTCACTACATCTTGCCTCACCCTGCACACCGTACACCCTCCCCTTACGCTCTGTCTTACTCTCCTGCAACACGTATCTACACCCGGATCTGTCCCACGGCTCAACCTTGAGTTCATCTGTCTTGACGTATAATTCAACCTTAAAGTCCTCCCTTCAACCTTACTCAGTCAACCCATCATTCTCACTCGGTCCTTTACTCATTCCTCACTCAACCTCTCCATGACCTGTTACAAATTTAAAATATGTGTGTGTGTGTGTGTGTGTGTGTGTGTGTGTGTGTGTGTGTGTGTGTGTGTGTGTGTGTGTGTGTGGAAGAGACTTGGCCACGGTATTCTATCGACCAAGTGTATCTGAGTCTACACGAATACTGTATTTCATAGACTGAATGTACATACGACACGACTACTGTATTTGATCGACTAAGTGTAGTGATTACAGTCGACTACTGTATTTCACTAATTATGCCATTTAGCACTTGCATGAAGCGTTATCCGGTCGGCGTACCTGAAGGGGATCATTTCGAACTCACTCAACCACCGCCACGAACATAGTACATATATGGGGGGCCAATATGTTCTCCCGGGATCTCTCCTCACATCGTATGTTTACATATATATATATATATATATATATATATATATATATATATATATATATATATATATTGCTCCTTATATTCCAGTCACACTCCCTAGGTAATCCATCTTAACACTATCTTGCATCATATGATTCTCAGACAATATTATGAGCTTTGTTTTCTGATATATCTTTTTTTATTCGCCGTCTCTCGCACATCACACATTATTCCTCTAAATCCGTCGAATGAATTCATATCTTTTTCTTCCTTCAAGAATCCCATGATCAGATAATTTCTCCCCATATTCGTATTGTCTTTAGTTTATACACAAAGTCGCTTTTCACAACCCTCATCATATTTTTTTTGCCCCTTACGACATTCGCAAGTGTATGTTCCGCGTTCGTATCCCCTGCCTTTACAGCCAGGCCAGGACCGTAGGCGTGTGTGCCCCACGTCGGCATTCCGACGGTCAGAGCCCAGGAGGACACCATTGGTGTGTTCCGGGTTCGCATCTCTCCCGTCAGACCCTGAGAGGCGCCGCCCTTCAATCTTATTGGAGCCTGGGAGGGACTAGCTAGTAGATGGGGCTTCCCTGCGACCCCCATTTCTGAGCAGTTACATAAACTCCAGCCGGCCCAGGTAAGTCGATTTCTTGTGAATATATATATATATATATATATATATATATATATATATATATATATATATATATATATATATATATATATATATATATATATATATATATATATTGGAAAGGATCACAATTTTGCGCGTGATCAAGATATTCCTATGAGTCCACGAGGAAAATGAAACACGAAAAGCTCCCAAGTGCACTTTCGTGTAATAATCACATCATCAGGGGAGACACAAGAGAGAAATATAACAGTCAGTTGATATACATCGAAGAGATGAAGCTAGGACGCACGCCATTTGGTAAACATGTGATTGTCCGACAATCATATATATATATATATATATATATATATATATATATATATATATATATTCAAGAAATATACGTTATGTAAGCAGCGTCCGGGACGAGGCGAAAGAGTTAGCGTTTAAGATCACTGTGTAAAAATCTGGTTCGAATCGGTAACCTGTGAGGGATAATTGACGAATGACGTAAGGATGTGCAATCCGGATTTTCTGATTGGTTGACGTTGCTTCTAGAACATAACGCTCGAATGATAGGACAGGGGAAGTATAACAAGGTATAACTAGGTATACATTTAGGTATAAAAGTGTACTGGTTTTGGTGGGCAAAAGAAAAAGAAGCAGCGCCTCTTTCCATGTACATAAATGAAACCTTATACAAAACGTTAATGAAACCCTATACAAAGCGTCAATGAAGCCTTATACAAAGCGTTAATGAAGCCTTATACAAAGCGTTAATGAAACCTTATACAAAACGTTAATGAAACCATATACAAAACGTTAATGAAACCTTATACAAAGCATTAATGAAGCCTTATACAAAGCGTTAATGAAACCTTATACAAAGCGTTAATGAAACCTTATAAAAACGTTAATGAAACGTTATACAAAACGTTTCATATTCTTACACAAGTCGAAGTTTTAAACTAAGATGTGGGGGTGGTGTCAAAGCTTTCGTAAAGTTAAACCAGCTCGCGTGGAGGATCACAATCATATTGTAACCCCGTGTCTGCCTTATCATCAGCCAGTGAGGCGAGGTAGCAAACAATATGGTTTAGGGATTCAAAGATACTGAATGAACCTGGTAGATGCAATCGTGTGAAGACTTAAAACCCTTTAAATAAAACCTGGTTAGGTCGAGGCTTATTTCGTAGACGCTATGTTATTACTCTTTTTTTTTTTTTTCTTCCTTGTGTAGGAGACTAGCTATTTCCAGGTAAGACTTAATAGATGTATGGAGGATTTGATTATACTCCTCAGCTCGCAGCTTCTACCGAGGTAAATACAACTTGCCCTAGGTGAGCTGTCCGGGTGGCGTACCGGGTGTGTGAAGTTACGAGGCGTAAAGATCGACTGGGGTATGAGCTTCTGTGTCTGTCTGTCATTCTATCTTTCTATCTATCTATCTATCTCTGTCTATCTATCTGTCTGTCTGTCTATCTGTCTGTCTGTCTATCTGTCTGTCCATCTATCCGTCTGTCTGTCTGTCTGTATGACAGTTTTTGAGCTTGGCTATCAACACCTTCAAACCCATTTTTTCGTGGTCTGAGATACATTCTTGTACTACACATCACACTTCCCGGCTTCCCATAGTTTCCCATACTCGTGTCTCTGTTTACTAATGTTTTCTTTAATGCTTTCCTTGCTTCTAACTGTTGAAGCAACTTTGTACCTACATTTGGGTAGTGACTTGCTTACAAATGGTGTCCTAGCTACGTCTCTTCGCTGCATATCAACTGACTTATATTTCTTTCTTGTATCTCCCCTGATGATGTGATTATTACACGGAAGTGCACTTGGGAACTTATCGTGTCTCATTTCCCCGTGGATTCATAGGAATATATATATATATATATATATATATATATATATATATATATATATATATATATATATATATATATATATATATATATATATATATATATATATCCTTTGAACTAACCCTTACGGAGACAGGTCAAAAAGCCATTTGATGGCCGTACCGTCTGGCTCTGGAGGTTAAGCATACACTGCAAGCTTCATTCAGGCGCTAAAGCTTTGCCTCGCATCTGCATGTATACTAACAAACACTGAGGGTTATAATACTCTTATTATACTCGCAGTATATTTTCGCAAAGCAATTTGTTCCCGTGATTAAAGCACCCATTTTCTTCGCATCATCTGTAGCATAATTGCAGTATTGAAAGAGTCATTGGCATACGTCATAAACCAAAGGGGGTATGTTCTACTTTATGCAATCGCCATGTGGTTAGCGAAGCACTGTATTATCCAAGAGGGAACCACTTGCAGGTAAGGTCTTTAACTTTATGGCCCATCGTAAACAACATGACACTTAGCGGATCGCACAGGCTAACGAACATGAATTTGCATAAATGACATGAAACAGTAAATCATTCGTGTATGCTACATCTAGTTAGGGAGGAGGAAGAAGAAGAGGAAGATAAATGATATATGCTTTCAAGATGTGTATTTTCTTTTCATTATTCTCAAGAGTAAAAGACATAATTCCTCTGTCTAGATGGGACTAATATGTATATTTTTCTGAATCTATATTAGTGACAGCAATTATTCATGACGTCATTATTCAATCATAATCATGGTTCCTTATTTTGAAAGTTACGATACAGGAGGAGAGGATTATTATTATTATTTTTTTTTTTTGAAGCCCGGCGCTCCTACCCCTCTCTGTTGCTTCCCGTGGAACGCAGGAGGCATATGGGTAGCATTCTTCCTACCCTGCTCAGAGGGATATCCATCTTTCTACACGTATAAAACACCTCAGGAACCTCTTTCTCGAAGACTGTGTCCTGGTGTTATCCATGAAGTCTTTCCGGAGGCTGCTACACCTCCAAGGCTTTGCTACTTACAGGAACAGTGGAAAGGATAGGACCCCCTTTTGGACTGAGAAGGTTCTTTTGACGGGATCGTACTTCTAGAGACACAGTCTAGCCAAAAGGTGACTTTACCACTGGCGGTGGAGCATTGCAAAGACGGAGACCTTCTTTGAAATGGCTTCTCCCGAGAGGCGCAGAGGATTCAAAAGCCTAGGATGGAGAATTAGTATCCATTCTCTTCGTATAACTTGAGGGGCAGGACTGAGTTTCAGGCTTAGACCCATCAACACACTGGGATGTGATGGAGTTACGATGGGAGATATGCAAATGAGGAAGATAAAAGAGCCCATAAGGTGGCTCTGGGTTCTAAAAGGATATAGTGGATGGCGATTCACGTGATAAAACACTGGCTGGAGTGAAGCCTTGGGGGAAAGAGTGAAAAATATGTGAAAGGAAGGGAAAAAGATATCAAGGAAGAAGGACAGGTAAATCATTTAAGATAGGATAAGCTAATGAGACATAGGGAAGGAGGGGATGGGGGTGAGAGACCTGATGAATAGAAAGAAGTGAATGGGTGAATGATGAGGTGAATGAGACGAAGAAGAGTGGAAAACGGTACGGTGAATGAGACATGGTGAAGGTTGAAGGACTGTGGAAGAGATCATGAAATCTGAAGAGCTCAGGAACATGTATGTATATGCAAATTGGGCATATCAATAAGAAAGACGTTTGGTTACTATTTGTGTGTTACGGGGAGGGAGTTTTACATTCGTGTTTACCCGTCTCTTAAACTTGTATAGGAACAATTTCTTTACTATTTTGTGTCACACACTCACTCAAACACACACACACACACACACACACACACACACACACACACACACACACACATACATACACACACACACACACACACACACACACACACACATACATACACACACACACACACACACACACACACACACACACACACACACACACACACACACACACCAGCCTAAGCCAGTTACCCACTCATCGACCAGCCCTGTGGGAATGATGAACGGCTGGGTTGCCTTTGGGCCGCCTGCAGCTCGTAAGGATCATGTGCGAATCAGGGTCATCGACGCTGACCACTACACCACGGAAGCTAGTGTGTGTGTGTGTGTGTGTGTGTGTGTGTGAACGTTTATATCACTCACTCTTTCGTCTTCTAAACTCGGTAAATAAGCTTTGTAAAATATATCCTGTTTACATGAAACTCACACAAATCTTTTCATTCTTTCACATATGATTTTTTTTTCAACTCCCCCAGAGAAAACTTGCCTCACGCGAACATATAAAGCGAGGGCTCGAACCCAAGGTTCTGTTGTATGCACATGTCAGGCGTGGGATACACCCCTTGACCTCACCATGATCTCAAGAACAAAACTAATGTTTGTTCTATCGCTACATTGTGGCCTTTCTTTCCTTTCTTGCATGTCTTAATCTAAGGTTTCTGCTCTATTTACATTTCCGGTTATAGATTGTGTAGCCATGAGTTCATTGTGGGAGTTATTCATAATTTTGAAAGATGATATTCATTCTTCATGTTCCAGCAGGTGGTATGTGTGTTTTAGACCATCTGTCATGGGTCCACTTTCCCACCAGTCACTCTGGAACCAGCTGTCTCTTCCCCACACTCCCAGGATTCAACCAGCTGCCACGTGGCCACGCTCCAGATGGGGCTACTGGGGTTGGGGGGAGGGGGGGGATTTCACAACCTGATCCCCCCCCCCTCTCCCCCACCTCCCCACCCACCTATTCAACACGTGCCAATTCAGTGATCGGGTGTGTGACTTAATTTCGAGGTCAAAGGTCTTCACTGCCAGCCATAGCCCCCGTTCAGGTGGGGGGGGGTGTCCTCACGTAAAACACACACACACACACACACACACACACACACACACACACACACACACACACACACACACACACACAGAAAGAAAATAGTGAAACTGAGCCCCCCCAAAAAAAACGAAGCAGTCTTTTCCATTTCGGCAAAAGATCTCATCATTTCATGGAGATTGAACTAAGCATAATGTAATACGACCCTTTAGGACGACGGGACGACCCTTGGGCATCATGATGGGATCCTTGGGCACAACGGGACGACCCTTGAACACGACACTACGACCCTTGAATATCATGACGTGACGTCTGACCCCGCCGTTGTGGGTCAGGTCAAAGGCCACTTTATCATACCCAAGACTCGTCTAGCCGTACTCATGAATCTTACCGCCGTACTCACCTGGATAAAAGCCATGTCTCACACTATGGACGGCCAGAACGGCGTCAAGCCTTGGCAAGTGATCTAACTACCAGGAATATGAATCCTGAGAGACCAAGAGCGTTGACCAGCTCTTGGCCTTCGTCCAGCTGACTACTCTCCCGTCCACGTCTGTGTGCTGACCCCCCAACCCCCGCTATCTGCGAGGGGATGGGACGCTGTCGAGGTTACAAAGTACTGACATCGCTCAAGTGTGGGTGGTTTCCTCCACTCCTACAGTGGCCTTCGGCCCAACACTTACACGGTCGAGGGCGACCGTCTCGCTGGCTCGTCATGTGTCGAGGATCAAGAGGATTAGCTTCGTCGAGATGGGGTTACACTCCTGATAACTACAGATCACCCCTCCTGGGAAGAGTTGTTAAGGAGGCGCCCACCGAAGTCAAGTCGGCCTGGATAAGCAGGAGGACCAGCGACCCACCCCATCCTTTTACTGGATCTGGAAGTGAGAGGGGGATTTACCCCTTATTTGGAACGAGAGCCCCTCCTCACTCAAGGATACCCCCTTACAGGTACCTCCTTTAATTTCTCGTGGCTGCCCTTCTACCTCTACTTTGCCACCCACGATTAAATAACTCAGCCCCACACACACACACACACACACACACACACACACACACACACACACACACACGTCTGGTTCTCAACCTTCTTTTTTTTTTTTCCACCCATGTTATAGCCCAAAGAACCTTGCCCAGGGATTCCACCATAGACGAGGTCAGACTACCTTACCGTCATAGCCCACAACGTCGGACGCGAAGGATTTTATCCCACCACCGGAGGTCAATCTCCGTAGAGTTTACTCGATCATGACGTCCTTGCTGCGTCAATCCAAAACCTCAACAGACCTCACGTTACAGCAACTGGTGTCCTTAATCAACAACTCCTTCGGAGGATTATCGATGAATCCCTTACCTGTATGTGATTCAAGTGCTTTATATGGGTTCCCTCCGCTTACATGTATTCGGGTCTCCTTTCGACCCCCAGTTGTGGGGTGACTTGCCCCATTCCGTGCGTGGTTATTTGCCGACCTCTGGGACTTGTGTGTGCAGCCCAGGCCTGATCACAGGCTTCTGTCTGTAGCCCACTCATCAAGCCGACGGTCTGGCGACGGGGACATCCAACCACACTACAGGAGCTGTGGGCTGAAAGGGTTGCTAGCGGTCACTCCGCCCCGAGCTATGGTCTTAATTGCGTAGCGACGAGAGTAAGCCATTTCGTTTCACCGACCATACATACATACCCCCTCCTCCTCCTCCAGCCGTCCAGATGCATATATAACCCAGTGGTGGCCGTGAGAGCAAGCTCCCTGGCCACTTGTCGTCACTAGCTACAGCTGCTGTGGTGAGGCTGAACATAAATCTCGAACATGGCCACGGTAATAGAAGACAGCCACTTCAGAACAAACAAGATACATGTGTTGCGAGGGCCAGATGCTCAATAGTGATGGGACGCGACGCGGTGCTAACTCGCAACAGGTGGAGCTATGGACACACGAGAGGATAAAAGACACCCTCCCTCTCTGCTAACACGACGAGATGGAATTGCGGTGGCCAGCAACAAAGGAGAGGGGACGTCTCGGACCCACAGAGACGAGCGGTGTTTGATGCCAGTACTTACTTACGAAGTCCCAAGCTGACGGAGTTACCCCAAGACTTGCCTGCTACGACGATGTCTGTGTGTATGTAGAGCCGATGGTACAACCTCAAAGTTCACTCTGTCTTGCCTGGTCAATAGCCAGCCTTGGAGGAAAATGGGCACGTCGCACCATAAAGGAAAAAAAAAAATGTTGAAGTTGAGGAATCCTATGCCAGTTTCTTATCTATCCTTATCACTGGAAGATTCTTAAGTCTAGGATGACCCACCATATGCCAGAAACTCTTCGATGAACTTCGGTTTCTGAATGGAAAGATAAATTGAATTTAAAAGGGTGATATCATGTGGTTCCTTCGTCCTTAACCTCCCAACTTAAACCTCCCTGAAGACACCAGACTTTGCTGGACCATAAGAGTGAAAATTATCCAAGCCTTTGACCACATATGGCATTCAATCATTCAAAGTCTCCAGTCATGGAATTAAGTCTTTAAGTGTGATCAAGACAAGACAATCACATCGGACATATGTAGATACGGAAGAATCTATAGACAACGTTAGTCGTCGCTATGTATGGATGAATGATGACATTAATGAGGATAAACGAAAGAGATATGAAGATGGGGAGTAAATATAGATGTAGGACAGGCGCATGATGCATGGAGAGGGGGGGAAGGCATAAAGCCTCACACAGTGGCGCAAAGTTTTGATATGACGGAGAGAGAAAGAGTTCCAATCCTGACGAAGACGTGGTAGATGGCTCCGAGCACCACACTAAACGTAAGTCGTGACTGTCGTGCTTACTTGGGCAGCTTCTGTCTACTGCCTACTATAAATACATTACACACACACACACACACACACACACACACACACACATACACACGTGTGGAACTACCCAGCTATAGCCTCAACTACAGAGGGGAAGGTTGAGATCAGGTGTCTCCTGGTAAATATAAGAAATAAATCTAAGTTCGTGGATAAGGAAATGTTCAACACGACGTTCAACATCGTACCCAGGAGCCAAAACTAGTAGCACATGCTTCTTATTTTTGGTCACCGCACCTAGAGGAGAGCAAGTAGTTAATATAGGAGGTAAGGAGGAGCAAGGCAACAAATATGGTACCAGACTTAAGAGAGGTGAGTTTTGGGAAAGGCTATAGAGGCTTTGTTCTTGTCCATCCAAGAAGAGAGAAGAGTGAGGGGTGGCCTGAGAACAATGCTTATGTTTTAAAGCTGATGTGATGACGTAGATAAGTTTTAAAGCTTATTTGATGACGTAGATAAGTTTTAAAGCTGATCTGATGACGTAGATAAGTTTTATAGCTGATCTGATGACGTAGATAAGTTTTAAAGCTGATTTGGAGACGTAGATAAGTTTTAAAGCTGAATTGATGACGAAGACAAGTGAACAGTTCTTCGAATAACGTAGGGATAGAACATTCAAAGAACATGACATGACATTTAGCAAAGTTTTGTTGAAACAGATACAAAGAAACACTTTCACAGGATAAATATGGTAGACGAATGGAATAAACGGAACGACGGAACGGGGTGCGGTAAATGTGGTTAACGACAGAAGGTAATAAAAAAAAATTCTAACGATAGAAGGGAACGCTCAGTATATGACGTGGCGCTCAACGAGTGTAAAAGCCCGCTCCCCTTACAGCACAAATAAGTAATTACCCACGTCCACACGCAACACCCTGGTTATACAACGAAGCTGAACTCTTGTGACAGACGTGGGTGCTCGTCAGTAACTTCAGGAAGAGAATAAGCTGATCAGGCAGACGTGTTCCCGTCCATGACTTTCACCGGGGTTTGATTACTGGTCATGCACACTTATACATCAGCGGCGGGAGAACCTCCTGCCTCACTGACACACACACACACACACACGAACAAGTGTAGCCACACGTTGCCCTGAACTACACTATCCTCTACTGAGCCCCCCCCCAAAAAAGGCAGGATAATACCCAGGAGAGAGACAAATAAAGGGGGGAAGGGGGAAGGGTCTCCATAATGTCTCGTGGAAAAAAAGAAAAAGAAAAAGAAGTGAGGATAACAAACGGGCCATGCGTACTACTCTCTCTCTCTCTCTCTCTCTCTCTCTCTCTCTCTCTCTCTCTCTCTCTCTCTCTCTCTCTCTCTCTCTCTCTCTCGGATAAACGAAGACATAAATCCCTGAGGGCCAAAGCCGACCATAAAACATGGTTAAAGAGCGAGACAAAGACGTAAAAAAAAAAGGAGAAATGAAAAGAAAAAAAAACACATCCTTCACTTGGAGTGGGGGCGCCCTAACCTCGCGTAGCCTTTTCTCTGGGGGGTAAGGGGGTAAAATTACCCCTGCCGCTCCTGCCCCCCGCCCCTCTGAGCCTGCGTGTGAGGTAAATCACTTTCAGCATTGGATACGTATACATGTTCCACCCCGCCTGTGGCTCCACAGTGTACACCTTTTTGGCTTGAGGATGTGTGCGTGTACGACTGATTTCAGGGGTTGTGTGTACCTACCTGATTTACCCCAACACGAGTCTTGGAATGGGGTTGTTGATGGTGATGGGTAGATTAGACTGATCGATCGACAGAGGAACAGGTAGATAGACATGATCCCTCAGCACTCCTGCTAGTTTTTCCCTCACTCTTCTTTTTTTTTTCCTAGTATAGAGAATCACTTACGCTCCATCGTTTATCTAATGGACATGAGAAGTGATTTTCCTTTTCTTTTTTTTTTATTTATGATGATCGCATTGAATCTATATTCCAGTTACCGAGATGGATTTTCTTTTTATTGTTTTGCTTCAGCAACTGGTGAGCGAAACTGTTGCAACGACCCGAACCAGTAAGGTGTGGGAGGGGTCGTTACGGGTGGATGAAGGTAACGGGTGACAGGGACCTCAAGTGGATGAAGCTAAGGGGTGACAGGGACGTCTAATGGATGAAGCTAACGGGTGATAGGGACCCCTGATGGATGGAGCTAACGGGTGACAGGGACGTCTAATGGATGAAGCTAATGGGTGATAGGGACTCCTGATGGATGAAGTTAAAGGGTGACAGGGACGTCTAATGGATGAAGTTAACGGGTGACAGGGACCCCTGATGGATGAAGCTAACGGGTGACAGGGACCTCTGGTGGACGAAGCTAATGGGTGACAGGGACGTCTAATGGATGAAGCGAACGGGTGACAGGGACCTCTGGTGGATAAAGCTAACGGGTGACAGGGACCCCCCTGATGGATGAAGCTAACGGGTGATAGGGACCTCTGACGGAGGACACCGATGGCCCATTTCTAGTAAGATGGGTTTGTAAGTCCCTCACGTATGGATGAAGCTAGTGGGCGACAGAGGAGCCGTCCCTCTCAAGGCATCCAGAAGCTTCAGGTAACCAGCTTGTCTTCCTCCCCTCCTCTGTATCTGAGGAAGAGACAATCACTTCAATAAATTCGACGTCAAGGATACTTGTTCTGGCATACAGGTCAAGGGAAGCGTAAACTTGGTGCACCTGATTTTAGTAGAGTTTAGAGAGGGGGGAGAACAGCTATGTCTCACGTCACATATCGTTAATTTAAGGCTAACATTTATCTGCTGAAGGATTTGGATTCTGACTTCGCTTCTTGTTAAGAAGCCATAAAGGAGGAGTTATGTGAGTCTATACCCTTTTTTTGGGGGGAGACTCTAATCCTTTTTGTTAATCTTTGATCGGAACAATGTAGATCCTCTTCTGGTGTTGAGTTATTGGTGATATCTTGTTTCTCTTATTGTTTTTCCTGAAATTTCTAATCCTTTTTGTCATAATTTGATCAGAACAATGAGGATCCTCTTTTGTTATCGAGTTATTGGTGACATCTTGTTTATCTTATTGTTTTTCTCTAGAGATTCTAATCCTTTTTGTTATCCTTTGATTGGAACAATGAAGATCCTCTTTTGTTATCGAGTTATTGGTGACATCTTGTTTATCTTATTGTTTTTCTCTAGAGATTCTAATCCTTTTTGTTATCCTTTGATTGGTACAATGAAGATCCTCTTTTGTTATCGAGTTATTGGTGATATCTTGTTTCACTAATTGGCAGGCTGTGTTCTATTGGTGGGTTGTATGTTATGCGTAGATAGGTAGATTGTATTACGTGGATTGTACTATATAAGCGGATTATATCATACTGGTGGCTTATGCTGTATAAGGAGATTGCACTGTATCAGCAGATCATACTGTGTTACTGAACCGTATTGTATTAAGTGACTGTACTGTATGAGTGGATTACGGCATAACGATAGGTTCTACTGTATTAAGAGATTGGATCATATCAATGGAATGAGACTGTGTACTGGCGAATGGCGATGGTGATTCGTGGTGGTGCATGATGTCAAAGAACACTGTTGGTGAAGAGTGTTGGTGAGTTGTGATGGTGTACATCACTGTGTTGGAGGATAGTATACAATGTCGATGGATAATAGTGGTATGTTGTAGGTGGATGGTGTCGGGCAGCTGTTCTTGGATGGTGAGAGTGGATAGGATGGCTGGGGAATGCCGACTGGTCCCTTCAACAGGAGAGAACAAAGATCTGAAGGGTGGCGAACTTCACAAACAGATGTTGAATGAGAGAGGGACAAGCACGTAGGGGACGATATTGCGGGACTAAAATCTCTGTCACTTCCTCTCCTGCACCTGTTCCCTCATGTCTTACTCCGTCCACCAATCCATCTGTTTGTGTGTCTGTCTGCCTGACTATCTGTCTGTCTATCTATCTGTCAATCTCTCTGTCCGTCTTTTTTTTTTTTTTTATCTATCAAGCTGTAAATCAATCTGTTGGTTTACAACACTTCACCATCTCCTCCACACAAACACACACACACACACACACACACACACACACACACACACACACACACACACACACACACACACTCGACTGCAAGGGACTTTAGACCTACGTTATTCACTTTTCACAACCTTTCTTCTGGCCAGCTCTTGCTGAGGTTAGAAAAAAAAAAAAAGAGAAAGCCATTTGTCATACCAGTGCCTCTGCTCTCTACGGCCCCTTAACCATTACAATTACTCAGACCACACCATTAAATCTGACGTTGATAAATTTGCAAGTTTTTTATTTGTCCTTCTTTGCAAACTTGTGTGTATATATATATATATATATATATATATATATATATATATATATATATATATATATATATATATATATATATCTTTCTTTCATACTATTCGCCATCTCCCGCGTTAGCAAGGTAGCGTTAAGAACAGAGGACTGGGCCTCTGAGGGAGATCCTCACCTGGCCCCCTTCTCTGTTCCTTCTTTTGGAAAATTAAAACAAAAACAAGAGGGGAGGATTTCCAGCCCCCCGCTCCCTCCCCTTTTAGTTGCCTTCTACGACACGCAGGGAATACGTGGGAAGTATTCTTAATCCCCTATCCCCAGGGATATATATATATATATATATATATATATATATATATATATATATATATATATATATATATATATATATATATATATATACGGTCTTTGTTACTGGGTTACGATATATGAGCATTAATCGTAATTCCGATTTCGAGTTAACGCTTCGTATATGACGTATATTAGGGAAATACTATAACAAGGAAAATATTGATGATTTATTCATACAAAAACATGTACTACGTGCTATGCTAATGTACGAATTAGCTTTGGCTACGATTGTGAAGCATGCCAATGCCCAAAAATGTTTGATACAACACTTAAGAATCAATAAATGCCAAGGAATGTTTCACCACACATGCACAAGGGCGATTGGCGGTGATGGAAGACATGAGTTGACGGGGGTAATCGTAGAAATAAGGTGGTGATTGGCGGTTGTGTTGGACATGAGTTGACGGGGGTAATCGTAGAAATAAGGTGGTGATTGGCGGTTGTGGTAGACATGAGTTGACGGGGGTAATCGTAGAAATAAGGTGGTGATTGGCGGTTGTGTTGGACATGAGTTGACGGGGGTAATAATAGAAATAAGGTGGTGATTGGTGGTTGTGGTAGACATGAGTTGACGTGCGTAATAGTAGAAATAAGGTGGTGATTGGCGGTTGTGGTAGACATGAGTTGACGGGGGTAATAGCAGCCATGAGGAGGTGGTGGTGGTGGTAGTGGTTGTGGTAACAGTAGTAGTGGTAGTAGCAGTAGTAGTAGGGCAGTAGACGACATGTGAGGTGAGGTGGCCCCGGGGGCGAGTCAAGGCCAACAAGAAAATTCCTCTGCCTTCTCCCTTGTGGGTCAAGAGCACCGCTCCACCAAGCCAGCAAGACAACATACAACGCCTTCATTACCTGTATTATGTACACGTATGTATCTTACCCTCACTAAAAGCCTGAGGCACAGGCGAGAAATGGGGGGGCACGCGGTGGTGGGGTCTTGATGGGCGAAATGTTTTGCTTGCTTCCTCAAGCGATGAATTTATGTGTGGCCTCAGGAACACGTGTCTGTGTGTGTGTGTGTGTGTGTGTGTGTGTGTGTGTTTCACCAAATATTTGTTTCCACGTTCATTGTGTGTGTTCCTATGAGTCCACGGGGAAAAATGAAACACGATAAGTCCCCAAGTGCACTTTCGAGTTATAATCACATCATCAGGGGAGACACAAGAGAGAAATATAACAGTCAGTTGATAGATGTATGAATAAGTTCATATAGCCACGGTGGCTAAAGTGTTGGGGGTGTTCATGGACCGATGATAAATAGGAAAGATACACAGATAAGAAGTTAAGAAAAAAAAAAATAATAAAGTCAAGGGTACACATAACTAGCTAACCCCCTAAAGCAATTCGCGCCATGACAAAAACTCGCTTCACATACAATCGCAAATCCATCCTGAGAAAAGAAATCCCATCGACACCACACACATTACACATGGCCAGAAGCGAGTCTTCGACGACGTTAGATCGTGATACTGCGAATCCCAGGACGAAAAACGGCTCCGATAAGACGATGGAGGGAGATTAAGAAACCATATGGTCGGGAGGGAATCAGATGATGGCAATCAACTCGCTCGGGTTCTGTCCGGTTCCGTTCTCCTTCCCTCCTCCTCCTCCGACCCCCAACCGCTACCTACTTCTACCGCCCTACATGAGTATTGATGAGGGTCGCTGGGGAGGTGAAAGTAATTCTTAAGGGCCACAACCCCCGAGCTTTGATAAGCCGACTGGTTGTCAACTCAAGGTAGGGTTTATTGGGCACGGTTCCCTATTTAAGGGGTGATAAAGGTGGGTGTAATTAGTGTAGGTGGGTTAGGGCTAACTGGTTAAGGGAGGGAGCTTGTGAGGATGTGGATTAGGATGCGGGGCATGTGAGGTAATGGGTTAGGATGGGGATTTGTAAGGTAATCGGTTAGGATGGGGATTTGTAAGGTAATCGGTTAGGATGGGGTCGTGCAATGCAATTGGTTCGGGGTGAAGACTTGGAAGGTAATTAGTTAGGATGAGGGATTGTAAGGTGATTGGTCAGGGTGAAAGCATGTAAGGTAATTAGTTAGGGCGAGGGATTGTAAAACTAACTGGTCAAGACGGGGGCTGGTAAGGTACTTGGTCAGGATGGGACTTCAGTTAGGAAAAAGTGAATTTTACGGTATCATTAATTTTCCATTTTAGGTACGACCAACAGATCTAAACAGGCTCGCCATATACTTTGAGGATAACAGAAAAGAAAACGAGGTTTTCTGTGAGGGACGAAAAATAGGACATCATAATATAATACCATGGAATTTAGCTTCCTTGATGTCGTTTCATACAAATGGTATTTTATCCTAAGAGCTTTTGCAAGGTTGAGTGACGGTAGATGTGTATGTCTGGTATATACAGAGGTGATAATGGCCGATCCTTTATAGATTCTATTTGTTGGTCGTCAGTTTTTCATCACTAATCAAATGTTTATAATATATATATATATATATATATATATATATATATATATATATATATATATATATATATATATATATATATATATATATATCCTTTTCCTCAACAGAACTTATATATGGAGTGACTCATCTGTAGGAGTAGTTAAAGGCAATACCATGGATACGTTTAAGACACCCTTGATCAAAAGTTCTTCGAATTCAGTCCACAAATGAACCATTTCGCGCCTCTGTACTTTCAAAAGTTTAAAGGCATTTCTAAGGAGGTCATCCGCTTGGCATTCTACTCTTTCCCCAACAGGCCTCATGGTTTCTGATCTCATCTACCAACAGCCTTGAAAGGATCCAAACGCTCTGTTACCATCGGCAACCCTCTGTATTCCTCTCTCCATAATATATGTCCTCATATATTGTCTTTTTTTCCCCCTCCTCCTCTCTCAGAGCGATGGTCCCCAACACCCAATTCACCATTCTAATCTTGATTCTTTTTAAAACACTTTTTTTTCAATCTTTTTTTTTTTTTTTTACGAAAATCTTTAGGTTTGAACTCCAAATAGAAACTGTGGTCTTATCATTGATTTATGGGCCTTGGCGACCAGACCCTAACGCCTTTTACTGCTGTAAATGGCTCTTGCAATTCCTTTTTCCCCTCCCCCCCCCTCCCCAGCTTTTCCACCAATCGTGATTCCGCTCTTTTCCCCTTCCCTCCTTTACCACCGTTATTCTGCCTTCACTTACACCCGATTATGTTTCTACCAGGATTCTCACATTTTCGGATGAGAAATTACACCATTCTCATCACTTTGGAATTATGGTGTTCCTTCCCTTATCGTTTCTGTCAATAAATATGAGAATATCTCTAAGTTATCACTTGATTGATTTGCGTCATCTACTCATTTGTTTTATCTCTAGTTATCAAATAAATATTTCTCTGTTTCTCCGAACTCTGAGTCGGTCTTTTTTTTTTCTTCCCATTTTTTTAAGTCTTTTCTAGCCTAGTATTACTTACCATCCTATTATCTAGTTATTCTTAAAGTCTTCCTCTGTCAATCAGCAAAACTACAATATGTCCCTACACACATTCGTAACAGTGTCCCTCATTTCTTTCGGTCTCAATGCCGCTCTCTTTCTCTACCTCTTTCTATTCTCACTGCTGTTCTTTCCCATCCTCATACGGGTCTCACTGCTTCTGTTCTCCTCCTCCACCCTCTACTCTTACTGTTCTCACTCTCGCCTCATTCACTGTCCTCACAGGGTCTATAGCTTCCCCTTGTTCTCCTAAATCATCGATCGTTCTCAAACTAGTGTGGTTCGACAAGCTTCGATAACTCTCTTTTCTCTCCTATCAACAGAAAAAACCATAGTACAATCACCTTCGTTCTTTCCCTCCAAAAGAAATCGTCTCTTACATTTGCCTCACCTGTTTTTGTAGGACGCCGGGTTTCCTCACCAAAGCAATTCAAAAGGAATTGAACCAGCAACAGACCACTGGGTCCTTTCGAGGCTGTGCGTGATAGGGGAGAGGACTATGCCCAACACTGCGCGTAATCTAACATTTTCTTAAGATTTCCTCCACATCTCTGCATCAAATACTTGCTATAAGAATAATTTCCCCCACTTTCTATATTTGTCCACAGTTCGCACAACTCGCAAAGTGTCCCCCTCAGTGTGTGAATGGACATTAAGCGGATTCTCTGAAGCTATTTATCTATATTTTTCCCCCATAAGTGTTCTGTCTCTCTCTCTCTCTCTCTCTCTCTCTCTCTCTCTCTCTCTCTCTCTCTCTCTCTCTCTCTCCCCTCATTGGATTTTGTTGTGCCAACTGCTGTACGGTGGCCCACCGCAGCTGAACTCCGAAAACTTTAGTCATTTCGCTATGCCATCCCCAGATTGCCCCCTAAACTTTTCCCAGATGTGATCTTGGCTATTCCTGCTGTCGCAACGCGTTCTCCATATTCTCTTCTAACACCGCCGCTACCGCCATGCGTACGTTTTCTTTAGAATTCAACCCCCAACAATTTAATAACACTTGGGATGTCATTCTCCCTCTGTTTTCTAAAGTCTTCGTATTCGCCAAGGATAACACCAATCTATGCTCTCTCTCCCTTTGCTCCATTCTTCCTCAGCCATATCTACTCCCTTCATCTTCCAAGTTACACTCTACTCGCAGCGCCGTCTCTGTCTTATCGAACCAAACATCCCATAATCCAGTTTTTTGTTTTAAGGTATCACTATTCTAGTTTCCTTCATCTTACTTTAGAACTTCTTGCATCGCCCTTGTCTGCTCCCTGCCTCTACCTGGAGTCTCTATATATTTTTTCCCCAGAAGTGCTACACACAGCTGGTGAATTCTCCACTTTCTCTTCCTCGGCTGAATGAGTTTATATATAAATATATATATATATATATATATATATATATATATATATATATATATATATATATATATATATATATAATTTTTTTTTTCTTTCTTTCTTTCAAACTATTCGCCATTTCCCGCGTTAGCGAGGTAGCGTTAAGAACAGAGGACTGCGCCTTTGAGGGAATATCCTCACCTGGCCCCCTTCTCTGTTCCTTCTTTTGGAAAATAAAAAAAAAATCGAGAGGGGAGGATTTCCAGCCACCCGCTCCCTCCCCTTTTAGTCGCCTTCTACGACACGCAGGGAATACGTGGGAAGTATTCTTTCTCCCCTATCCCCAGGGATAGGGGAGAAATATATATATAGGGGAGAAATATATATATATATATATATATATATATATATATATATCTTTCTTTCTTTCATACTATTCGCCATTTCCCGCATTAGCGAGGTAGCGTTGAGAACAGAGGACTGGGCCCTTGAGAGAATATCCTCACCTGGGCCCCTTCTCTGTTCCCCTTCTCTTTATGAGTACATGGGGAAAATGAAACAAGAAAAGTACCCAAGTGCACTTTCGTGTAATAATCACATCATCAGGGGAGACACAAGAGAGAAATATAACAGTCAGTTGATACACAACGAAGAGACGCAGCTAGGACGCCATTTGGTAAACATGTGATTGTCAAAGACTGTTATATTTCGAGAGAGAGAGAGAGAGAGAGAGAGAGAGAGAGAGAGAGAGAGAGAGAGAGAGAGAGAGAGAGAGAGAGAGAGAGAGAGAGAGAGAGAGAGAGTAAAAAAAAACCCCACACTGCTTGTAGACTTGTATATTCCTATTCCTATGCACTTTCCACTCCACACGAGACCTTGCCAATGGGTAACTAAGAATGGCAGATGAAGGCAAAAACATGTGCACACGATAGCAGGTGGCCACTGCACCTGGCTACGTGTATACCTTGACCTTTAGGTCAGGTCACCCGCTGTTACCTGACCTAAGGTGTTCATTTCCTGGACCACACGGGAGGGTGACGTTCACTTCCTTTAAAACATAATCTTTCCAGACATTGGCCGTTAAAAGCTTGAATTCGCTCCTCAGAAAACAAATTTGATACCATTATTCCTTACGAACGATTCATAGGTTTCTGAATTATGCCTTGACTTCCTCTAGTCATCCACCTTTTCAAAAGTATGCACAACAGAACTACGAAAAACAAATCCCCAGTAGAGGCTCACGGGATAAGTCGTTTTTCCCCCGTTTTCTCACGAGATGTAATACACGAAAGTGCACTCGGGACTTATTGTATATCATTTTTCCTCATGGTTATCAGCATATAACAACTGACTTCATTTCAATGCACAACAGAACCATGAAAACACATCTCTAGTAGAGGCTCACGGTGTAAGTCTTTTTTCTCTCGTTTTCTCACGAGATGTAATACACGAAAGTGCACTCGGGACTTATTGTATATCATTTTTCCTCATGGTTATCAGCATACAACAACTGACTTCATTTCCATGCACAACAGAACCATGAAAACACATCTTTAGTA
>NC_092238.1:7091308-7108808 GCF_036320965.1 Panulirus ornatus | reverse complement strand
ATTTTTCTTCTTGTCTTTGCTTCACCGTTTTTGTTTTATCTTTCCTCCTTTTCCTTTCTTACATTTTACATCGTCTGGCCATTCTTTTTTCTTTCTATTTCTTTGGCGTCCGAATATCTAGTTTTATATTGAGGTCACTGGTTGTGGCGGCGAGGGAGATTCGTTTGGGGGAGGGGAGGTGTGTGTGTGATAGACAAGAGGCGAGTCGTGATGATCGAATAATAGATAAAGGAGGAGGATGGGGAAATGATATGTACCTGTTCATATGAGAGATAGATAGATAGATAGAGAGGCAGGTAGGTAGATGGATACGTAGATAAATGTAAAAATGTATGTGGATGAATGGATAGACAGACAGATAGATAGATAGATAGATAGATAGATAGATAGAGAGAGAGAGAGAGAGAGAGAGAGAGAGAGAGAGAGAGAGAGAGAGAGAGAGAGAGAGAGAGAGAGAGAGAGAGAGAGAGAGAGAGAGAGAGAGGAAAGTACTGAAAGGAAAATATCCCAACCAATCCATAAAACTTTTCATTCATCTAAAACAACCTCCCTCCCTCTTCCTCCCCACCATCGCCTGGAGGAGGAGGAGGAACGGCATTGGAATATGTGGCCACGGTATCGGAGACGATAAAACCACCCCCTAAACTCCCCCTACCCCCAACAAACACACACACACACACACACACACACACACACACACACACACACACACACACACATAGAGCTGGTCTTGGCATGCCATTTAAGTAGGTCGTTTGGACCTTAGGAGGGGCCATCAAACATGAACAAATGGGAAGGACAGGGCAGGACAGGAGAAGACAGGACAGGACAGGGTTGGACAGGATAGGAGAGGACAGGACAGTCCCGAGAACGTTATCACAAGGGAACGAGAGCACCCAACCATATCTCTTTTTTTTTTCCACTCGTACCTTTGCGAACTAGCGCCAGGAGCATGCGAAGAAAGGCCATATCCGCTAATGTCCATTCTCTAGCTGTCGTGTGCACTGCACCGAACCCACAGCTCCCCTATACACAATCAGGGTCCCATAGACCTTTCCATGGTTTCCCTCAGGCCACTTAACATGCCCTAGTCCATTCAATGCACGTCACCCCTAGTATATCACAACGTTCCGACTCACTCTATCCCATCATCTCTTTGGCCTCCCTCTTCTCCCTGCCACCTCCACCTCTGACACGTAATTTCCTTGCCAACCTGTCCTCATATATATATATATATATATATATATATATATATATATATATATATATATATATATATATATATATATATATATATTCCTATGAGTCCACAGGGAAAATAAAACAGGAAAAAGTTCCCAAGTGCACTTTCGTGTATTAATCACATCATCAGGGGAGACACAAGAGAGAAATATAACAGTCAGTTGATATACATCGAAGAGACGAAGCTAGGACGCCATTTGGTAAACATGTGATTGTCCAAAACATATATATATATATATATATATATATATATATATATATATATATATATATATATATATGATAATTTCGCTCATATTATCTCTGATGGTTCCTTGAGCTACCTTATCAGTGGTAAAGCCATGCAAAAGCTATTTGCATATCGCTTCGGCTGCGTTGCCCGATATTTCGTACTGGTTGTAAAAACTCTATGGGTTGAATTGCAAGGCTCAGTCGCTTGGCTTAATCATGGAAACTACAGAGATACAAAACTCTGCGGCATGATTGGTTCGTTATTTTTCAGTAGATTACAAACCAGAGCTGTATAATGAGCATATATATATATATATATATATATATATATATATATATATATATATATATATATATATATATATATATATATATATATCATCACGAACTGTGAAACGAGATCTGAAATTTCCTGCAAAATACATTCGACAAATGTGAAGTCACCACCATTCAGCATCGGTAATGGATGTTCATTTTTGAAATAGGGATTTACGTAATTCTGGATTCCGGCTATGCACAGACCTTGTATTCGGCTCTAACCTGATTAGTTCAGGAATTGAGGTCACTGGCGAGGGGAGCGCTGACTGGAAGTGGATCACAGGGATGACTTGATCCCAGGAGGCCGCCCACAGTGGTTGACCTTACGCGCCACAGCTGCTGGAGAGGGATAGGGTCGTGTTGGGGGGAGAGGTGGCCTTAGGTTAGGGTGGTTAGGGAGATAGGTGGGTTGGGTGGGGTTGGGTGGGGTTGGGGATGAGAAAGGTTCCACCACCACCTCCTAAATCATCACCCCTCCCATACAACTACACCTGGTAGAATCAACAGATTTATTCCTCTCCAAATCTAGCCTTCAATGTCGTCCCTCTTCCCTTCACAGGGCAGCACTATCAAATGCATTGCATCAGATCCCAGACACTTCTCCCAGAGCCATACATGCAGTGAATATACTGGATAACTATCCAACAACATCGTTATCCCCTTCCTTTAGAAATTCAACTACAGTTCCATTCACTGCAACCGCTTTGCCACGATTTATCTTGCGCAAGACATTCTCTCCCGTTCGCCGTGTAGACCTGCAGTTGAACTGCAGGGAAGGGTAGGAGAAGGGAGGTGCTGTCTACTTTTACTATCTTGTTTCTATCACTATCTTTAATCCTATGCTACGGATAACCTCTTCATAGACCATCATGTGTCCTGTTATCTGTCCTTCCCACGCACGTCCAAAACACGCCACTTATGCAATCTTATCATTTAACACACTCAACAGTCCTTCAAAATGGTCACTCCTCTCCTCTTTGCCTATTACTACTTCCTTCTCTGTTCCCGTCCGTACTGTTCCCATCTGTTCTACTGTTTTCACAATGTTCACCTCCTTTCAAAAGATTTCCTCACCCCAGCTGTACTGTGACTCTTTTCAGCTCCTGCATCTTCTTCTTTGCTTCCTTTTACTTTCTCTTGTTTATCTCCCAATCACTAGCACTCTTTCCTGCAGGTATGACCCATACATCTATCTTCTCTCTTTTGTGAACAATATAACGTCCTCTTCTCACCAGTCACTACCTTTCCTTAAACGCCCACATCCTACCTTTTACATGACACAAATTTCACCTGCACATGTAAGCAGTGCTTCCCGAAATACCCTCCTTGAGTTCCGTTTACTCTCACTCTATGAAAATTTCACTCTCAATCTCTCTCGGTATTTCTGCACACAGCTCTCTCTCTTCCAACTTCACTCACTTTCAACATTCATCATTTCACTCTTCTCTTCTCTTCTCTTCTCTTCCCTTACCTACTCTTCTCTTCTCTTCTCTCCTCTTCCCACATATGTAAATTCCTTTTTTCCTTAAGTTACTACAAACTCACACACTTCCCTCTACGGAAAAGTGTTTTGACATCCCATTAGCTGCCCCTTTCACCCTAACCCAACAGTCTCTCCTTGGCTCGCCCATCAATTAGTATATATTCCAGTAGTGGCCGCTTCACAATTGACCCCACTCACCTAACCTTTTTATACCAAGTGCTCCCAATTACCAATCCTTTTCCTGCACACAACTACACAAACTGTTCACCATTTTCGTTCACAATGGGTACTCCCATAACCTCCAATTATACTATACCCTCAACTGCCACATTACCCATCCTTGCATTCAAATCATACGTCAATAGCGCTCGATCCCTTGCATCAAAATTACTGACACACTCACTCTGCTCTTACCAGAACACTCGCCTCTCCTCCACACTTCTCTCGTTAAGAGGTTCATAAGCAGTAACAATCAATCGTTCACCTCTCATAAAATCTATTTTCGCTTTCATTGACATGACTCTGAAAATCACTTCCTTACACACATTCTCACAACTCCTCCTTCGGAGCAAGATCCACTCTCACCCTCCTTCGCTTCCGCCCTCACACTAAACCACGGTTCCACACTTGGCTTTCAGAGCATTTGCAAAATATTTTTCTCTCCTCCTCTTGAGCTTAGTTTCAATCTGAGCCATAACACGTTCCTCTCCAGAAAAATACTTCTTATCTCTCCCTCTTTCTCTCCCACACACACACAGACATACACAGACACAGACACACACACACACACACACACACACACACACACACATATATATATATATATAGAAATATATATATATATATATATATATATATATATATATATATATATATATATATGAAAAAGGGGTAATCGCACGTAAGTAATAGTTCAGATAACCTACTGAAACTTCAAAACATCCACAAAATGTTTCACGTAGGAAATCCACCTCATCAGGTGTAAACCATTCACAGGAAGTTTCAAATCCCAACCCAATCACATAGGCTTGTACAACGTCCTCTTACCGCCATGGTAGAGTAGACAATGTCCTGGTCGCTTTAGGGAAAGTGGGGGTGTTTTGTGGTTAAGGGGGGGAGTTCATGCATGGTTGGTTGGCCTGGGTAGCGAGATGCGTGTTTATATGCTCTTGTTATGTTACCTTGTTTTGATTATTCTTTCGTAATGATTTGGTGGATAACAGGATGTGTTTTACCTGTGGATTCGTTAAAGTTATTAATAATGGTAATTAAGACATTCAATTATATATATATATATATATATATATATATATATATATATATATATATATATATATATATATATATATATATATATATATATATATATATATATATATATATATATATATATATATATATATGTATATATATATATATATATATATATATATATATATATATATATATATATATATATATATATATATATATATATATATATGTGTGTGTGTGTGTGTGTGTGTGTGTGTGTGTTACCGGACTCTGCCTGCATATGATTACTCCGTGGCTAAAAGTCACCTTGAGCGAAGTTGTACCACCGTCAGTGGACAAAAAGGATTACAATCTGGATGTACTTCACACTCCGAGAGAGACCATCCTATACCTGCTACTGATTGTAGCGCAACTTTGATACTTTAAAAGCTCTACAAGAGGGAATCTTGAGGTTACATAGTTATGAAAAAAAAAGGAATCCTGTAAATTGAGAACATAAACCATAAATGAAGGTGTTAATAATAAAAAAAAATTGGGAACAGAAACCATAAATGAAGGTGTTAATAATAAAAAAAATTACGAAAACCAAAACAACAAATGTCAGGAACTGGTTAAAAACTGCTGCTTAAAATTTGTCATTAAGAAGGAAATTTCATGAATGTGTGATGCTGGATTTAATGGCTCATTACAGTTCATTAACTAATGGTCATTAAAATCCTAAACCAGTGAGCTATTAAACACTTCAAATGATACTTAAAATTACAGCAAGAAGGGTTATATGAAAATTTATCTTCAAGATAAGTTTCATTAATGTATATATATATATATATATATATATATATATATATATATATATATATATATATATATATATATATATATATATATATCATACAAACCTCTAATAGCCTGGTTCGAACCCGGGACTACCTGTGTGGCAGGCGGGAGTGCTATCGCTACGCCATGATCGCCCTTAATAGGGAAATGACTATTCGAATACTATGTAATCGAATACCCTTCGTCTCACGTTGGTGAGTAACGGGGATCTACACTGATCAATTCCCAACAGGCTCACACAACCAGTAGACGAAGGGTATTCGATTCCATAGTATTCAAATAGTCATTTCCCAATTAGGGGCGATCATAGCCTAGCTGAAGCCTTCCCGCCTGCCACGCACGGGTCCCGGGTTCGAACTTTGCTGTTAGAGGTTTGTATGTTCCATGAAAGTGGGCGCATATATATATGAACCTTTTGTGAGTTTCGAACCAAATGCTCCATCCTATGTTCCACTGCGTTGATGGAGTCGAAACAGTTTCGAAATGCTAGGAATAAAGAGCTTTGCGTCAGCACAGATCTTGGCCCCAGTGAATCAGTGAGGCGCATCCGGCCGCCCGCTGCACACGGACAAAGGTGGCTCAGCCATTTTTCCATAGGATAATGGACACTTCAGCCTGGATGGACGGAGGAACCAAAGTTATGCTACGGGTTAAACACCTGGAAATGGACTTCCGTCATCTCATCATACAGTTTAGGGTCACCAGAGAAATTAACTTATGGAACTGGTGGAAATAGGATCATCTCACGAGAAAAAAGTATTACGATAGTGTGGACTTTAATCAATAATACATCAAGGAAAATAGCAGCCGTGATCGTAAAGTTGCTAATGGTAATAGTAGTAGTAGTAGTAGTAGTAGCAGTAGTAGTAGTAGTAGTAGTAGTAGTTGTAGTAGTAGTAGTAGTAGTAAAAGTAAAAGTAGTAATGGTAGTGGCAGCGCTTGTGCTAATGGTGTTTATGATGGTGAAGACGATATGCCACAGTCCACATCTCGTAAGTCCGATTCTCTTTTTTTTTTTTTTCTTCTACGTACCTGAGGTGAAAAGGACGATAGTGGAACGCTCATCTTCCTAATCAAAGTTTTACTTCTTCTAAACCCAACGTCCATCTGTAACCAGACTTCACCAGCAATCACGCAAGACCTTACTGACTCTATAAACACCCCTGCATATATATGTGTCTGCCTTACCCGTACACTTATCCAGCTCATCCTAATCTTAATATCTTGTATGATTTAATTATCTACTAACCATCATGGCCTCCTAGTTCTGTAACATCTGTCAGACCTCGACTGTGTATCTTCAGCCACAGGGCTTCCTTACATCCAATACAACGTTATTTATCCATTTATCATTTATCCGTCCTCTTCCCTTTGAGAACATCCCACATCACCAGCCAGCCCTTCTGACAGGGAATAACACCTCCATGAGTTTAGAGTACAGTGGGGGAACGAACGAAAGAAAATGGGAGAAAAAGATGAATAATATCAACTTAAAAGACATAGTCCATTGCCTTTGACAAGACTCGGTTGCTTAGCTCGAGGGTGATCGTCTATCTCCTGTGGGAGGAGTGTGGGGTCATAACAGCAGCGTCCTGCGCCTCAGACATCCGCTGGTTCCAGGAGGAGACATGGATATATAAAGACCTGAGCTCCGAAGGTACTTCGATCCTCTCTCTCTCTCTCTCTCTCTCTCTCTCTCTCTCTCTCTCTCTCTCTCTCTCTCTCTCTCTCTCTCTCTCTCTCTCTATCTATCTATCTATCTTTCTCTCTCCATCTCACAAAGTGCAAATAGCAAAACGCAACCCACTGAAGTTAATTTCTTTATTCGTAACTTCAAATTCGACTGTGGTGGGGGAGCGCTACGCGCTTGCCCTGCCTTTGGCAAAAATCTAGTCGTAAGGCATTGGTAGAAAGTAGGCAAAGAGGTAGATAGGCTGGTAGTTACTCTCATCGTCTACTAGTCTACTACTGCACGCGGCAAGGACCCTACCATCTCTCCCCAACGTCTTTATCCTTTCCACTCTCATTCTCCCTTCCTTTCTCCCCTCACCCCAGTTCCTCTCCATATTCCCCGTGGCATTATTACTTCTCCTTGAAAGGAAGTATACTTCTTTTTTCCTCCTAGCTTACCCTACTTCTGCACGTAGGGGCGAGAGAGAGGTAGTTACATAAGAGTTACATAGAGAGATATAGATGCTGTCCCCTTAAAAGCAGTGGGAGAGAAGGGATATGAGAGAGAGAGAGAGAGAGAGAGAGAGAGAGAGAGAGAGAGAGAGAGAGATACTTTATGGTCTCTTTGTTCTGGTGAGAAGCATTCCATTCCTCTTTGTTATATTCTCTTAATATAGTCGCTATTTTCACTCGCGCACACACACAATTCCATGTGTCATCGTATCCATCAATAAAGACAAGAAGGGAATACACAGGAATACACAGGAATTCAAACAGTAACAGACCACTGGTAACAGACCACTGGTAACCACTGGTAACAGACCACTAGGTCCCTTCGAGGTTGTTTGTGATAGTGGATGACATCAGGAGCTCACAGATCACAAGGCATACAGATAATTTGAAGAGAATATCCTGCAAATTATCATTTTTGAGTATGGCGGCGCAACTAATTAGAGTCGTGGCCTTGAAGAGGCGAAGTATTTATCAAGTCTCTTTTTGAACTTATCTACAGTACTGCTGTCAAGCATTCTCCTCGGCCAATCATTCAGTATGCTAAGAATCCTGTTTCAAAAAGAGAGAGATAAAAAAAATCTACTGCCTCATTCGAGGTCAATCGTTTACCCAGGAGCTGGTAAACATGACTACGAGTATAAACAGACGAAACAAGTCTTAGGTAAGTTAGTAGGTCAAGATTATCAAAAATCCTTTGATCATTTTGAATACCTGTGTTGGATCACCTCTTAACCCTCTCTTTCCTAAGTTAAACAGATTCAAGCCGTTTAATCTCGTCTCGTCCTAAGATACCTTTCGCATTTCAACAGAATTAATACTGTAACTAGCCTTTTCGTTTATACTACCAGTACGTACAACCTTGCACTTATGGACGTTAAAATTACATATATTACATATAATTACACATATTACACATCCTATCGATATCAAAATTACACATATCTTTTCGTTTTCCTTTATATAATACACTTCGAAGCTTCATACTTCAGTGCTTGCATTGCATGTTTCCCACTGGGTTTATCCGTCGTCTCCCATTTACTTTGTTCCAGTCGTTCGTAACTAACTAACCACAGCAGACAGCATACACACGTCACTTAAGTAGTTTTCAGTATTTTCCCATCTCCAACACTCCGTTTTTTCCTTTTGCACCCAACATCTTCAACGTCTTTCTATCTTAAGCATCAACAACGTCTTTCTCTTCTGTTTGCGTATCCTAAACTCTCTTCCTTACTGTAGTAGTTTGATCGTCATACCACATCCCCTTAGGGCAACACTTCTCAATCTCCAACACACACACACACACACAAACACACACACACACACACACACACACACACACACACACACACACACATACACACACACAAACACACACGCGACCCAACCATCTTCATTAACCTCCATGAACAGCATCCTACCTCACCCTACCTTCATCTTCTTCATTCCCTTACGTCCCTCATCCCCGCTTGTCTACTCACACCATCTCAGAACACGCCCACAGAGCCACGAACCTCAACATCCCACATTAAACACCTTCAAACACTTCACCCTGAGCCACTTGCAGCCTTCTCTCCATCCATTAACTAAATCAGATCACCTCCACACTCGACCTCCTTCTACCACTTCCTCTGCTTTGGCTCACTTCTTCTCCTCCTCCATTGCCGCCCTTACTCACCACGAACGTTCGTTCCCTCTCCACCATCCCTGACGTTCGCCTTCCCGTAGCCTCCTCCAATCTCCATCACAAAGGCTCTAACTTCCCCTCCCTCGCATGTAATTAACATACCTCCGGATACTTGACCAGACTCCCCCTCCCTTGTGCAAAACCACACATATGGCAGGCGTTCCTGGGTAAAAAGGACCTTCCGCTGAGGTCGTACCGCTATTGGAAATCCCGTGAAGGACTTTACTTCTAAGGACCTCCCCTCACCAACCACCCTTCTGCGTAACAACACCGAGAGAGAGAGAGAGAGAGAGAGAGAGAGAGAGAGAGAGAGAGAGAGAGAGAGAGAGAGAGAGAGAGAGAGAGAGAGAGAGAGAGAGAGAGAGAGAGAGAGAGAGAGAGACCCGAGTCTGGTGGCGCTAGGATAAAGGCTTGGACATAACGCAAGAGTGTAGCGATGGGCCGAACTACGTAAATCCCCTTGACGTACATCTCCAGACCTTTCTGGGATCCCTGTTCGAGACGATCTATGATATATCTCGCTTAGATAATCCTGTGTATGATTACTCCACAAAGGAGTCTGTACGTAATCCTGTGTATGATTACCCCACAAAGGAGTCTGTACGTTTCTCTTCCTGCAAGAACGACGAGTATGATTAACCACGTAGCGTCGGTGTATGATAGTTCACGTATGACTTCCTCGTATTTTGCTGATTCCCGAAGGACACCTTGTACAAGGTTGTCCCGCAGGACACCCGTCCTCTGTGGCGAGTCATATGTAGGACCCTTAAAGTACGAGAGACCGTGTTAGGGGATTCCCGTGTGGGCTGCCTTGTGCAGGAAGCCGTATGTCAAGCCTTGTCTTGGGTCTCCCGGATGAGAGACGTCCTGCTTCTCACTGACGCCGTGCCGTCAGGCTACAGAAAATACAAAAATGATATGTAATTTCACTGTAATCGCATTAGTGTATCAATTCTGTCACAAGAACGTGGAGAAGGTTGGTTGATTCTTTGAACTTCAGGCCTTCCACCTACCAGGGTCCGCTGATGCCATCATTGTCGAGGTATAACCATCAATCAAGAAACTGCTCAACGCCTCGTTCAGTTGTTGAAGATAAACCAATCGAAGACCAGGTAACACTTCTCCCTACGTACATGGCCCAAGACGCGGCAGTATGAATGATACATTTGTAGTATTTCGCAGATAATTTTTCTTAAGGTAAAAGAGGTAATAGAACACATTAGGCAATGACGAGGGTCAATGGTTCTATAAAGGTAGATTCAACAGACGTTTTCCTTACGAATTTTTATACTGACGTTGAAGAATACACTCCAACGTCACATATCTGCAGATCTACAAGAGTTTCGGACTTCGCGGTCGTTCAAAATGCGTCTATTGGAAGTAGAACAAGAACCAAGTCCTCTCTGTAGTAAAATGCTGCCAACACCTCCTGTAGTAGTAGCAGTGTGGCAACACAACACCTTTCGTAAAAGCACTATGGCAAACCAGTACCACTTGTAAAAAGAAAAAGAACTATGGCAACGCAACGCCTCCTGCAGAGGTACTACATAACACCCCAACACCCGAGGGGAGTATTATGGCAACTAAACACCCGAGGGGAGTACTATGGCAGTCCAACACCCGAGGGGAGTATTAAAAACCCGAGGGGAGTATTATGGCAACCCAACACCTCCTCCCGCGAGTGGAAGGTCCTCTGGCAGCCACCTCGTCAGGAAGGAACTCAAGCCTCCCTCTGGCTTGTGTTTATCTTCCCGCCAGTTATGTGGCCGACTTTGTAGGGTTCTCTCGCCTCTCAAAAGGTCCTCCTTCCTCAAACCTTCCGTTTCAAACTCCATTCCCTTAGCTCCCTCCCCCCTTCTTCGTGCTAAGTGATGGGTAATTCCCCTCAGTTTTGCAGAACAAGTGAGAGGAAGGTTAGGTATCAACATAGGGCTGGTTAGTTCCATCCAAGCCACAGTGGTGTAAAGGAGACGCGTCGTTGTTTAAGGAGGTTAATGAGGTGGTATACAGAGGGTGGGCTTGTTTCTCTGTGTATTACCAAAAATATCCGACTCTCTCTCTCTCTCTCTCTCTCTCTCTCTCTCTCTCTCTCTCTCTCTCTCTCTCTCTCTCTCTCTCCATCATCATTGTTCAGATCTTCTTCATCACTACTAACACCTGCGTTCTTCGAATCACCAAATATGTATGAATACTCTCCTTCGATCGATATTCATGTCCTCTTCACTGTACGTTTCGAGTCCCCAAATATCTGAACTCTCAGTTATTCATCACTAAACACCTGTACTTTTCCCCGTCACCAACATCTGTCCTTGCTGGAGCTCCAACATCTGCGCTCTCTATCATCGTCACTTACACTAACACCTGCACCTTTCCCATCAGCACCTGTACACTGCTTACCCCATCTGTAGGCCCAGCACAAATCTACACAACACATGTTCCAACTCATTATCATAATATAATCATTTTGAATTTCTTTTCTCTCTCTCTCATTATCCTACCTGCTAAACAGCTCATGTATTATTTTCTCTTCATATGAATATTCTCATTTATCCCTCATTAGTCCAGCACTATGTTCACCATTGGCTTCGCTTTCGTTCAAAGAAATATTTTACAATGAGATTTTATTTCCCACTGCGTACGCTCTCCTGGTTCACCTATTCCACGGGAGGAACAGATGAGGAAGATGAGAAAGAGAACAGCGCGTTAGGCAGTAAAGAGAGATGTAGGAGGAGATAAAGACTGATGGAGATAAAGAAATTAAAAAGAGAAGGCAAGGAGTTTATATACGTGAGAGAGAGAGAGAGAGAGAGAGAGAGAGAGAGAGAGAGAGAGAGAGAGAGAGAGAGAGAGAGAGAGAGAGACGTGCTGCATTAAATTGGCAAATGCTGGGAAGTTTCCAGTATTATAAAACTTCTTACGAAACAGACTTTTACTTCGTTAAGGAATCAGGAACCCCAGAGTACGCCGACACACACACACACACACACACACACACACACACACACACACACACACACACACACACATACACGTTCTCTCGTGTTCAAGAGAACAGCTTTTCCTCTCCAAATCCTAATCCCAAAACAGGACACATACAAAAACTTTAATTAAAGGACACACGACATTAAGAATGACCCAGAGAGAGAGAGAGAGAGAGAGAGAGAGAGAGAGAGAGAGAGAGAGAGAGAGAGAGAGAGAGAGAGAGAGAGACTGGTGCTCTGCCATATCTTGAGGTTGTGTATACGAAAGTGGCCTCCACTCTCGGGGATACATTAAGTTTACGGTGTGGTAGGAGGGTTGGTGGATGAGGGTGATAGGAGAGGTGAGGTTTGAGGTGATAGGTCGAGGCAAAGGGGAGTGGGGGCGGGGAATTAGAGTGATAGGAAGACGGGTGAGTGAGGAGATGAAAGTGGTGATAGGTGAAGGTTAAGATAATAAGAAAAATGAGGAGGGAGTTAAGGAATGAGAGGAGAGAGTATATGAAAAATGAGGAGGGAGTTGAGGAATGATAGGAGAGAGTATATGAAAAATGAGGGAGTATCATCCTATGAAGGGGAAAAAAAATCTTATCCATTCCATGTACGTCTGCTTTCCCTGTCTGCCTTCACGTTACTGCCACGGGAAGCAAAACAGGTGAGCGTCAGCACCCGGCTCACCTGTAACATCAAGGCGCTGCCAAAGTTCTCTCCTTTCTTTGATAACTACCACAGTCTCTCTCTCTCTCTCTCTCTCTCTCTCTCTCTCTCTCTCTCTCTCTCTCTCTCTCTCTCTCTCTGTATGTACGTGTGTGTGTGTGTGTGTGTGTGTGTGTGTGTGTGTGTGTGTGTGTGTGTGTGTGTGTGTAAGTGACATCTGACAGCGGATGTATATATATATATATATATATATATATATATATATATATATATGTGGAATACCATCCACCTACCTCCTGCAACCCCCTCACTTGAAGTAGCCTGTTTATGGCAGAAGCCAATCATCGGAAGAATCCACTCCTGCTGGTGTATGAGGCGAAGGCTGACCCACAACAGCACCGGGCCGATTACACATAACCACAGGTACTGCCTTTTCAACGGGTAAATGGCAGGCGGTAAGGAAGAAAAATCACCCTGAAATTGATACTCACTTCGACGTTATCCACACCCGTCATCTAGGACGCTGGAGCAAGTCTTGACGGTGAGGAAATTGAGGGGAGAGAAAAAACACACGTGTCGAGGTCTCTGACTTACCTGGAGGATCAGACTCCATCTGTCCATCACTGATTTTGCCCAGAGGAGGAGGAGATGGAGGAGGTGGTGGTTGGTGGTGTCCCGTCCAGCCTACGATCGTCACTTCCTAATGAAAATGGACTGACCAGATGTCAAGCCTTGGAGTGGCTACTGGTGTGTGTGTGTGTGTGTGTTGATAAGGCTTTTAGATTTCGCCCAGGATACGAGTCTTATACAAATCGTTCATATGACGTTCAAAGTTTCCCATTGATCTTAAAAGATTAAAAAAGTTGCTCGGGAGTTACCCTAGCGTCTCCTGACACAGGTGGATCAAAGTCCTGCACTGATGCAAGCTGATGGTCTTGAGGTACAATAACAGTGTTAGCTGACATACATATATGATATATATATACATAACGAAGGCTGGGTTTTCTACACACTTTCAGTGGCCAAATGCTTTCATACTTGGTGCCTGCGCTTCACCTACACGAACTCTGAATGTTCCGCTTTCTATTGGTGTATCTGCTACTGTGGGGAGAACACACAGTATTGAGATCTATGTATCTACGAACAATATTATATGTCATAATGATAGAATCACAATATATGTGATTTTATCATTGCCTGAATGTCACGAGTAAATCGATTACTACTACTGAAGAGGGCCACGATCTACCTATATACAGCCATAAAGACAGGTGACGTTGTAAGAATAATGGTGCGAATGGGTACAAGAAATGGGGCTAAATTATTTAGACCGCTGGCAACTCTGCAATAATATCAGTTTCCGATATTTCGTAGCCATTTTTTTTTGGGGGGGGGGAGCACCAAAAGGAAAACAATTCTATTACAACTAATTCCCGCCCCATAAAGTACGGAGACAGTTTTCGTATTTCGAATGATGAAAGAAAATGTCTATTTGAAGTCCAATACACAGGTGTACTGATTTCTGTACCTCTTTCTCTGTAGTTCTGAAACCCCAGTTGATGAAATAGATAGATACGAAATTACAGATATTTGAAATAGATCGATGCCACCATCTCGTCTCCGCCTTATATATTTACCCACTGTGGAAATTACCATCAGAGTTTGTTTATGTTCGATCAGCTGGGAATGAGGACGTGACGTCACACCCACCCTGCTCTGACTGGTCAGCTGTCGGACCTTGAGACCTGTGAGAGAAGCGAGTTCCTGGTCGTGTAATTACATTTCATCAGAGATTGCCGTCATATTCTTTTAGTTCACATGAAGCGCTTGAAAAAAAAAAAAAAAAACATACTAGCCATTAAATGTCTGCCATTTAAGGTCCATTAATGAGGGAGGATGTGAGGCAAGACTTTAAACTCATTACACTTGAATCGTCTATCCAATGGGAGTAGATTTAAAAGCAACAGGAACAGGCTAGATAATGTATTTATATTTCATTCTGCAATGAAGAAACAAGATTAACCAGATGCAATCATCTTTTTTTTTTTTCTTTCGTATTATTCACATAACGTCGTATTATTCACATAACGTATCAGTGCATCCCTTTATACCTAAGCATCCATTTTATCGACCAACACCAAAGGGCAGATGAACAGCTGGGTTGACTGTGGACCGACGGCTGCAACCAAGATCCGAACCTCTGCGGGCATGGTCAGAAACGCTAACCCCTACACCACGGAAGTCTAGCAAAGACCTTCAATCATTCTTTGCCTCCACTTCTGCCTGCGCGTTTGGCCATTACGTATATGAATACTAATATAACGCGAAGAGAAAACATACATAGCGAGGAAGCGTCTGGCAAGATGTAATTGAGCAAAATTGCTAATCCAGCCGAGACTTTCAATCTTTCCTCAATCAAATGTTGTGTACTTGACAAATTCTACGTTCTGAATCGCATTTCAGCATCATATAACATTATCAATGAAAAAAAATATCAAAAGAATCATGCATGACTTAAATAATGAAGTATGATTTAATTTTTTTTACACCTCTACGTGGGGTAAAAATTCTAGTCAGTTGCATGTGTGGTCACTAATGCGGGAAGCGACGGTGGTATAAGGTCATATGCATGACCTGACCCAGAAGCCTTGGTTGACCTTTACGAGTGTAAGTGATTGGAGGTGACGGGTTTGAGATGGAGAAGGGAGAGCGAGGTTGAGATGAGAGTGAAGGTAGATGGCTGGAGCTGATAGGTGAAGTACTGTATACTGAGGAGGTAGGGGGCGAATAAGATGTTTTGGAAGGAGGTTAATGGTGTGAGAAAAACATGAGAGCAAATGGGAACATCAGTAGAGGGGACAAATGGTAAAGCGGTAATGAGCAGAAGTGTGGAGATAAAGAGAGTATTTTGAAGGGCTTTTAGATGCGCTCGATGATTAGGGTGGTAGATGCGGAATCTTTTGAAAGTGGAGGTATGCGAAGTGACAGAGTCGTAGAGAGTGGTTTGGTGAAAAGAGACGAGGTGATGAAAGCCCTGGATAAGATGAAGTGCGGAAAAGCGACTGGAGGTGATGGGATTGCAGTTAAAGTTCTTACGAAAGGGCGAGGCCATGTTCTCCAATGGTTATTTAGGATAATCATTGTATGTATGGATCATAGTGAGGTACCTGAGGATTGGCGGAAAGCCTGTGCGGTGCCACTATATAAAAGGCAAAGGAGACAAAGGTAAATGTTCAAGAAACAGAGGTATAAGTCTGTTGAATGTACTCGGTAAGTTGTCATGGATAGCAGTGATTGAGGGAATGAGGGCATGTACAGAGCATCAGACGGGGGAGGAAAAGTGAGGCTTCAAGAGTGGTAGAGGATGTGTGGGTCAGGTGTTGGTTTGAAGTACGTGTGCGAGAAATACTTAAAGAAAAACAGACGGACCTGTACAAGATGTTTATGTACACTCAGCTCCCATGGTGATACTCGCTGCCGTGTCCAATCCCAGATATCTAAAGCACTCCACGTTCTTCAATTCCTCGCTATTCAAACTCATACTCTAACATCTCTCTCTCTCTCTCTCTCTCTCTCTCTCTCTCTCCACTGCGAAACCTAACCGCGAAACCTTGTTGTTGGAAGGCATTATGTGTTCTATGAAAGCGCACGTTCATTTGCACTACGGTCATGTGTGTATATATATATATATATATATATATATATATATATATATATATATATATATATATATATATATATATATATATATATATATTACTTAAACGAAGAGAGATAGAGAGAGAGAGAGAGAGAGAGAGAGAGATAGATAGATAGATAGATAGAGAGAGAGAGAGAGAGAGAGAGAGAGAGAGAGAGAGAGAGAGAGAGAGAGAGAGAGAGAGAGAGAGAGAGAGAGAGAGAGAGAGAGAGAGAGGACCTTGCTACAGCCACACACCTGTCGTATGATCTACCTCCGGGGACCCAAAACCAGTACTGGGCCATTTTTCACCAGGGTGTTAGCGAGGTCATCCTGTAGTCCAGCATTATCTCAAGGTTACATGAGTCGACAAGAGGTTAACACACGGCCTGAGCATAGCTCGTCACACAGACACACACACACACACACACACACACACACACACACACACACTGACTTTCCCACAATGACATGGCAAGCAAGAATTCTTCCCTCGTCCTACAAGCCAGAGTAAATTCCATTGACTGAATCCTTATCTCAGTAAATGCTGGGAGGATGCTGGACGTTATCTGGTTCAGCGACTCTATTTACCTTCTTATCTCCATCGCTGACTCTTCGTCTTACATCATGGATATCTTTCCGCAGCATTTGCACCACCAGTGTCGACTTCAGTGCCCTGTTTTAACAACACCCTCTTGGCAGCTTTCCTTCCTCATATCCCCCCCGCCATCTTTGACACACCCTCGTATTAAAGCCACCAACACACTAGTCATTTATACCCTACTCATCACGACCATCTCCTCCTCAACTATCGAAAATCATCGTAAATCTTCAAGGGTTCTAATATCCCCTTGAGCCCCATTGGACTTCGTTTTGTCCAACTCGCTCTTTCAATACCTTCCTCACACACACACACACACACACACACACACACACACACACACACACACACA
>NC_092238.1:7076308-7086308 GCF_036320965.1 Panulirus ornatus | reverse complement strand
CACAGAATATTCATGCTTGACTCAACTCACGAACAGTTTCTTTGAGTCTCTGAAGCCTCACAGAATATTCATGCTTGACTCAACTCACGAACAGTTTCTTTGAGTCTCTGAAGCCTCACAGAATATTCATGCTTGACTCAACTCACGAACAATGTTCGAAAAGTCAACATGAGCCTCCTCGTTAGCTCAAGGTCTTTACGTCCCTCTACTTTGCATACTAGATTACTTCATGTGATGACACCTACGTAGCCATTCAACTTTCCAGTCAGTAACACAAAGCAACTTCCAGCGCACAGAATCTACCGAAGTTACTCCGGAACATTGAAACCCCTCGACTATTTTCTTTCATCCCCCTTTTCCTCCATTTCCATTCATTATGTCCCCCTCCCCACCTTCAAATCAGCTGCACCATGCTATATATCTTTCCTCTTTTCACAACTCTCCGTAGGGGTTTATGTTGTACATAGCCACATATTCCAATAAAGCTTTCATCCCACAGATTTTCCGATACTGTCTTCACCCGGGGTCACATCCTATCTCAATTTTAGTGTCGATTCATTTACTAGTAATCGAATAGTCATTTCTCCATGATGGGCCCCATAGCGTAGTCACTTACATCCCTCCCCCGCCTCCTAGCTTCCACACAAGTAGTATGGGTTCGAATCCTGCTGCTGGAGGATGACGTACGCCTATTTGTCTGTATGTCTGTACCTATACGTATACATCTGTCCGTCTGTTTGTATGTATACGTATATATATATATATAACTTTGTCAATCAGTTCGTCTTTCTGTCTGTACCTAACTTGTCTGTCTGTCTGTAATTTACGTAGGGGCATACGTCTGTCCGTCCGTCTGTCTGGCCGTATGACTCAACATTGTGACTTACAGAAACTCTCTCTACCTTTCGACCTCTGTCAGAACTGAAGGTTCCACTGAGACACCACAAGTGAGTTTCTTTTCACCGTGTGTGCGCCCCTCCGTCATCAAACGGTGGCTCTCACTTCGTAGCACCAGCCGCATTGTGCAAGTGAGCCGCTGGCCGATGGCAATCCGACTGTTCCCTGGATTCCAGGTCTTGTGTGTGTATGTGTGTGTGATAGAGAGAGAGAGAGAGAGAGAGAGAGAGAGAGAGAGAGAGAGAGAGAGAGAGAGAGAGAGAGAGAGAGAGAGAGAGAGAGGAGAGAGAGAGAGAGTAATTAAATAACTAAATGAAGAGCGGTTTAGTGAATTAAGCTGAAGTTACAAGAACTCGTAGTCAGCAATATACTCACGCCAACGACACCAGACGGAGATGAAACATGGACATCATACACAAAAGGGGGTCAGAACACGAGAGAGAGAGAGAGAGAGAGAGAGAGAGAGAGAGAGAGAGAGAGAGAGAGAGAGAGAGAGAGAGAGAGAGAGAGAGAGAGAGAGAGAGATGATAAAGAAGAACAGTAAAGCCAATAACGACAAGAACTAAAGTAGTAAAGTTGAGATGGCCGGGAACATCTAAGAGTAAAACGGATTGACGACACAATACATTTTCTTTATTTCGTCTACGTTGCATTATTATAATTACGTTATCATACGAATTACCATAAATATTATGTTTATCTATCGAAGGACAGTTGATCCTAAGTCGCCTTAAGGTGACCTGGCCAATCTTAATCATGTTCTAATCCAGTTACCAGATATTATACGTCACCTTAAAGTGTAAGAATTTCGCTACGGATTTCGCTGGCAGTTTCTTTTTTCAGTGTCTATCGTGTCGAATGCGTGGTTCAATAGATAATGCGTCGTATTCAGTAATATAAGATAATATACTGATGTAGAGGGTTTGCTACGTGATATAGTTTATCATATGTTCAAAACTCAGTTGATAAAACATCATGTCTTAAGTTAATGGAAATGTCTTATGTTATGGAAACGATTCCAACCCCCCATTCTTCCACACCATTCCCCATCTTTTCCGACTCTTATCCATCCCTCCCCAATCCTTTTCCGTGGTCCCTTACCCATCCCTATCCCTCCCGATCATTCTCAGTCCATCTCGAACCTTACCCATCAATTCCCATCACTCTCTACTATCTTCCATCCTCTCTAACCATCCCTCGCCAGATTATCCTCTTCCACATCCATCCCTTGACCCCTCCTATCCATACCTTTTCTTGCCTATCTCTACCCTGCCCTTCAACATCCATCCTCACACCTTTCCATCCTTCTCTTGTGATTTCCAGTCCATCTCTACTCTCTCACATATTTCATTACTCTTCCCATCCCTTCTTTTTATCCTTTCCCATCTATCCCTACTCTTCCGCCATCCTTCCCTAGCCACCCTTTCGCTTTTATCACTCCCTCCACCTTTCCCTTCCATCCCTACTCCTCCCTATCCATCCCACATCCACCTCTCGTGCATCCTCATCCATCTCTACCCTTTTTCCTCCTTACAATTCCGTATCCTTCAGTCATCCTTTCCCCATCGATCCCTACTCTTCATCTTTCCCTTCTTCTTTTCCCCAATCCTTACCACAAGGAGGTAACAAGGAGGAAGAGGCCAGAGCCACCACGGTATCCAGTAGGGAGGGTGGATGACGACCCCACCCACCTCCCTCTGAGCGAAGGTTCCTCCTCCTCCGCCTCCTCCTTAAAGCCATCAAACTCGGGTAGCGCAAAGTTCCGGGTCAATCTCGGTGTTGTGTAATTATTTGGCAAAGTTCGTTCCAGCCGGGTCCCTTGTTCCGGGGGACCACAGTCCTCTCTTTTTTTCTCTTTTCTGGAGCAGCTGCTGGACCCAGCCATCTGCCTCCGGTCCAGGGGATAATCATCATGGAAGCACAAACTTCCAGTTTGACGGCAGAGGCAAACATTCGAACGTTGCCCAGATGAGGATCCGTCGGAAGTCTGGACTGCTTTCGTAATTATGATTACTCCCCCCTTCTTTTTTTTTTACCCTTCTTTCTCTTTACTCTGAGTTATTATTCTTTTTGAGTTTTGAGTCATTTTGATTTCATTCTTTTTGGGGTCATTTTGATTTTATTCTCCTTTTTTTTTTTGAGTTTTGAGGGCGGGGAGGGGGTTGTATGGTCGTTTCGTATGACGAAGTCTGTGTGATGCGCCGTTGATCACACTCGTTCACCAATGACCACTTTGTCCGTCCTTGGCTGGAAGACGATGACGACGAGAGAGAGAGAGAGAGAGAGAGAGAGAGAGAGGAGAGAGAGAGGAGAGAGAGAGGAGAGAGAGAGAGAGAGAGAGAGAGAGAGAGAGAGAGAGAGAGAGAGAGAGAGAGAGAGAGAGAGAGAGAGAGAGAGAGAGGACTACCTGTAGACGGTTTTGTGTGCACTTGTGCCTAAGGTCTTGTGCACTAGACGTTCATGGAGACATGTACACATCCCAGCGCCTCAGTGACGGGTATCGTAGTAGAATTCAGGACGGTGTTTTTCTACGACACTTTCGCAAGAGCACTAGATGCAGGTGAAGGTAGGCCCATGGCGTACGCAGCCTTCCGGGGTTCTTGTCTGGGCTGAGTTTAGTTTTTGGTTCTTTAAACTTATGGAAGACTTCGAAGAGACTTTTGGGAATCTTTATCTTCGCTTTGAACCTCGTTGCGTTTTCTCTATTCCATCTAATCCTTAAATGTCAATATCTAATTTTCGTTTCTGAAATTTGCAGTTTTCTGCTTTCTAATTTCTAAATCTGAAATTTTTAGTTTTCTTTTTCTTTCTTTTTTTTCACATTCACAAAACGTTCATGATTTCTCTTAAGACTTTGGGTCGAGTTGAGGTTTTGATCTATTGATTACGCTAAGTTCAATAAGGTTTTCAAACATGCAAGCTGGATATAATATTAACCATGGCATTCCCTTTGTTTACTACATCATGTTTCAAACATGGCGTGCGTAAATTCTAACCATCATTTCCTGAAAAGATATGATATACTCTTAATTACCATGACACAAACCCTGATCATTATTATATCATGCTCTACACATGACGTTCGTAGATTCTAACTCTTATCGCTTCAGGAAGATGAGACATTTAAAGTAAAGCAAAGAATCTGATGAATTAGTTCAAAATTATAGGGAACTTTGGCAATCTTGCGAAGAAACTATTCGAGACTATACAAATCGAAGACTTTATTTACTTAGAGCAAAATTTGATTATCATGACGTTGATACAGTCGATGTGTATGATGGACTAGAAATACGCTCTCAGAATGACGGGGGTAATTAGGGAAAGTGGTTCTGTTAAGGCCACTTGGCTAAGCCTGGTGTGAAAGGGAGTTGAGATTATATTTAACTAGATTCCATCTTGTCTATCATTCCCTCTTGTCTATCTTCTTATCTAAGTCAAATTACATAATTATCACGTCTTTTCAAACTGTGCACTCTCACCTACTCCAGTCTTCAATTATCCTACGGTCCTAATCACCAATAGTTAATCACCTATCAACACATTAATGGTAATTAGGATATAATACCTTGACTGAAACATCATAACTCATTTACAGACAATGATCATTCTTGGTCTCTTCCACTACGAGGCGAACCTGCTCACCTTTTATCTTTATTTTTAAACGCTAAGTACACCAGATTGCTCTACCTAATGGTATTTAAGTAATTAGATTTCAAGTGGGAGCTCTTCATTACTGCCACACTCTTCATCAACTGATGTCTTCTTTGGGCGACGACTTCGGAGACCTCACTAACGTGGCATCTGTCATCTCTAAGACACTGGGTTCTGACTTTGGCATAGAGCAACTGACCGCAGAAGTTGTAGAGGATTGCCTCGCCGCCACCAGCTAATTATCCAAATGACCCAGATATACTGTGGCGGGTCGAGGACGAAGGACCCGTTGGGTCTCGTCAGAAGCAACAGCAGGAGGAGGAGGAGGAGGAGGAGGAGGAGGAGGAGGAGTGGTGGTGGTGATGATGATCATGATGGGGCTTTGCCTTCGCTAATGCCTCCTCCAGAGGCCCAACTCAGGCATGTCTTCACTCCTGACCTCTTCCTCCTCCTCCTTCTTCCTCCTCGTCAGAGACCCAACAGACGCAGAGGTATACACGGGGAAAATGGAGATCCACCTTTGGTCTAGGATTAACTCCAAGGAGGCTATAGATGGGATTGGGTGGGTGTTGGGCTGCGACAACGCGAGGATAAAGACAGAGTTTCAAACCAGCTGCCTGGCATGTCGAAGGCAGATGGAAGCTGACACAAGGGGTCTCCTACCACTCGCTGTAGAGAGGGTAAGAATGTAAGGGGACCTGCGATAGGGTGTTGGGAATGGCAACTCAGGCATGAGGATCAATCCGCGTTGGGTACCGGAGTTCGTAGAAGATCGAGGAAAAAAATGGGACATGGGGTTGCAAAATTGTTTTCCCCCTTTTTCTGTATCTGATGCAAATGACCTTAATAACTCTACTGTCTTATCTGATATGTCATGATTCCTTCCACATGTATTATATACATAAATACATGATTATCATTACCATTATTATCACTGATAATAACATTAAGCTCAACATTGGAGCATAATTATTATCATTTGTGTTGTAATAATAATGACAATAATAATAATAATAATAATAATAATAATAATAATAATAATAATAATAATAATAATAATAATAATCATTATCATTAGTATTATCATTATTATTACCATAACACATAAGACTAAAGACATGACAGTACATTTGAATATAGTTAAGAGACGGGAAACATGCACACACACACACACACACACACACACACACACACACACACACACACACACATACTACTTCCTCAAGATCCTGCAACAAAAAATAAGAGGCGTCAGGGAAATAAAATATACATTCCCTCATGAACAAGGAAGAAGGGGATCTTCACAGACATCCTGAGTATAATCACTTCCGTATGGCGCCCATTTCCTTGTTGTGAGCGTCCCAGATCTCATTTTCTATGCAGGGGAGTGGGGGGGGGGGGGAAGGAGGAAAAAGTAGCGAAGGGAAGGGGGCTCCCTGGATCATCAAGGAAGAGAGACCATCAACGCCTGGACGACGTTCAGAGAGAGAGAGAGAGAGAGATAGAGAGAGAGAGAGATAGAGAGAGAGAGAGAGAGAGAGAGAGAGAGAGAGAGAGAGAGAGAGAGAGAGAGAGAGAGAGAGAGAGAGCATATATGGGGGAAGCTTCGGTCAGTCATTACCACGATCGACTCTCACTGCAAGCTCTCTCTCTCTCTCTCTCTCTCTCTCTCTCTCTCTCTCTCTCTCTCTCTCTCTCTCTCTCTCTCTCCGCCCGATGCTAATGAATCCGGAAAAAATAAAGAAAACTCTTTTCGACTTAGGAGGTGAAGGAGAAAGGGAAGGAAGGGGGAATGGTTGGAATGGGGGGAAGGGGGGAAGAAATGGGGGGAATGGGGGATGGTTTGTTCAGCCTTCCCTGTAATCTACAAGTCAATTCAGACTCGGTCAACTTTCTAATCGCTTGAGCCAGACGGGCATTAACGTATTGGCTGTGAGAGGAGAGGGGGACGTTGAGATTGGTGAAGGAAGGAAGCTGATGAGTTGAAGAGTTGGTGTAATGATTGGCGTATGAGAGAGAGAGAGAGAGAGAGAGAGAGAGAGAGAGAGAGAGAGAGAGAGAGAGAGAGAGAGAGAGAGAGTATAAGAGAATAATCAATATCAGTATTATCACTATTACTATCATTATCATCATCACTATAATCATTATTACTATATAACCAAAAAGGACCCATTCACCATGGTTTCTTGCAGCTTTAAGGCTCCCTCTACATTCAGCAGCAGGGGAAGGTTGGACTCCTTCGAAGTTCTTCAGCGAAACTGGACTTCGACGATACCATCTGGTCGATGGCGACCGCAAACAGGGCGAATCTCGTACCGCCTCTTACTAACCATTGTGGACAGGGTGGAAAGACTACTGCCTATGCGTCTCCTGCGTGTAGTAGCCAAAGGCGACTAAAAGGGGGCGGGAACCTAGGGGCTGGAAATCCTTCCCTCCTGGATTACTTTCCAAAAAAGGAAAAGAGATTACAGGAAGGTGCCAAAGGTGTTTACCAGGAGGGCGCCATCTTTCTCCCCTCTCGTCCCTATGTGCGAAGACGCGCCCTCGACTTTGCTCTTCGGCGAGCGAGAGATCAATTCAGCTGAAGCAGGAGTCTCGCAAAGGAGTATAGCAAAGAACTTAAGACACATTGACACAAATCCCTCTCCAGTTACAGTTTTCAGTCGAATTGAGACCGAATGTGACGAAATAGAAGAACACAACCATCCAGCAAAAATGGCGCCATGAGGAGAAAGTACTGAAAGATAATACAAACAAAAAAAAAAAATACGAAAAAAAAGAATCTAAAGCAGTAATCTATTTTTTTTCCTAAAAGAATGTCGAAGATTCAGAGAGAGAGAGAGAGAGAGAGAGAGAGAGAGAGAGAGAGAGAGAGAGAGAGAGAGAGAGAGAGAGAGAATATAATGATATTCCTAAAAAGGGAAATCCCGGGCAAATATAAATCCCAAGTTATCAGTTTCAGGTCCAGGAGGGCGGGAAAACAAATCGAACGCCATTAATCTACCGAGAGAGAGAGAGAGAGAGAGAGAGAGAGAGAGAGAGAGAGAGAGAGAGAGAGAGAGAGAGAGAGAGAGAGAGAGAGAGAGAGAGGACGTCTGTCTTCCTCCCCGAGGCGGGGAAAGAAGTGACTTCCATTCTTTATGAACCCAAGCTTTTATTTTCCCCCTTCCTCTCCCCTTCTCTCCCCTCCCTCCCCTCCCCCCTGTAAATTGTCGCTTTCTGGGGTAGTGGGGTGTTGGGTGGGGGTGAGGGGGGGGGGAAACTTGGCCGCCCCTTTTTGGGTTTTGTCTCGACCCCCCCCCCCCCCCCCCCCCAACACACTGAAAACGGATAGAGGTCCTGTGACCCTTGTCCAAATGAGCGCCGTTCTCTGCCATGTTTCCTTCCTATTGAAAGCCCTAGTTAATTATAATAATAATAATAATAATAATAATAATAATAATAATAATAATAATAATAATAATAATAACAATAATAATAATAATAATAATGATAATAATAATAATAATAATAATAATAATAATAATAATAATAATGATAATAATAATAATAATAATAATAATAATAATAATAATAATAACAATAATAATAATAATAATAATAATAATAATAATAATAATAATAATAATGATAATAATAATAATAATAATAATAATAATAATAATAATAATAATAATAATGATAATAATAATAATAACAATAATAATAATAATAATAATAATAATAATAATAATAATAATAATAATAATAATGATAATAATAATAATAATAATAATAATAATAATAATAATAATAATAATAATAATAATAATAATAATGATAATAATAATAATAATAATAATAATAATAATAATAATAATAATAATAATAATGATAATAATAATAATAATAATAATAATAATAATAATAATAATAATAATAATAACAATAATAATAATAATAATAATAATAATAATAATAATAATAATAATAATAATGATAATAATAATAATAATAATAACAATAATAATAATAATAATAATAATGATAATAATAATAATAATAATAATAATAATAATAATAAGATAAGAATCAAATTAAGTACGTCACAGCTGCGAGGATAAACATAATGGAGGATTGTCCCAGACCTGCCCTTCGTTCTCCCTGGGATTCATCTTTGATGATTCGTCCTCTGCCGCTCCACATACACGTATTTATACTCCCAGAATTATTAAAACTTTCCTCCACTGCAAGAGCGTATGCAACACCCCTTCTTCGCTCTACCCCCGTCAACAGCGTATTACAACACCCCTTCTTGGCTCTACCCTGTCAACAACGTTTTATAACACCCATTTTCACTCCACCCCGTCGGAGAACACTGAACACTTGCCTTCTTCATCTTGTTCTTCAAGAAAACCAAGTCGTCCGCTATTTGCCCAAGCGCTTCAAGAAAACCACTAGATGTGTAACATTTGTCTTTAACACTGACGTTGTTTTCCTCAGTGGAAACATGTCCTCTGTCTTGCCACTAGCACCCACTGTCACCATCAGGGAGCACTATTATTCCCCCCATCTAGTGACACTTATCACCACCTGGTCTCACCATCACCATCTGGTCTCACCATCACCATCTGGTCTCACCATCACCATCTGGTCTCACCATCACCATCGAGGTACACCATCACCTACCACTATCACCACTGCACAAACATAGGGGCACTGAGTAACAGAATATGGAAGGAGGGATATGTTTTTATTCTTTTTTTTCAAAGAGAATGGGAAAATGGGTCTTGCAAAATACATTAGGGAGGCTATGTAGGGTTCAACCAGCTTACTGTGAAGTGTCTTTTGGGGGGGGGGGGCGGCACACAGAGAGAGAGAGAGAGAGAGAGAGAGAGAGAGAGAGAGAGAGAGAGAGAGAGAGAGAGAGAGAGAGAGAGAGAGAGAGAGAGAGAGAGAGAGAGAGTGTATCTAACTGAGAGGAACTAAGACGAATTTTTGACGAATTAGGACGAATTTTAAGACGAATTAGGCTGGGCGCTCACCGTCCACTTTGCATGGCTGACAAAACTGTTTCTTTCTGCCACCACACACACACACACACACACACACACACACACACACACACACACACACACACTTCTTAACTTTCACTCCTGTATTCATCTGGGACTGTTTTAACACATCAACCTCTCGGCTTCTTTTAAACATTTCTGTCTTTGTCCCATTGCATGTTCATAATTTGGCTCAGTAGAGTAATAAACAGTCAAAGTTTGAAGTCTCTCGAAGGATGAATATCTTCCTTCTTTCGTCAATGAAAAAGAGGGGGAAAAATACAATTTTTTTTTTTCCAAGGAATAGCAAACCACAAGCCATTTACCAAGTTTGCTTCAACTGTGGCGGGTCATGCAAGAGCGGTGTAAAGGGCAGAAAAAAAAAGAGGAAAAAAAAATTAGCTGAGCCATTGCACAGA
>NC_092238.1:7056308-7066308 GCF_036320965.1 Panulirus ornatus | reverse complement strand
CACTCCAATACATTTACATTGTAGACCCACTACACCAGTCATAGGGCCAACACTTGAACAACACCGTCGGTCCTCACTATTTCTCTCTCCTGGACGTGTCGAACTTATGAGCGCCCTGAAACCGAACCAGTTTTTTCTTTCTCCTCTTTTTTCTTCTGATCAGACAGACGTCTCGATATAATCTGGTTACCTGAGCTGAGAGGTGATGCCAATCGCCATATGAATTATATACGAACGTATGACCACAGCCCATAATAACACCTGCAGGGAAGGTGAGTGTGCGAGGGTATCATCTCATACGCTCACTCAATATAGGGAGATCAAAAGTAGCCCAGATTTGTTTCAGGATCAATGTCAGAACAATTATATCCGCGCAACGCACTCAATTCTACAAAACAGACCCTTAATCGTTTTCTTAATTGATTTGGAATCTTTTATCAGGTGATGATCATTGTATCTGACGAGGCAACGTAGGATTTCTGTTAAAGAATGTACATTGTTCTCGTAACCGGTTTTCCTTCAGAGGGCAAAGGAATCCAAAAACATCTAGGTAGCATTCAGAGAACAATCGTTAGCATCGAATACCTTCGTAATGCGTGCTTGAATCAGGTGTGCGTGTGTGTGTGTGTGTGTGTGTGTGTGTGTGTGTGTGTGTGTGTGTGTGTGTGTGTGTGTGTGTAATTCACGTCTATCTTTAATTTATCTCGAGATCTGATGGAGGAGACTGACAACAATCCATGGGATTTCGAGAATAAATGAGAAAAATGAGTAGACACTAATAATACAAAAATGGATCGACGAAATCTAATTCAAAAACTCATGATAGGCAGATGAGGGTCTAGACTCTTTAGATTTTGACAGTGGCTCCAAGGGTGACTACTGTAAGTCTGCGCTTCTGTTAATTGAAATTCCATCGGAACGACGTCATCGCATCCACCACAGACCGTTTTCCTCAACAATAACAGAGGGGAAAAAAATGGTGGTCTGGCTGTCAGAGGTCGAACCCCGCTCCCTGTAATGTGGTTTTCCTTGTTTATATGAGGGTTATCAACTGGGAAACGCCCTCCTCTGTTGTGTGTGTGTGTGTTATGCTCCTTGCATGGGGAGGTCAGTGTGTGTATGTATTACGCTCCTTGAAGGGGGAGGCCAGAGTGTGTGTGTATGTGTGTGTTATGCTCCTTGCATGGGGAGGTCAGGGTGTGTATGTGTTATGCTCCTTGAAGGGGGAGGCCAGTGTGTGTGTGTGTGTGTGTGTGTGTGTGTGTGCTGTGTGTGTTATGCTCCTTGCATGGGAGGTCAGGTGTGTGTGTTATGCTCCTTGAAGGGGGAGGCCAGAGTGTGTGTGTATGTGTTATGCTCCTTGAAGGGGAGGCCAGAGTGTGTGTGTATGTGTGTGTTATGCTCCTTGCATGGGGAGGTCAGGGTGTGTATGTGTTATGCTCCTTGAAGGGGGAGGCCAGAGTGTGTGTGTGTATGTGTTATGCTCCTTGAAGGGGGAGGCCAGAGTGTGTGTGTGTGTGTGTGTGTGTTATGCTCCTTGCATGGGGAGGCCAGTGCCTTGGGACTATACGACCCAAGTTAAGGAGTGAACTAAGTTAAGAAATGATCACAATGGTCACTCAGGTCTCCGCATCATTCTTGAAGGAAACGACTTCAAGAAGTTCAACCGAGTCACGGATATTAAGCATTAAATCGGGGGGGGGGTTGGCCATCACGCCCCCCTCATCCCTCCCAGCGGTTGAGGAAGACACACTTAGATTTCTAAAGTCTGTGTCGGGAAAGAACATGGGAGGAGGCATTAAGTGATCTGTCACGTGGACGAAGAGATGCTTCGCTTACGTAACCCCGTAATCTATTTTCTCAGAAAGGAGGAGGGGGGAAAAAACACACAGTCTCGTACAAGACAACTTGAATCTTGTCTATATATTTTTTTTTGGTGTGTTGGTGTGTGTGTGTGTGTGTGTGTGTGTGTGTGTGTGTGTGTGTGTGTGTGTTGTCTCGTCTACAAAAGGGAACCTGTGTCACATACCCTTAAGAGTTCTTATTTCGCCATGAACAAATGAACAAGGAAGTTTTTTTTTTTTTTGGGCTGTGCTGGTTTCCTTACTCAAACTGATATCCTCTCTCTCTCTCTCTCTCTCTCTCTCTCTCTCTCTCTCTCTCTCTCTCTCTCTCTCTCTTCAACCGAAGGAGCAAAAAACAGGCCCGTCGGAAGGAGCCACCAGTACTTATAAAAAGGTCTACTCTCTCTCTCTCTCTCTCTCTCTCTCTCTCTCTCTCTCTCTCTCTCTCTCTCTCTCTCTCCTCCCCCCCCTCTCTCTCTCTCTCTCCTCTCTCTCTCTCCTCCTCTCTCTCTCTCTCTCCCTCTCTCTCTCTCTCTCTCTCTCTCTCTCTCTCTCTCTCTCTCCCCTCTCTCTCTTAGGTGAAGGTGAGAAAAGGCTTTGCTCAAAGCGTGTCTATTATTTTCTTTCCCCTCCTATCGAGACGCACTGTCCGCTTGATGACGGGCGGCGTCTGTCAACAGCAGCGCTCGCGCTTAGAACTCGCATTAGAACTCTCCATCGTTCATCTACGATGAAACAAGTTCGAAGTCCCGTAAAAGGAGTTTTGCAGTCTCTGAGAGAAACGAAACAAAACAAAAGTCTGCCCCTCCACCCCAAAAAAAAGTGTAAATTCTACTAATTACCTTCTCTCTGTGTGTCCCATGCTCTTTCCTAAACAAGAGAATACAAATTACTGTGACAGCGTTACATGGTATGCAGTTGAAATCAAGCTATGCTGATAGAGAACAAGACAGTTAAAGTATATATATATATATATATATATATATATATATATATATATATATATATATATATATATATATATAGATAGATAGATAGATAGATAGATAGACAGATAGATGGATTCTTATCCCTGAGGATAGGGGAGAGAGAATACTAACTAGGTATTCCCTGCCTGTCGAAGAAGGCGACTAAAAGGGGAGGGAGCGGGTTGGTTGGAAATCCTCCCTTCCTGTCTTACTTTCCAAAAGAAGGAACAGAGCAAGGAGCCAAGTGAGGCATTTCCTCTCTAAGGCTCTGTCATCTGTTCTTGACGCTACCTCGCTTGTATTGGCGAGCAAGTATGAGGGGGGAAAATAAAGATGCATTTTAGCAGTGACGTAAAATTTTACGTCCAAGTTTGTTCTCCCGAAAGATTAGCGGGTAGCTATAGGCTGAGGAACTCTAGCTAATGGTTGTTACGAAAGAAGAACAAGCAGTTTTTCACCCAGGCTTTTGTTGCAGCCTTGGTTTTAGAATGGGGTGCATCTCCGAAAAAAGTTGTACTTAGGGCTAAATATATATATATATATATATATATATATATATATATATATATATATATATATATATATATATATATATATATATATATATATATGTATATCCCTGGGGATAGGGGAGAAAGAATACTTCCCACGTATTCCCTGCGTGTCGTAGAAGGCGACTAAAAGGGGAGGGAGCGGGGGGCTGGAAATCCCCCCCTCTCGTTTTTTTTTTTAATTTTCCAAAAGAAGGAACAGAGAAGGGGGCCAGGTGAGGATATTCCCTCAAAGGCCCAGTCCTCTGTTCTTAAAGCTACCTTGCTAACGCGGGAAATACCGAATAGTTTGAAAGAAAAAAAGAAATATATATATATATATATATATATATATATATATATATATATATATATATATATATATATATATATATACATGTATATAAACACATATTTACCACACAGATGGCAGCAATCCGTGAGACTCCACGTTCCTCTTCTTCACTTGCAGGTGATTGAAAGCAACTGCAGCATGTCCTGTGTGTGTGTGTGTGTGTCCCCCCCCTCCACCGACTTGCAAACCGCAAGCATTTCGGCCAAGCAAATCAGCCATGTTGAGCGACCTCCAACGCATTCACCGAAGTTTGCAAATCGAGAGGTTCTGAAGGGCAGATTCACCTCCTGGTATTCATAGGATCAGGGCATCAAAATTAGCTTCCATTCAACCTCCGTCGGTGATGTATACGGTGTCCCTCTCCCTCACGATGAAAGGACTGCCAGTGATCCTTTTTATCTGTCTGTCTACATAGTTTATCACTGGATAAAATCCTGGAAATACGCAGATCAGTGGATGGTATATATATATATATATATATATATATATATATATATATATATATATATATATATACATATATATATATATATATATATTGTTTACACAAAGGGTCCTAGCGACGTCTCTTCGTTGTATATCAACTGACTGCTATTTCTCTCTTATATCTCCCCTGATGATGTGATTATTTCACGAAAGTGCACTTGGGAACTTAACGTGTTTCATTTCCCCGTGGACTCATAGGAATATATATATATATATATATATATATATATATATATATATATATATATATATATATATATATATATATATATATATATATAACCTATAACATTAATGTGTAGATGAGAGCTGCTGATACTTGACGGAAGCATAACACAGCGATGGAGCAAGGGAGGTTCTTCAAGCCGAGAAATTTAAAGACGAGGAAACTTGTGGGGGGTGAGTGACTCGTCGAACGGGACCTTTTTCAAAGACCGGGGAAGGAGGGTGGGGGGGGGGGGGTAGGTAAAGGTCAAGGGTCAAGTAGGAGCTCTCCTTCCCTCCACATCTTCCCCCACCTCGGGACATAAGGGACGTCATCCCATACGGGTATAAGTCATCACTTTGTTCGGCAAGGAGTGGCTACTTTGTATACCTCTTGAGTTATACCTTGTATAGCTTGAGGAGATACTTTAAGGGAAAAGTACATTCAGGACATGAAAGAGATTTTCCATTTTCTTTTTTTTTCTTATTATTAGGGCAGACTTCGCTGTTTTCATATCATCGTGTTTTCAAGAAAGATCAGACACTGAATCAATGTCAGCTAAAAGGCTCGAGTCTAGGGCGAGGGACAAAGAATCTTCAAAGGAAGTACCGTTGTCAACAGTAATATTTGAGAGAAAACGGAAATTACTATATTATATATATATACATATATATATATATATATATATATATATATATATATATATATATATATATATATATATATAATCATTTATTCTTATTGTACTTAATCGCTGTTTCCCGCGTTAGCGAGGTAGAGCAAGGAAACAGACGAAGAATGGCCCAACCACTCACACACACACACACACACACATATCTATCTATCTATCTATCTATCTATCTATCTATCTATCTATCTATCTATCTATATATATATATATATATATATATATATATATATATATATATATATATATATATATATATATATATATATAAACCCATACACGCACATATACATCTTATACATTTCAATGTATACATACATAGACATATACATATATACACATGTACATATTCACACTTTCTGCCTTCATCAACTCGCGTCGCCACCCCGCCAAACAGGAAACAGCATCCCCCCTCCATATATATATATATATATATATATATATATATATATATATATATATATATATATATATATATATATATATAAGTAACACTGTCAAACGCCATTAAATTGTCCATGGCGGCGTCGTTTAAATGTATATGGTGCGCGGGGATTTCTGGTGCCCCAGAGATTAAATGTCCATGACTCGCCGGGTTTAAATGCCTGCGGTGCGTCAGGATGTCTCTTTGGCAGCGTTGAAGTTAAATGTCCATGACCCGCTATTTAAATGGCTTCGGGGAGCCGGGATGCCTGGCGCGCCGTGTGGGAATAAATGACAGGCTGAGTTTAAATGGCTCTAGCGTCAGATAAGGCAGATGTCTGGTCCCTAAAAACGCTCGCGTCGAGGGTTCGAACCCACGACAGCCGGAGGAAGCTGTGCTCTACTGTGCGTTCCACACACACACACACACACACACACACACACACACACACACACACATACACACACCAGTCTAAGAGAAACAGGTGTCGTAATTCTAAAAAAAAAAGAAATATCTCTTGAATTACTTCACTGAGTCTTCTCACAGTGTCATAATTCACGTCTTGCAACCTCAACACCCTATTGATAGTGGCGCCCCCCAGCAGTGTTCAGGAAGTAAGCCACGTCCACCGGCTGGGACCACAGGTCATGAAGTGTGGCGAAGTGTGTTTGTTTGAACACTTGAAGCGAAGTAAGTGTTTGGTGTCTTCACGGTGGAAATGGTACCCTGGGCATGGATGGTCGTGATGAATTCTGTGTCGATGTTTTGCAGTGTTGGAGAGATGGATGTTGCTCAGGGCGCAGACGAGAATGCATGATACTTTCTTTTGTCTTTACGGTGTACGTAGTTTCTGATGAGGAATATATCCAGTGGAATGAAATTCAAGACTAGGGTAAGGTCGGTGTGGACATTTTCTTTTTCTTGTACAGCATGATTTCGAAGGGAAGGTGTTTTGTTACCATGACGTATACCAAGGTGCAGAGGGGAAGGGAACTGTGTATAGGTGAAGTGTTGTGATCAGGTGAGAAGCGAGCTACTTATTTCTGGGTGAAGGCTGGCAGCTGGTTATGAGGAGCGGGGTCAGTGTGGCTGGTCAGAACAGGGTGTCGCGTAAGCTGAGACGGGACTGTAGTGAAAGGATTTATGTTTCCTTCTGTGTGAGCTGCTGGAAATTTTGTGTTTTCCAATCAACACGTGAGTGTTCTTAGTATTCTGTCTTTTTTTGTGTGTGTGTTTGTGTGTGGTTTGTCGTTTCGCTATGCTTAATAGCTATCTACCTATCTATCTATCTATCCATTCATCTATCTATCTACCTATCCATTTATGTATTTATCTATCTATCTATATATATTACTTTAACGAGATCAAAGGAATGAATCTGTTGGCGTTCGACAACAGGTGGGCGTCGGTGCGGGAAGTGTCTCTCACCGGTGAAACCCGAGGCAAAAGTGCACAGTTCACATTCATCTCGTGTACTGTGGCGAGACATGTAACCTTTGTCAAGCAGGGTCGTGCCCGGTGATCTTTTGGTCAGCTACCACCACGCCTCTCTTTTTCTACACCCTCCTTTCTGCTCGACACATATGATGCTGGCACCTGTCCACTGTCTGGTGACTGCTTTATATATATATGAAAGCTCCTCTCCATATTATGTTGTCTGCTCTACATATATGCCAGCTTTTCTCCATGCTCTGCTGTCTGTTTTAAGTTTATGCTTACTCCTTTCCATGCTATGGTGTCTGCTTTACACATATGCTCCCTCCTATTCATGCTCCGGCGTCTGGCCTATACACATGTTGTATCACTACACACACACAGATGTTGACACTTGTCTATGCTCTGCTCTCTGCTTCACACACCTGCTGAGTCGAGGTGACACTCAGGTGTTTACTTTACACTTCTGATGACTGCTGCCCAGGTCCGAGTTTCTACGCCTGCAACCCTCACACACCTGATTCAGTCGCGCCAGTCTGTCTCTCTCGTCTCTTGCCTCCCTCCCCCTTTCGTCTCTCCCTCCTTCCCCCTCTCGTCTCTTGCCTCCCTCCTCCTCTCGTCTCTCCCTCCCTCCCCCTTTCGTCTCTCCCTCCTTCCCCCTCTCGTCACTTGCCTCCCTCCCCTTCTCGCCTCTTGTCTTCCTCCTCCTCCTCCTCCTCTCGTCTCTTGCCTCCCTCCCCCTCTAGTTCTCTGCATACCTCCTTACACTGCTGTGTCCTGTGGCCGGGCCAGCCACCTCAGGCTCCGTCTGACCCGGCTATCCACTGGGACCTTCCTGTTAGCCTCTACCGCCACCACCACCACCACCCTGCTGCTCCCCCACCCACCCACCACCACTCTTGCCACCTCCCTACCACCGAGCGCGTGGAGGGCGCGCCAGGCCAAGGGAGCTCGTCTCGGGAGGAAAGGCTGTTAGGGACAACCTGCTCGCCTCAAGGTCCTGCTGTGCTGTTATTGTGATCCACTTGTCCGTCTCACTTCCCTGTTCCTCTGAGACGTCGACGCCAGAGACTGAAGCCTTTATGGACCACTCTCTAGGGCTCCTGCGTCTCCCAAGGTCCTGATTTCTAATCACTGTCGACGCCCTGTCAGTCGCACCTCACTGTTTCTCAGAGACGTCGACGCTAGAAACTGACAACACTCTTCTGTTGCCATCGAAATCCCGTTCATTGTTTTAGATATTCGGCCACAACCGAAGTCTGAAGACATCGAGGACTCGTTCATCACTTCAGTTATCAGGCCATCACCACAGACTGGGCCAAGGAAAGGTTTCGTTCATCACTTCAGTTATCTGGCCATCACCACAGACTGGGCCAAGGAAAGGTTTCGTTCATCACTTCAGTTATCAGGCCATCACCACAGACTGGGCCAAGGAGAGGACTCGTTCATCACTTCAGTTATCTGGCCATCACCACAGACTGGGCCAAGGAGAGGTTTCGTTCATCACTTCAGTTATCTGGCCATCACCACAGACTGGGCCAAGGAGAGGACTCGTTCATCACTTCAGTTATCTGGCCATCACCACAGACTGGGCCAAGGAGAGGACTCGTTCATCACTTCAGGTACCTGACCATCACCACAGCCTATGTTCACATTAGTCATGGGTGGAGCGGTGGATCGAAAACTTACCCCAGTCAGATGTTTGTGCTATGGACGACGATCTAGCGGGCTGGAAACACCCACCACACGAAGAACGTCTTCCGTTGGACGCTGCCAAGTGCTTATGTCCCCCTCTGAGAGAGGGATACATATGTAGTAGGTATTTTTGCTGATATTTCTCAAACATTTTGTCAATTATCAGCTTTCAACCCCAAACAGAGTGAAGATAAATTTGACCTGTCCCTCACGGTTGGGTCAAAAGTATCGTCATTATTCGTCGTGTCGAAGACCACCGACTTCAAGGGTGTAGTAAAAGATGAGGTCAAAGGGTCAGGTCAAAGGCCACTGGTGTCGAGGGTGTGGTGAAGTTGAGGTTATAATGAAGACGGCTTTTGAGCTGAAGGCTTAGGTCAAAGGACTGTAGTAGTGCGTCAAGGGTACACACAGACGTGCTGCAGAAGTCCCTCTCGAAAGTCGGTATTTCTCCTCTCTGGTGACGACTGCTCCTCTGGCGGTGTATTGGCTCGTGATGGAGAGAGAGAGAGAGAGAGAGAGAGAGAGAGAGAGAGAGAGAGAGAGAGAGAGAGAGAGAGAGAGAGAGAGACAGAGAGAGAGAGAGAGAGAGAGAGAGAGAGAGAGAGAGAGAGAGAGAGAGAGAGAGAGAGAGAGAGAGAGAGAGAGAGAGAGAGAGAGAGAGAGAGAGAGAGAGAGAGAGAGAGAGAGAAGAGAGAGAGAGAGAGAGGCGAGTTATCATTTCCATCAATTTCCAGGAGGGCGAGAGGTGGTCAAAGTCGTCCTATATACAGCGACCCTGGGCGCCGCCCGCGTCTGCCACAGCCGGAAAGCTTCGTCCTGAAGCAGGATATCGATGGCTGAGAACACATGCCTTTTTCAAGATCTTTTCCTTTGGTAACTTATATTTTTTTTCCCACGATTGTCCAAATGATCGTGTTCGTGGATGATTCAGTGTGTGTGCGTGTGTGTGGAGGGGATCTATGGAATTAAGTAATCTAAAATAACTCGAAAGATATGGGAAATGCGCGCGCGCGCGCGCGCGCGCGTGTGTGTGTGTGTGTGTGTGTGTGTGTTTGTGTGTGTGTGTGTGTGTGTGTGTGTGTGTGTGTGTGAAGAACTTCTACTCACAAATCTACCCAGCCAGTCCCAACACATAAAACAAGGAGAAAACACATACACTTCCAATCAATCCGATACGCATTACACAACCAATCTCTCTCCTTAAGTCTTAAACTCTGACCTAACAAACACACATCCATCAGAATCCACACTCCCTAGACAAACACGAGTCACACTCTCCCGTTTAAGTTCATTCTCCTCCTTTTCAACTCGCACATATGCCTCATCCACTGGGTAAAAAACCTCTTCGCTGCCTTGAGTGATATTTCACTT
>NC_092238.1:6961308-7051308 GCF_036320965.1 Panulirus ornatus | reverse complement strand
AGGATCAGGTGGGAATAGTAATGGCCCCTCCAAAGACTTTTGCCAATCAAGTAAGTTCGACTCTTCGTTTCTTTTCTATTCCTTTTACCAATATTCGCAGTCTTTCTACTTGCGTTTCAGCAGATGAGCACCATCTCGCGAGCACTTCTTCCAAAATCTTGATTCCTTCGGGAGCCCAATTACTTCATGATGTCTTCATTCACCCTCGCATTTTCGACGGTACACCTCATTCTCGATTCGGTTCCTGAGGCGAAATCTGCTTATTCCAACACCCAGTGCGCGTGCCTGCGTGCATCATGGGCCATGAATCTCTAAAACTTTGACATTATCCGCCTTCAGACTTGTTTCTCAGCTGCAGCTATTTTTCATTCTCCACCTACTGCTCTCCTAACTCCATAACTATTAAAACTTTCTTCGACTATCTAGGCTCCCAAGAGGCCATGGCATTTTCGCTCCTTTAGACTGAGGTCTTTCATATAGAATTCAACTTACACTACAGAGAATGGATGAAATCCACCCATACAGTTGGTTGAGTTACTGAAGTACTTCACATCATTTGTAATGAATTGGAAAAAATGATATCAACCATCCCGACCATATTCCAGGCCATAATGACCGTTGTTCTGACACTTTCATCTCTTGCTCTTCACGCTATAGCTATACCATTTTGCTGTCTGGATTCGTTTTGACCAAAGTCGAAGTCGGCGTAATCTCATGAGCGTAGGTCATCGTTTCAAACCAAAATATCCTCACGCATGTTTCAGCCATCGTCCTCATTAGCATTCAATGACCAGACCAGCATTTGTAAATTAATATGACGTGAAGGTAAAAAGCAAAAAGTAGACGAAATAGATGTCATTTTGCTAGTTCGTTAAGGTAACTTTATGCACGAGTAAAAACGCGCTTTTTAGAATGTGAATTAATATGCTTTTTTTTTTTAATTATATGATATTCACTAAATGTGGTGAGTTGATGTTTGTTCTGAACATACATGTACAAAGTTTAGGCACAAAGTACGCTGTGTTTTTTTCTTTTTTTCAAGAAAATTCAACTGTGTAATAAGCTGTATGATCTAGGGGTTAAGAAGGGTACTTAAATTCCACTTTTTGATTGTGAGATGTACGATTGGATCTTGGTGGTTCTGTGTTTGTGCACTGTACCCATCTACTTGATATGTACATTGAAGAAAATGTACTCCTTGTGTACATTTGGTATCAGCGGACGTTTAAAGATACACAGAAATTTAATACTGGAAATGATGCTAATGAACTCCGGAGCAAGAGAGAAATTTCAATTTGATTAGGATGACTGATTCTGATAACTGAGAAATAGAGAGGAGTTAAAGATTTCCACATGTCCAAAACTGGCATGCGAGAGCTAGTGTGTGTGTGTGGATGTGAGGACGTAGAGGCAATTACCATACATCATATGTTGTGCAACAGGAGGCTGGTTAATGTCAGGCATTCCTATTTGCATATGCTCTTTCTTTTCTTTGAATACAATTATCATTATTCTTTAATTTTTCTACTTCAACACTTCCTCGGGCAGGATGATGAGGAAGGATAATGTATACGTATATGTAAGTATGAAATGTATGTATGCACGTAAGACGTATGTATGCCCTTATGAATGGGATGCATGGATGTGCATGCGTAGGAGAGAGAGAGAGAGAGAGAGAGAGAGAGAGAGAGAGAGAGAGAGAGAGAGAGAGAGAGAGAGAGAGAGAGAGAGAGAGAGAGAGAGAGAGAGAGCTGGGGTAAACAGAGATACTTCTAAATAATTTTCAGTAGACCATAACATCACGGTGATTCCAATAATAAATGCCATGGCAAATGTGAATATCATTATATATATATACATATATATATATATATATATATATATATATATATATATATATATATATATATATATATATATATATATATATATATATATTCACAAGTGTTTTCCGGTTCAGATGGCTCTGCCAGATGAGTGCTCCAAGGCTAACAATGTTTAGTTATTTTCAGTTTTGCTTCGTACTGTGAGGACCGCACATGGAAGTTTATATAACTCAGTGACCCATGGGTGTTGTGCTTTGAATCAGGCGAACAGAAAACGATGATAAAGGGAGACTAAGAGAGAGAAAGAAAATAAAATGGAATGTAGGGCAGCGGTTAGCATTGTTACTGACCTTGACGCATTCACGGGCCGGCCAGGGTCGAACGAATAGGTTCCAGACCTGATTGCAGCAGTCGGTCCACAGTCAACCCAGCTGTTCATCCACCCCAACGGGGTTAGTCGATAAAGTGGGTACTTGAATCAGTATAATAATAATAATAATGATAATAATAATAATAATACTAATAATAATAATAATAATAATAATAATAATAATAATAATAATGATAATAGTAAATAATAATTTCTATTTCTATCACTATCATTATCATAATTTATGTAATATGACTTCGCTACCTATCGTCTCGTCTACTAACCAAAGTATTAATGCATATTAAGCCATATATTCTATATCAAAAAATCAACGGAATCTGAAAACAAAAATCTATTGAAACCCCATGTTGATGTATCGTGATACTAAAACGATACTAATGTATTCTATTGTATAAAGGATACATCAACGTAATGTATGAATTTACATTAATGACGTCACTTTCTTCCGCATTCTTTCATTAACCTTAAAACCCTTTGATGCCGCGCCTCACAGCCTCCAACCAATCAATTGTAATCTCATTTTTCTATCATCATTATCACTCTCTTGAACTTTGTATTTTTCGCACAAGTGACTTCAGAAAAATATAAACCAGTTCATCATACTGTTTCGCTCTCTTTTCAACACCAGCGTCCCGTTTTCATCAAGTCTCCGAACCCTGCACTTTATTCTCGTTTTCTCTCCCCCCCCCCCCCCGCCCTTGTTAAAACTTCCTACTGTTGTCAAGAGCCTCTCTCTCTCTCTCTCTCTCTCTCTCTCTCTCTCTCTCTCTCTCTCTCTCTCTCTCTCTCTCTCTCTCTCTCGTTCCACTCTGGAGAACGAGCACATAAACCATCCAGTGGTTCAGATGGTCTGTAATCAACGACCCTAATATATATATATATATATATATATATATATATATATATATATATATATATATATATATATATATATATATATACAGGTGAGGATATTCCCTCAGAGGCCCAGTCCTCTGTTCTTAACGCTACCTTGCTAATGCGGGAAATGGCGAATAGTTTGAAAGAAAGATATATATACACAATTCTGGGATCCGGAATTGCCTCAGGGAATAACTATACACATTTATCTAAATCATCGAGGGGAGTCATAGAATGATTTTTTTGCCTTTACACTTGGGAGAATTCCCACAACATCACTAGCTGTGTTAACCCTGTCCTCACTACCCAGCTGGATCCATCAACCAACCGAAATGACTAGATTTCACGCGTCTTGAATTCCACTGAACCGCTTACCTGTATGGCATAAGAGTCTTTGATCCCTCTTGTACAGGATTGGATATGTATATAAATCCTTTTTCATCTATAGGAGATTTGCATGCGATTCTATTCCTTTAAGGAGTTGAAAGTAAGTTCTGAATGTAAAGAGGAGATCATAAGCAATACTCACGTCTCCTTAAAGACTTTGAATCTACTCTCGGAGAAAACACACACATAAACACCATTTGAGCTATAAACAAAACATTTTTATTTTTATTTCTTATTCCGTTATTCGAAAAAAAAAAATTGGCCTCAACTTCCCGTCACCATTCACTATTTTTTTTTTTGTTACACGTTCGGTGCCCTACCCCCCCCACCCCCCCATATCTCTCTCTCACTGCCCTCCCCGTTAACACCCCCCCCCCCACACATACACACACACACACACACACACACACACTGCCCCATGCCACTGTCCAGCTCTCAGACAAATTGCCTGATGGCCTTGATGTTTGGCCTTTTACACGTTTCCACCATCTGTTCCTCTAGTGTCAGGTCTCTCACCAAAGTAACAAATATTTGTTCCAGTCATCCCCTTCTATCATCCGTTTTCTGTGCATGCAGATCCCCTTATTTTTTTCTTCTCCATTTTCCTCTTTTCGTATGCAAAAGTATTCAGTGTCCTGTTTTCTTCGATTTGCTCTTCATCATCTTATTATATATGAAAACGTAAGTAGAAACAGAAAATGGGAAAAGATTTTTCAAGAGTAGGTGGCAATATTTCATGTTTAACTCAATAATACGGGTGTAATAAGGACATCCCATTTTCTATAAGCGTTATTTCATATATATATATATATATATATATATATATATATATATATATATATATATATATATATATATATGTATATATATATATATATATATATATATATATATATATATATATATACATCAGTAGCAGATGAAACTATGTTGTATTTGTAGCACTACTTCAGCAAGACAAGGCTGGGAAAGAAGCCAGCTCAAGTAACCTAATTCCGCTCTGGAAACAGAATACACATCTACACGACACACAGCTTAGTCTCCTCCAAACAGCCCACTTCGCAGACTATGTATAAACTATGGAAAATGAATTCCGCGCTTGTGTTGAGAGAGAGAGAGAGAGAGAGAGAGAGAGAGAGAGAGAGAGAGAGAGAGAGAGAGAGAGAGAGAGAGAGAGAGAGAGAGAGAGAGAGAGAGACAGAGACATTGTTCAGTCCTGTAATGCAGCCGGCATGCAGGACATAAATCATGTTTGTTGACGAGTAATGTGTTGTCCTTTCCAGTGAGGTGTTGGGTAGAGTGTCTCCCTTTTTTGAATTTTGAGTTGAACGCACTGGTAATATTCTCATGTAGTTTAGATTCGCGGGTGCTCGTACAAAAGCAATGGTTTATGTGACTGTGTGTGACTTACGGATTATATATCTATATATATATATATATATATATATATATATATATATATATATATATATATATATATATATATATATATATAGGCATGTATATGTGCATGTGTGGACGTGTATGTTTATACATGTGTATGTGGGTGGGTTGGGCTATTCTTTCGTCTGTTTCCTTGCGCTACCTCGCTAACGCGGGAGACAGCGACAAAGCAAAATAAATAAATAATAATAATAATAATAATAATAATAATAATAATAATAATAATAATAATTATATATATATATATATATATATATATATATATATATATATATATATGCTGCGTCGGGTGGAACAGGGAGCAAAACAAGTTCCTGGGTGAACTGAGGAACGTTTGGAAGGAGGGGACATTGTCTAGTAAAGCGAGGATGGGTAGGTCTGGAGGCACTGCCACCCCGACAGCACTGTATGGTTATGATTCCTTCGCCGTGATATGGAAGGAGGAACGAAGAGGATGGTGGACGTGTGGGCCATGAACTGCTTGAGGACGCGATGTGAGCAGTGGGGGCGAGGTGATCGTGTCTTGGGACAACAGTGTAAGATCGAGGTGGTGTGGGAGCAGTAGGCGGAGAACGAGTGTCAGAGCTGACCAGGGTGTGTGTGTGTTGATAATGTTCTAATTTGTGGATGAGTGGAAAATGTTGGTAAAAAAAAAAAGAGCGACGAAGAGGATATACGTGTAAGAAGTAGAGGGAGCAAGGAAGAAGGGGGCAGAGACCTAAAAGGAGAAGGAAGGTTAGAGTGAAGGAAGCTTTGGGGTACCGGGGCCTGAACATTTAGGAGGATGAGAGGCGTGCGTAAGATAGACAGAAGTACACCGACGTGGTATATATATACACGGGGCAATACTCTCAGAAATGAAATCTAGTTCTGTTTTTGAACGTTTGCAATGACTTATACTGGCGTTTTCGAGGGCATAATCTAACTCTCTCTCTCTCTCTCTCTCTCTCTCTCTCTCTCTCTCTCTCTCTCTCTCTCTCTCTCCCTCTCTCTCTCATATTGATTCGGTCGCGTCATGTTCCAACGCAAGGCTATTCGCGGACCTTTACTTGGCATCCCTGGGTCTCGCATATCTATATATATATATATATATATATATATATATATATATACATAAATATATATATATATATATATATATATATATATATATATATATATATATATATATATATATATATATATACCTTTCTCGGATATCCATTTCCGTAGTTTACAGTCGTGCTGGCATTTCCATGTTGGAATATCGTAACGTTTGCAGTTATTAGCAGAGGTCAGGTGTCTCGTCTGTGGATGGATATTCGGATAGTTACATTATCCGTCTGATATCTCGGAGTTACATTACCCGCCTAATATGTCAGAGTTACATTACTGATTATATCTATCTGCTTTCATTCTTGGAGGTCATGTTTCATTCATGCCTTCATCATTATCTTCTTTCTTTTTCTTTCACTGTAATGGTCGTGTTCATCCTCATGGCAAATTGATATTAGAAGTTATTAAATTTTTATTTGTTTTTTTTTTTTTTTCATCTCCCATAAATTTCGAAGAATATGTCTTGCGTAATCCGCTCCAGGAAGCGAGCTGATTGTGTGTTATTCCAAAATCTTGCTCGGAGTAATAATAGTAAAGTTTTATATATATATATATATATATATATATATATATATATATATATATATATATATATATATATATATATATATATATATCAACTGACTGTTATATTTCTCTCTTGTGTCTTCTCCCTTGATGATGTGATTATTACACGAAAATGCACTTGGGAACTTAAAGTGTTTCATTTTCCCCGTGGACTCATAGGAATATATATATGGGTGTGAGTGTTTATATGTATACACACTTGGTAAAGTGACTGCGTCAAATGATAACCATGCGGCCTTTGGCAACTCATGGTAAAATCGCTCAGATATTCATGTCTCTTCCTTACACTGCTAAGCTTAAGGAACTCTTCACTACCTCGAGTCTGTCCTAATAGCTCCGACCTACATGTTTTAAAATACAGATTTTTCCCGTTTTCTTTTCTTTTCATTCCTTTCGAAACCCCATAAAAGTATTAATTCAACCCTAAATTTTTTTTTTTTTATCTCTTCAGACCTTTATATAATTTCATTTCAGGCCAATGGCCTCGACGAGGGATCACATCCCTGACTAGAAACCTTTCGACATGAAAAAAAAAAGAAAAAATAGAAAAAAAAAAAAAAGAGGAGATCCATATGTCAGCCTTCCGCATATTCGGTCTTCTGGTTGACTGAGACATTCCGCCTCTACCCCTTTCCACACACACACACACACACACACCATGTGAAGGGTGGAGGTCTGTGAATCAGGTTCGCCGCCCTCTTCCCTCTGTCACCATTTGTCCTGTTAGGTCGGCCACACCCAGGACCTGTTGGCCTTGCTAGGTCGGTGGTGGGGTCTCGTGTATCATGCTAGCGTTCGCCACTTCAGCTTCCCACTTTCACTTCTTTTATCCTCGGTCCAGCTTTCGCAATGGGGTTGTTCCTTCTTTGCCTAGCTTGTCCTACATGCTCTATTCAGAGAACTGTGACTCTTTTTTTGGTGTTTCCCGGTCACGAAAACAGGATGAATAATAGATGAGAGAAAAAGGAAGTAGTTTAAAAATTGGCGTAATTTCCCTCAGCGTTGGTTGTTGCCTGAGAGGAAAGAATGCACCGCATTTGAATATGAATAGTGTATGAAGACGGCAAGCGACTAGCGACAAAAGCCGGGGGACTAAAAAGGGTGAACCGCTTGGGGGAGGGAAGAAAAGGTTAGGATACCAGTGAAGATGGTTTGGTCTTGGGCCCCTGGAAGACGGTTTGGTCTAGGGCTCCTGGAAAATGGCTTGGCCTAGGGCCTTTGGAAAATGGCTTGGTCTAGGGCTTCTCAAAGATGGTTTGGTCTAGGGCTTCTGAAAGACGACTTGGTCTAGGGTCCCTGGAAAATGGCTTGGTCTAGGGCCTTTGGAAAATGGCTTGGTCTAGGGCTCCTGGAAAATGGCTTGGTCTAGGGTCTTTGGAAAATGGCTTGGTCTAGGGCCTTTGGAAAATGGCTTGGTCTAAGGCTTCTCAAAGATGGTTCGGTCTAGGGCCTCTGGAAGACGGCTTGGTCTAAAGCCTCTGGAAGATGGCTTGGTCTAAGGCCTTTGGAAAGTGTGTTCTGGAAGCCCCAAAGGGAGTGTTGCTCTCTCACCCTACTAAGGAACGCTAGGGGCGTGGTAAGACGACGTAGTGGGTGATCTCTCCTCCCCTCTGAAGGTACATGAAGGTACAAGGACTTCCAGATGCCGGAGGGGAGGAAGAAGACTAGAGTGTGATTCCAGACCAGGTCGTCCAGGCAGGTGTCACAGCGTGGGAACACGGCCTATGTAGGTCGGGAGGGAGGGACTGGGATCAGCACAGGTACACCCGCCAAAGAAGCGTGTGTCCTGCAGGGTGCTCCTCCTTCTCCTCCTCCTCCTCCTCCTCTCCAATCGATCCAACACAGAAGGAATAATAAGCGAGGTGGAGGACCTACCTACAGACCGACCGACCGACTGCCCCTCTCCCTACGTGTCAGAAACCCTGCTTCGCTGCCCGAACTCGGGGAGCGTCCCAGATCAAACCGACGAATTCTGACGCAGACGTCATGGAGGAAACGCTTTTCCGTTCCTCTGGATTCCACTTGGGACAGATGGACTCAGACGCCTCGAACGGGTTATGGGAGAAGCAACACTCAAAACAAGTCTTTCATTTCATAACATATATATATATATATATATATATATATATATATATATATATATATATATATATATATATATATATATATATATATATATATATTCCAATGAAATTCTCCATTCGGTTCACTCTATTTCATTCTCTTCTAAACCTGTACAAAAATCATCTATATCTCCTCTGTAATTTCTATTTGCATAATGAACGAAATTCATTTTTTCATAATCTGTTCGTATCTTATATTTTCCTTCTACGTCCTTAAGTCTCACAGTCTTGCAGTTAATCACAGCGTAACAATGAGCACATCTCAGTCGCAGGACAGAAAAAGACCTCGCATCCCCGTCACAAGACAGACGAAGACCTCACATCCCCGTCACAGGACAAAGACAGACCTCACATCCCCGTCACAGGACAGACAAAGACAGACCTCACATCCCCGTCACAGGACAGACGAAGACCTCACATCCCCGTCACAGGACAGAGAAAGACTTCACATCCCCGTCACAGGACAAAGACAGACCTCACATCCCCGTCACAGGACAGACAAAGACCTCACATCCCCGTCACAGGACAGACAAAGACAGACCTCACATCCCGTCACAGGACAGACAAAGACAGACCTCACATCCCCGTCACAGGACAGAGAAAGACTTCACATCCCCTTCAGTCACAGGACAGACAAAGACCTCGCTATACTGGTCCTCCAGACTCCCTGACCCCTATGTTCTGACCACACACAATAACCCGGAAATAAAAGAAAAAAACCACTTATGAATAAAACTCCAAAAATATCCTTCAAACTGCAGATAGGGAATGAGTAGTTGAGGAACGTTTGAAAACAACATCACCTTCGTACAATAAGGTTGTCTTGGAAGGTCACGTGACGCTACCAGACCAGTCTGGAACAGCAATTAACTGTTAATTACCTACTAATCAACACTGACAAAAAAGGAAACAAGAAAGATTTCTTCTTGATTAATTAAAGAGACATTTGAATCATTCACTAAAGTGAAGCAATGATTACATCATGGCGATAAAATGTTAGGTTGCAAAGCGTCCTATTTTTTCACTTTATTTCTTTCTTTTTACCCTCGCAGAGCGTTCTGTTTCCTTCTGTATTTCTTTCCCTCTTTCGTTTTCTATCTCTAGTAGGTGGCAGGCAACCACCAACCAAGGAAATTACTAGCGATGACGGCGCAATTGCTGTCAAGTTTCCCTCCCTGCCCCAACCAGTGTGTGTGTGTGTGTGTGTGTGTGTGTGTGTGTGTGTGTGTGTGTGTGTGTGTGTGTGTGTGTGTGTCTGTCTGTCTGTCTGTCTGTCTGTCTCTCTCTCTCTCTCTCTCTCTCTCTCTCTCTCTCTCTCTCTCTCTCTCTCTCTCTCTCTCTCTCTCCTCGGGCTCAGCTAACAATGGTCATTAAGGCAAAAGGGTTCGACTATCTTAGAGAGTGAAATAATGAGCTTTTCTTTTGAATGTGGGAATTTTTTTTTTTTTAAGGTGAACTGGAAATGAGTTCGTGATGTGAGAGGTGTGACTGAGCCTCAATCTCTTGGTTAAGGGAAGACTTCCTTTTTGTCTCACGTGTGACGCCAGGGAAGCGAGAAGCGCCTCTGGTAATTGTCCGGCTGAACTGAGGTGATTACTTTAAGAGATTACTTTGATTACCTTTGGGTACGAACGAGTACTGAACTGCGGAGCCTTATTAATGGGTACTTAAATGGAGGTGGATGTATGTTGTTTGAAGGACATTTGACTGTCGAGCGAATGAGGATGTTACATCAATGTTTAGCATTTCTCATGTTGAATCATGTTACTTTAGAATTACTTTAGGGATAAATCATTTGGGGATATTATCTTTGAGAAGGTAGTGCTCTTGTGTGATAATTTTCAGATACTGATGTGAGATTTTTGAGTAGAAATAGTGAATGCTTCATGGTCAGCAACGTTTAAAACCGCTACATCAAAAACTCCTTTTGTCCTCACATGACTCGAACGTCGCCCTCAAACCTCGTTTCATTTCTAGAACCCTTTTCTTTTTTCTCCTCTTTTTTTTAAAGGCTTGAACCTTCGTCTGGTGACGATACTGGTTCTGGCCAAGTCTCTGGTGCCTGAAGGATCGCCCATCCTCTCCGTCGTTTTAAACGCCATTAAAAGACTCCACAACATGTCCTCTTTTACGACACACACACACACACACACACACACACAGACGGGGTAGAATGAAAGAATTACCCTGGTAACGCCTGATAGTTCTCGTACATCCATGAGGCATCCCACACACACAGCTCTCTCTGTAATAATATATATATATTTCAGTTAATGAAAAGCGAGTGTGCGCGCGCGTGCCTATGACATTGGGGGGGGGGGGGGGGAACTCATATACAACAGTCAGATTAAACCATAAGAATTCCGAAAATATCGGGAAATGGAGGAAATGAAATGGACATATGCTGACCACTGGCATACACAGGAAGTCTAAATTTATCTGCTCGAAAAAAATATGCGGCAGAATTTGCATATCAAAGGTGTTCCATGGTCTGGTCTGGCAAGCATCAGGTCTAAAGCAGACGTGTGTTATATATCCGAGCTGGCAAATGTAAACTGCAAGAATATATATATATATATATATATATATATATATATATATATATATATATATATATATATATATATATGTGTGTGTGTGTGTGTGTGTGTGTGTGTGTGTCTTCCTTACCTAACCTCATGCAAGTGGTGGCCTTTGAGTCTCTGGGTCTCGAAAAGATAGTCAGATCTCTCAGAGCGAGACTCTTCCAGACATGTTGACATCATTAAGAGGAGGAGGAGGGTGAGGAGGAGGAGGAGGAGGAGGAGGAGGAGGAGGAGGAGGAGGAGGAGGAGGAGGAGGAGGAGGGTGCTGATATAAAGGCAGCCTCGGCGTCGGAGGGGCGAACAAACAAACAAAGGCAGGCTAGATGTCTTTTAAAGGCCCGGCGCAAGTCAAAGTTTCGGAATCAAATTGGTTTCCGGAGGAACATTTCAATCATGGCCATTAGCGTTCCTACGAAGGATAGAAAACGGAAGATGATGATGATGATGGTGGTGATGGTGGGGAGGGGTAAAGGGGGAAACTAAAAAGGATAAAAAAAAATGTAACTGAGATAAAGAAGGTTTTTCTTTGTTGTAATTCGGTGGTAGATATTGAATTCGATTCAACAGATGAAATGAGATGGTCGAGCAAAGTGGAGCTTCATCAAGCGCAGATGAAGCCAAGAGGCGATGGATGGGATAACATATGACGAAAGGTATTCAAACAAAAAGGAGTTGAATGGATGATGCAAACGAACGAGAGGATGTGGTTGGTGGTCTTGCCGATGAAGCGTAAATGAGGAGAGAGGTATGTATCATCAGGAGAATTTCGGAGGGATCGGAATTTTCAGTCGGAGCCTTTGACTGTAGTACTATATGCTAATTCAAACCCACATTACATATGTGCAAGGTAAGGAATGATATAACATATATGTATATATATATACTGCAGCCCCACGATTCCCTTCTGTGGAGGCCCCTGCAGCGCTCAGGAAGCCAGGTACGTCCACTGAGCAGGACCACAGGTCATAGAGTGTGGCGAGGTGTGTGTGTGTGTGTGTTTCAGCAGTTTGAGCACGGGGGCAGTGGAGGTGTAAGTGCTCAATGTCCTACTTCCATACAGAAGGCAATCATTACTGATTATCCCCTTATGTCTTCACTGCATCTACCAACTCTTCTCATTTCTCACACCTCTGAAAGATCAAATGGCATATCTAATAACCTCTGTCATTCTTTTGATCAGTGTTTCTTTCTACTTAACCCTTTCTCTCCTTGGTTGGAATACTACGATCTTCCAGTCCAAAAAGCCATCTATTTAGTCTTCCCTCTTCCTGTAACCCTACCAATGTTCTTAGTTTTGGACTCAACCCAAGTATCAGATATGTCCAGCTTTACATCCACGTCGAACTCTATGTCTTTGGATTCTTATCCCTCCCGAAAACATCCATTTTCGCCACCATGCACTGATCCTACACTCCCAGCATTTTTTTTTCCATGCATATTACTTTCCTAATCATTCTGTTTCTGACAGATTGCATCACCACCTTTATAGCTTCCCTTAGCATTTTCTTCTGTTCCTCTTCCTATACCTCCAGATGTCTTATTCTCTGCAGCAGTCACAACCCCTTTGTTTCTGATGTTCCTCCTTTGAATTTCCTCTTGTTTCCTATCGCCCATTTCCAGCTGTGTCTTGTCTCTGTACGATGAGCATTTCCTTTTGTTCATCCGTCTCAGGTACATTTAGAAAAGACCCTCATGATCATTCTCTTTGACGCCTTGTTGCATCTTCTTTTCGTCTATTTACGTTTTCTCTGAATTTCTTCAATCGCGACGATTTTCCCAACCTGCTCTTTGGATATATTTCACGCTTCCTAAATTCCGTCTTCGATCTGTTGACACCATCCATGAAGTTTCTTACGATTCCTCAGTTTCTTAACATCTCTATCCATTTCTTGCAGTATCTGATCTCATTTCTCTGCAGTATCTAATCTCATTTCTCTATTCTTCGAGACAATTTCCCTCTCATCCAGCTCCAGCCTACAGACTTAGTAACCACTGTATGGTAATGAGACTTTCCCTTGCTTGACTTCATATCGTGTATGTACACACAGACACGCATATGCACATATAGAGGTAAATATGTAGCTTAAGGAGACGTCGAAGCAAATTGTGTATGACACTAACTTTGTCTTGCAATGATACTGTATCATGTGGAGAATGAAATGAGACTGGTGGAGCCTATTTGGAGCATTTGCTCAGTCGATGGTGGCGAGGGCTGTGAAACCTAAGGGAAACTGAAGTTAAAAGACGTGAAAAAGTCTGTGAATTCCAAAGGGGAATGGAGATAGCCTATGAAAGCCTCACTTAACTTCCCCATCAGCCCAGATTTACCTTATCTTCAAAGTTGTTTGAAAAATATGTGATTATTATGGTCTCGGGGTTACATTCAAGGGTTTGGGACGTTGTGAGCGTTCGTTGAGACAAACACGGATTCCAGTTCACGAACACGTTCTGGCGAGCATTCTTCGCCATGAGGCCAGCGCACGAATACGCTCTAGCGAGCATTCTTCGCCATGAGGCCAGCGCACGAATACGCTCTAGCGAGCATTCTTCGCCATGAGGCCAGCGCACGAATACGCTCTAGCGAGCATTCTTCGCCATGAGGCCAGCGCACGAACACGTCCTAGCGAACATTCTTCACCAAGTGGAATGATGCAGCAGACGACGTGAACACTAGAAACCTTCGAATATAGAGATGAAAATTGACACAAATCTCGATGGACAGGCGAAGTTTGGTGAGATTATTCATACATTCTCTTGATCAGTATATGTCTGTTGATCCCGCACCTCCCCTGATTTTCATGGACCTCCCCACTGTCGACTTATCTGTGATTTATAATCGTGGAAAAAAAAGATATCTTCAAATCACAGCTCGCCACTCTTATTCTGACGTTCACATAGTACACTTCGGTTGTAAAATGAAATCAATATTTCAAAGTTAGATTCGACTTGATCCAAAATTAAATATTCCTTCCCCTCCCCCCTTCCACACGGTATATATATATATATATATATATATATATATATATATATATATATATATATATATATATATATATATATATGATATTGATAATATGTGTACAAAACATGTACATTGTCTTTGCAATGTGCATAACACATTCGGGACTAAATAACACACACACACACACACACACACACACAATATATATATATATATATATATATATATATATATATATATATATATATATATATATATATATATATATATATATATATATATATATAATATATCTTTCTGCGCAGGTCTACTTAATGAGTACAGGAAGTAATTAGAATTCCATCAAAACTCATATTACATTTCCAGTATTTAATTGAGAATAAGAAAAAAAAAAACTTTCTCTGCTTTACTTTACTCTTTGAAATAAAAACTATATATTCAGATATGTTATTAGAATAATTTTCTGTTTTCCGTGACATTCATATACGTGTTATGACAAACTCTGACGTACATTAAATATATCAATTTCAAAACCTAAGACACACTCACATGCACGCGCTCTAAGGCAAGCAAGGTTCATCCATCGGTACTATATGCAAGAACATTTACATTCGTACATATACCTATATACTCACATGCAGATAAATACACAATATGCTGGTAGCCACAAAGAAAACTGTAGCTTGTCAATCAATCGTAAATAGAACGACCGCAGAATCTAGCGTTATTAAACACAGGTTATACAATAGCCCTAACATCAGTCTAGGTGTGTACAAATTAGATCCATTCATTATCCAAAGAACTATCAACATATACAAGTTTATGAGCTAATCCATGACCTTAGAGTTACCTTTGGACACCCGAGCCTTGCCTTTGCTCATCCGATCCTTGCCCTTTCATAAGGTCCTACGCCTTACATATATGTATGTAAAATGTACATTCGTCTCTATCTCTCTATTCCTCAAGACGTGAATTATAGCTAAGGCTCTTGGATCTTCGTCTTTTCATTTTCCTTGTGGCTGGCTACCAGCATAATCCATCTACACATGTACATGAATATGGATCTAAACACACACACACACACACACACACACACACACACACACACACACACACACACACACACACACACACAATTACGGAACTAAAAAAAATAGATTAGTTGTGAATTATGGACTTAGTTGCTCCTATGATAGCTCAAAAATGAAAAGACATTTTCTTCTGACCTGCCTCTTCTCTCTAATTTGCTCACAAACTTACTTGAAATTTAAGCCTGGGTTTAAGTCTGGGGTAAACCATGGAAAGTACTGTGGGGTCTGGATGTGGAAAGGGAGCTGTGGTTTCGGTGCATTACACATGACAGCTAGAGACTCAGCGTGAACGAATGTGGCCTTTGTTGTCTTTTCCTAGAGCTACCTCGCGCGCAAGCGGGGGTGGGGGGGTGTCATTTCATGTGTGGAGGGGTGGCGGCGAGAACAGATGAAGGCAGCATGTATGAATATGTACATGTGTATATATGTATATGTCTGTGTATGTATATGTATGTATACGATGAAATGTATAGGTATGTATATGTGAGTATGTGGGCGTTTATGTATATACATGTATATGTGGGTGGGTTGGGCCATTCTTTCGTCTGTTTCCTTGCGCTACCTTGCTAACGCGAGAGACAACGTCAAAGTATAATCAATATAAATGATATATATAAATATATATATATATATATATATATATATATATATATATATATATATATATATATATATGTGTGTGTGTGTGTATGTATATATATATGTATATTATCCCTGGGGATAGGGGTGAAAGAATACTTCCCACGTATTCCTCGCGTGTCGTAGAAAGCGACTAGAGGGGACGGGAGCGGGGGGCCGGAAATCCTCCCCTCCTTGTATTAACTTTCTAAAATGGGAAACAGAAGAAGGAGTCACGCGGGGAGTGATCATCCTCCTCGAAGGCTCAGAGTGGGGTGCCTAAATGTGTGTGGATGTAACCAAGATGTGAAAAAAGGAGAGATAGGTAGTATGTTTGAGGAAAGGAACCTGGATGTTTTGGCTCTGAGTGAAACGAAGCTCAAGGGTAAAGGGGAAGAGTGGTTTGGAAATGTCTGGGGAGTGAAGTCAGGGGTTAGTGAGAGGACAAGAGCAAGGGAAGGAGTAGCAATACTCCTGAAACAGGAGTTGTGGGAGTATGTGATAGAATGTAAGAAAGTAAATTCTCGATTAATATGGGTAAAATTGAAAGTTGATGGAGAGAGGTGGGTGATTATTGGTGCATATGCACCTGGGCATGAGAAGAAAGATCATGAGAGGCAAGTGTTTTGGGAGCAGCTAAATGAGTGTGTTAGCGGTTTTGATGCACGAGACCGGGTTATAGTGATGGGTGATTTGAATGCAAAGGTGAGTAATGTGGCAGTTGAGGGAATAATTGGTATGCATGGGGTGTTCAGTGTTGTAAATGGAAATGGTGAAGAGCTTGTAGATTTATGTGCTGAAAAAGGACTGATGATTGGGAATACCTGGTTTAAAAAGCGAGATATACATAAGTATACTTATGTAAGTAGGAGAGATGGCCAGAGAGCGTTATTGGATTACGTGTTAATTGACAGGCGTGCGAAAGAGAGACTTTTGGATGTTAATGTGCTGAGAGGTGCAACTGGAGGGATGTCTGATCATTATCTTGTGGAGGCTAAGGTGAAGATTAGTATGGGTTTTCAGAAAAGAGGAGTGAATGTTGGGGTGAAGAAGGTGGTGAGAGTAAGTGAGCTTGGGAAGGAGACCTGTGTGGGGAAGTACCAGGAGAGACTGTGTACAGAATGGAAAAAGGTGAGAACAATGGAAGTAAGGGGAGTCGGGGAGGAATGGGATGTATTTAGGGAATCAGTGATGGATTGCGCAAAAGATGCTTGTGGCATGAGAAGAGTGGGAGGTGGGCTGTTTAGAAAGGGTAGTGAGTGGTGGGATGAAGAAGTAAGAGTATTAGTGAAAGAGAAGAGAGAGGCATTTGGACGATTTTTGCAGGGAAAAAATGCAATTGAGTGGGAGAAGTATAAAAGAAAGAGACAGGAGGTCAAGAGAAAGGTGCAAGAGGTGAAAAAAAGGGCAAATGAGAGTTGGGGTGAGAGACTATCAGTAAATTTTAGGGAGAATAAAAAGATGTTCTGGAAGGAGGTAAATAGGGTGCGTAAGACAAGGGAGCAAATGGGAACTTCAGTGAAGGGCGTAAATGGGGAGGTGATAACAAGTAGCGGTGATGTGAGAAGGAGATGGAATGAGTATTTTGAAGGTTTGTTAAATGTGTCTGATGACAGAGTGGCAGATATAGGGTGTTTTGGTCGAGGTGGTGTGCAAAGTGAGAGGGTTAGGGAAAATGATTTGATAAACAGAGAAGAGGTAGTAAAAGCTTTGCGGAAGATGAAAGCCGGCAAGGCAGCAGGTTTGGATGGTATTGCAGTGGAATTTATTAAGAAAGGGGGTGACTGTATTGTTGACTGGTTGGTAAGGTTATTTAATGTATGTATGACTCATGGTGAGGTGCCTGAGGATTGGCGGAATGCGTGCATAGTGCCATTGTACAAAGGCAAAGGGGATAAGAGTGAGTGCTCAAATTACAGAGGTATAAGTTTGTTGAGTATTCCTGGTAAATTATATGGGAGGGTATTGATTGAGAGGGTGAAGGCATGTACAGAGCATCAGATTGGGGAAGAGCAGTGCGGTTTCAGAAGTGGTAGAGGATGTGTGGATCAGGTGTTTGCTTTGAAGAATGTATGTGAGAAATACTTAGAAAAGCAAATGGATTTGTATGTAGCATTTATGGATCTGGAGAAGGCATATGATAGAGTTGATAGAGATGCTCTGTGGAAGGTATTAAGAATATATGGTGTGGGAGGCAAGTTGTTAGAAGCAGTGAAAAGTTTTTATCGAGGATGTAAGGCATGTGTACGTGTAGGAAGAGAGGAAAGTGATTGGTTCTCAGTGAATGTAGGTTTGCGGCAGGGGTGTGTGATGTCTCCATGGTTGTTTAATTTGTTTATGGATGGGGTTGTAAAGGAGGTAAATGCAAGAGTCCTGGAAAGAGGGGCAAGTATGAAGTCTGTTGGGGATGAGAGAGCTTGGGAAGTGAGTCAATTGTTGTTCGCTGATGATACAGCGCTGGTGGCTGATTCATGTGAGAAACTGCAGAAGCTGGTGACTGAGTTTGGTAAAGTGTGTGGAAGAAGAAAGTTGAGAGTAAATGTGAATAAGAGCAAGGTTATTAGGTACAGTAGGGGTGAGGGTCAAGTCAATTGGGAGGTGAGTTTGAATGGAGAAAAACTGGAGGAAGTGAAGTGTTTTAGATATCTGGGAGTGGATCTGTCAGCGGATGGAACCATGGAAGCGGAAGTGGATCATAGGGTGGGGGAGGGGGCGAAAATTTTAGGAGCCTTGAAAAATGTGTGGAAGTCGAGAACATTATCTCGGAAAGCAAAAATGGGTATGTTTGAGGGAATAGTGGTTCCAACAATGCTGTATGGTTGCGAGGCGTGGGCTATGGATAGAGATGTGCGCAGGAGGATGGATGTGCTGGAAATGAGATGTTTGAGGACAATGTGTGGTGTGAGGTGGTTTGATCGAGTAAGTAACGTAAGGGTAAGAGAGATGTGTGGAAATAAAAAGAGCGTGGTCGAGAGAGCAGAAGAGGGTGTTTTGAAATGGTTTGGGCACATGGAGAGAATGAGTGAGGAGAGATTGACCAAGAGGATATATGTGTCGGAGGTGGAGGGAACGAGGAGAAGAGGGAGACCAAATTGGAGGTGGAAAGATGGAGTGAAAAAGATTTTGTGTGATCGGGGCCTGAACATGCAGGAGGGTGAAAGGAGGGCAAGAAATAGAGTGAATTGGAGTCATGTGGTATACAGGGGTTGACGTGCTGTCAGTGGATTGAAGCAAGGCATGTGAAGCGTCTGGGGTAAACCATGGAAAGCTGTGTAGGTATGTATATTTGCGTGTGTGGACGTGTGTATGTACATGTGTATGGGGGGGGGGGGGGTTGGGCCATTTCTTTCGTCTGTTTCCTTGCGCTACCTCGCAAACGCGGGAGACAGCGACAAAGTATAAAAAAAAAAAAAAAAAAAAAAAAAAAAAAAAAAAAAAAAACATATATATATATATATATAAGTGTGTGGAAGAAGAAAGTTAAGAGTAAATGTGAATAAGAGCAAGGTTATTAGGTACAGTAGGGTTGAGGGTCAAGTCAATTGGGAGGTGAGTTTGAATGGTGAAAAACTGGAGGAAGTGAAGTGTTTTAGATATCTGGGAGTGGATCTGTCAGCGGATGGAACCATGGAAGCGGAAGTGGATCATAGGGTGGGGGAGGGGGCGAAAATTTTGGGAGCCTTGAAAAATGTGTGGAAGTCGAGAACATTATCCCGGAAAGCAAAAATGGGTATGTTTGAAGGAATAGTAGTTCCAACAATGTTGTATGGTTGCGAGGCGTGGGCTATGGATAGAGTTGTGCGCAGGAGGATGGATGTGCTGGAAATGAGATGTTTGAGGACAATGTGTGGTGTGAGGTGGTTTGATCGAGTAAGTAACGTAAGGGTAAGAGAGATGTGTGGAAATAAAAAGAGCGTGGTTGAGAGAGCAGAAGAGGGTGTTTTGAAATGGTTTGGGCACATGGAGAGAATGAGTGAGGAAAGATTGACCAAGAGGATATATGTGTCGGAGGTGGAGGGAACGAGGAGAAGAGGGAGACCAAATTGGAGGTGGAAAGATGGAGTGAAAAGGATTTTGTGTGATCGGGGCCTGAACATGCAGGAGGGTGAAAGGAGGGCAAGGAATAGAGTGAATTGGAGCGATGTGGTATACAGGGGTTGACGTGCTGTCAGTGGATTGAATCAAGGCATGTGAAGCGTCCGGGGTAAACCATGGAAAGCTGTGTAGGTATGTATATTTGCGTGTGTGGACGTGTGTATGTACATGTGTATGGGGGGGGTTGGGCCATTTCTTTCGTCTGTTTCCTTGCGCTACCTCGCAAACGCGGGAGACAGCGACAAAGTATAAAAAAAAAAAAAAGAAAAAAAAAAAATATATATATATATATATATATATATATATATATATATATATATATATATATAAATAAATATATATATATATTCAGTTCCACACTGCATTACAGCGCATATCTTATATACCACTTGAGTTCTCTTTATATCCCCCTTGTGAACGAGTTAATCATCGTGAGGTACAGGAGACACAGAGCAGCAACTTAACATTGTATTTGGCCAGGCAAGCAGTAATCTTTGCGAGTTTCCTTCGCTGAAAAAAGAAAAGAAAAAAAAAAAGTGTAATTTCAGATAAAAATAAAAGATTTAGGTGTGTGATTTTGATCTTTTCTTTTTTTCCCAGTGTTTAACTATACCATGGAAGCTCTTAAGGACGTGCAGCTATAATGCCTCTTGGGGGAGGGGAAGCGATAATTCCACTGGGTAAAAAAGGAAGAAAAAAAGGCCTTGTTCTACATGTAACTTCGTCATGAGCGATTTAACATGTAATTAAAATGTTTTCAGTTTTTTTGTGTGTGTGCTGTATAATTTAGATTGTTCGGTCTAAATGAAATAATGAGTTTTATGAGCTTTATTGTTTTGCTAGGTTGATGTGTTGTGTAGGCTCGAGTGTTGGGTATTGTAGGTACGTTATCCTGGAGTTGAGTGTTGGCTATTGTAGTTACATTAACCTGGGGTTGAGTGCTGGCTATTGTAGTTACGTTAACCTGGGGTTGAGTGCTGGCTATTGTAGTTACATTAACCTGGGAAGGAGTGTAGGCTATTGTAGTTACATTAACCTGGGAAGGAGTGTAGGCTATCGTAGTTACATTACCCTGGGAAGGAGTGTAGGTTATTGTAGTTACATTAACCTGGAAAGGAATGTAGGCTATTTTACTTACATTAACCTGGACAGGAGTATAGGCTATTGTAACTACGTTAACCTGGGCAGGAGTGTAGGCTATTGTAGTTACATTAACCTAGGCTGTAGTGTAGGCTATTGTACCTACGTTACCCTGTGTGTGTAATGCGTAATTACTCATTTGTAAATACAGAATGTTGGGTCCTCATCTCCTGTGCACTGGGTCTCCCATGGTGCGTATTACATGGTGCGTATTACATGGTGCGTATTACATGGTGCATATTACAAGGTGTGCGCAGGTGAATGTATGTGAAGAGTGACCAGGCTGTGGTAGTCTGACATGGCTGGCTGGAGTCACTTGCTCTGGTTTTGCTTCCCCCGCCCTGTGTGTGTGTGTGTGTGTGTGTGTATGTGTGTGTGTGTGTGTGTGTGTGTGTGTGTGTGTGTGTGTGTGTATGGTTAGTTCAATGGGCAGTTTACCTGATTCGTGAATTTACCTTCAAAAACACAATACTCGAACTATAATAATAATAATAATAATAATAATAATAATAATAATAATAATAATAATTTCTGATCAAAAGTAACCTAACCAATACTACCAGCGAATTAAAGACATAAAGATAATTAATATAACGAAAAAATGATATCGACTTTTCGCCATTTCAGCTCCTCTTCTTCAACTAAGAAGCCAAATATAATTCACAGAATATATCGGAATATATCGTTACATCACACCTTTAAATATTGGATCACAACGTGAGCAACATACTCATCTCTGATATGCTTAAAAAAAAGGGTGGGAGGGGGTAGAAATTTGCTTCATACGTCCAGCGATAAATTCTATGAATCTGACAGAGATAAATTCTTTCAGTAGATTCGCTACTTTTCAAAGTTCCCACTGAAAAGATTTATTGCTGGTAATCACATGAGTGCGTGGTAGTCACATGAGTGCGTGGTGGGTTATACGAGTGAGGGAGTCACATGAGTGCGTGGTAGTCACATGAGTGCGTGGTGAGTTATACGAGTGAGGGAGTCACATGAGTGCGTGGTGGGTTATATGAGTGAGGGAGTCACATGAGTGCGTGGTAGTCACATGAGTGCGTGGTGAGTTATACGAGTGAGGGAGTCACATGAGTGCGTGGTAGTTACATGAGTGCGTGGTAGTCACATGAGTGCGTGGTGAGTTATACGAGTGAGGGAGTCACATGAGTGCGTGGTAGTTACATGAGTGCGAGGTAGTTACATGAGTTAGGGAGTCACATGAGTACGTGGTAGCCACATGAGTCAGGGAGTCACATGAGTACGTGGTAATCACATGAGTCAGGGAGTCACATGAGTGCGTGGTAATCACATGAGTGCGTGGTAGCCCCATGGATATGGTGGTCACATGAACGAGGGAATCGCTTGGCTGTGGTAATCACATGAACGAGCAGATGGGAAAAGGAACCAGGCCACACACACACACACACACACACACACACACACACTTTCTGGTTGATCAAAATGGTTGCTTTTCCGTCTTTCCATCACAGGTCCCTCCCAACCCCCCATCTCCCAGACCCCTTCCTTCAACAACGCAGTATGTCTGTGTGGGATCTAAGGTGATTATCCTTCCATAGCCTCCCCTAATTAGCTGGTCACCCTCAAGACGATCCCTCCTCCCTAGGATCTTGACCCTTCGTAAAAGATCAAGATAATGACTTAGGGAAATTTCAGTACCTAAGATAGAGCTTAATTATGGATTCGAGTGATGCGACGAGGGCAAAGTCTGTTGACATTATATATGTATATTTTAATTTTCCAAAAGAAGGAACAGAGAAGAGGGCCAGGTGAGGATATTCCTTCAAAGGTCCAGTCCTCTGTTCTTAACGCTACCTCGCTAACGCGGGAAATGGCGAATAGTATGAAAGAAAAGATATATATATATATATATATATATATATATATATGTATATATATACATATACACACACGTATGTGTGTGTATGTGTGTGTGTGTGTATATGTATATATATATGTATATTATCCCTGGGGATAGGGGTGAAAGAATACTTCCCACGTATTCCTCGCGTGTCGTAGAAAGCGACTAGAGGGGACGGGAGCGGGGGGCCGGAAATCCTCCCCTCCTTGTATTAACTTTCTAAAATGGGAAACAGAAGAAGGAGTCACGCGGGGAGTGATCATCCTCCTCGAAGGCTCAGAGTGGGGTGCCTAAATGTGTGTGGATGTAACCAAGATGTGAAAAAAGGAGAGATAGGTAGTATGTTCGAGGAAAGGAACCTGGATGTTTTGGCTCTGAGTGAAACGAAGCTCAAGGGTAAAGGGGAAGAGTGGTTTGGAAATGTCTGGGGAGTGAAGTCAGGGGTTAGTGAGAGGACAAGAGCAAGGGAAGGAGTAGCAATACTCCTGAAACAGGAGTTGTGGGAGTATGTGATAGAATGTAAGAAAGTAAATTCTCGATTAATATGGGTAAAATTGAAAGTTGATGGAGAGAGGTGGGTGATTATTGGTGCATATGCACCTGGGCATGAGAAGAAAGATCATGAGAGGCAAGTGTTTTGGGAGCAGCTGAATGAGTGTGTTAGCGGTTTTGATGCACGAGACCGGGTTATAGTGATGGGTGATTTGAATGCAAAGGTGAGTAATGTGGCAGTTGAGGGAATAATTGGTATGCATGGGGTGTTCAGTGTTGTAAATGGAAATGGTGAAGAGCTTGTAGATTTATGTGCTGAAAAAGGACTGATGATTGGGAATACCTGGTTTAAAAAGCGAGATATACATAAGTATACTTATGTAAGTAGGAGAGATGGCCAGAGAGCGTTATTGGATTACGTGTTAATTGACAGGCGTGCGAAAGAGAGACTTTTGGATGTTAATGTGCTGAGAGGTGCAACTGGAGGGATGTCTGATCATTATCTTGTGGAGGCTAAGGTGAAGATTAGTATGGGTTTTCAGAAAAGAGGAGTGAATGTTGGGGTGAAGAAGGTGGTGAGAGTAAGTGAGCTTGGGAAGGAGACCTGTGTGGGGAAGTACCAGGAGAGACTGTGTACAGAATGGAAAAAGGTGAGAACAATGGAAGTAAGGGGAGTGGGGGAGGAATGGGATGTATTTAGGGAGTCAGTGATGGATTGCGCCAAAGATGCTTGTGGCATGAGAAGAGTGGGAGGTGGGTTGATTAGAAAGGGTAGTGAGTGGTGGGATGAAGAAGTAAGAGTATTAGTGAAAGAGAAGAGAGAGGCATTTGGACGATTTTTGCAGGGAAAAAATGCAATTGAGTGGGAGAAGTATAAAAGAAAGAGACAGGAGGTCAAGAGAAAGGTGCAAGAGGTGAAAAAAAGGGCAAATGAGAGTTGGGGTGAGAGACTATCAGTAAATTTTAGGGAGAATAAAAAGATGTTCTGGAAGGAGGTAAATAGGGTGCGTAAGTCAAGGGAGCAAATGGGAACTTCAGTGAAGGGCGTAAATGGGGAGGTGATAACAAGTAGTGGTGATGTGAGAAGGAGATGGAATGAGTATTTTGAAGGTTTGTTGAATGTGTCTGATGACAGAGTGGCAGATATAGGGTGTTTTGGTCGAGGTGGTGTGCAAAGTGAGAGGGTTAGGGAAAATGATTTGGTAAACAGAGAAGAGGTAGTAAAAGCTTTGCGGAAGATGAAAGCCGGCAAGGCAGCAGGTTTGGATGGTATTGCAGTGGAATTTATTAAAAAAGGGGGTGACTGTATTGTTGACTGGTTGGTGAGGTTATTTAATGTATGTATGACTCATGGTGAGGTGCCTGAGGATTGGCGGAATGCGTGCATAGTGCCATTGTACAAAGGCAAAGGGGATAAGAGTGAGTGCTCAAATTACAGAGGTATAAGTTTGTTGAGTATTCCTGGTAAATTATATGGGAGGGTATTGATTGAGAGGGTGAAGGCATGTACAGAGCATCAGATTGGGGAAGAGCAGTGCGGTTTCAGAAGTGGTAGAGGATGTGTGGATCAGGTGTTTGCTTTGAAGAATTTATGTGAGAAATACTTAGAAAAGCAAATGGATTTGTATGTAGCATTTATGGATCTGGAGAAGGCATATGATAGAGTTGATAGAGATGCTCTGTGGAAGGTATTAAGAATATATGGTGTGGGAGGCAAGTTGTTAGAAGCAGTGAAAAGTTTTTATCGAGGATGTAAGGCATGTGTACGTGTAGGAAGAGAGGAAAGTGATTGGTTCTCAGTGAATGTAGGTTTTGCGGCAGGGGTGTGTGATGTCTCCATGGTTGTTTAATTTGTTTATGGATGGGGTTGTTAGGGAGGTAAATGCAAGAGTCCTGGAAAGAGGGGCAAGTATGAAGTCTGTTGGGGATGAGAGAGCTTGGGAAGTGAGTCAGTTGTTGTTCGCTGATGATACAGCGCTGGTGGCTGATTCATGTGAGAAACTGCAGAAGCTGGTGACTGAGTTTGGTAAAGTGTGTGGAAGAAGAAAGTTAAGAGTAAATGTGAATAAGAGCAAGGTTATTAGGTACAGTAGGGTTGAGGGTCAAGTCAATTGGGAGGTGAGTTTGAATGGAGAAAAACTGGAGGAAGTGAAGTGTTTTAGATATCTGGGAGTGGATCTGTCAGCGGATGGAACCATGGAAGCGGAAGTGGATCATAGGGTGGGGGAGGGGGCGAAAATTTTGGGAGCCTTGAAAAATGTGTGGAAGTCGAGAACATTATCTCGGAAAGCAAAAATGGGTATGTTTGAAGGAATAGTGGTTCCAACAATGTTGTATGGTTGCGAGGCGTGGGCTATGGATAGAGTTGTGCGCAGGAGGATGGATGTGCTGGAAATGAGATGTTTGAGGACAATGTGTGGTGTGAGGTGGTTTGATCGAGTAAGTAACGTAAGGGTAAGAGAGATGTGTGGAAATAAAAAGAGCGTGGTTGAGAGAGCAGAAGAGGGTGTTTTGAAATGGTTTGGGCACATGGAGAGAATGAGTGAGGAAAGATTGACCAAGAGGATATATGTGTCGGAGGTGGAGGGAACGAGGAGAAGAGGGAGACCAAATTGGAGGTGGAAAGATGGAGTGAAAAAGATTTTGTGTGATCGGGGCCTGAACATGCAGGAGGGTGCAAGGAGGGCAAGGAATAGAGTGAATTGGAGCGATGTGGTATACAGGGGTTGACGTGCTGTCAGTGGAGTGAATCAAGGCATGTGAAGCGTCTGGGGTAAACCATGGAAAGCTGTGTAGGTATGTATATTTGCGTGTGTGGACGTGTGTATGTACATGTGTATGGGGGGGGGGGGGGTTGGGCCATTTCTTTCGTCTGTTTCCTTGCGCTACCTCGCAAACGCGGGAGACAGCGACAAAGTATAAAAAAAAAAAAAAAAAAAAAAAAAAAAAAAATATATATATATATATATATATATATATATATATATATATATATATATATATATATATATATATATATATATATATATAAACTCTGAATTTCCAACAGCTGTCTTGTTTCATATGAGAGAGAGAGAGAGAGAGAGAGAGAGAGAGAGAGAGAGAGAGAGAGAGAGAGAGAGAGAGAGAGAGAGAGAGAGAGACCCTTAATTCACACCTTTCGAAAAAGCGTTTCACACACCTGCCGTCTCCAATTTCACTTCTGTATCCCCCCCCTCTCCTTCCTTTGCTGATCATGGACCATTTTCCTATTTTCTCTTTTTCTTTTTCTTCAAATTTGGGCAGCAACGATCCACCCTATTTTACACGACAGCTCTTCCCACCTCATCCACAAAAAGAAAAAAAAAATGACCTTGGCTCATACCCACTCCTCTTTGCCTCTTCCCTCCTTAAGATCACAGGAGGAGCCTGGACGTGAACACAAGGTCTGGACTTGGTCTCCTGGATCCAGCCTTTCAAATACGAAGACGAAGAGAAAGAAGTACATCAGGTGACGAAAAGAAAAATGAGAAGCAGCTCTCTCTCTCTCTCTCTCTCTCTCTCTCTCTCTCTCTCTCTCTCTCTCTCTCTCTCTCTCTCTTCTTCTTCTTCTTCTTCTTCTTCTTCTTGTTCTTTTTAATCCTTTACCCCCCCCCCCCCCAAACCCGACCTTGGCGTTCGAAAACACTCGAGTATCGCTCTCTCTCCCCCCGGGACTAATTTATTCCCCCCTGCTATAATCTACGTACTCTAATCTTATTCCACTGTTCCTTAATCCCCCCTTGTGGACGCCGCTGGCCCTGTAATGAGCCGGCGACTCTCCGTTGACGGCGAATTTTCAGCCGAGGGTTTTACACTCCGCGTTCGAACACTGATCACAGGCGGTGTCATGCTGACTCTGAAGATTAGATTATACCTTGTACTCCTGCTAATAAGAAAGGCGAGCCTGATTTGCTGGGTGAGATATTCACTGAATACTGAGCGAAGTGTTTGATCTATCATGAATGTATTCTAAGCCAGGAAATGTGGCCTCTCTCTTATTCTCTCTCTCTCTCTCTCTCTCTCTCTCTCTCTCTCTCTCTCTCTCTATATATATATATATATATATATATATATATATATATATATATATATATATATATATATATTATCCCTGGGGATAGGGGAGAAAGAATACTTCTCACTTATTTCCTGCGTGTCGTAGAAGGCGACTAAAAGGGGAGGGAGCGGGGGGCTGCAAATCCTCCCCTCTCCTTTTCTTTTTTCTAATTTTCCAGAAGAAGGAGCAGAGAAGGGGACCAGGTGAGGATATTCCCTCAGGGGCCCAGTCCTCTGTTCTTGGCGCTACCTCGCTAACGCGGGAAATGGCGAATAGTATGAAAATAAAAAAGAATATACATATATCCCTATTCAAACGTAAGATATCAATACTAATCATACATTCAAAATCAAATTCATAACTTTGATGACCTCATAAAGGATGATCCCTCGAGTTTAAATTCACACAGTCATGCTGGCAACACACACACACACACACACTCGCTCCCAAATATCAGCTCTCTGTCATTTAATTACAAGTGGACTCATTATCAACCAACAATCAAACATTTTCTATGACATGAAAAAAAAAAATTAAAAATGATCATGTGAAAAGTGGCTAAATATATATCATATTTTTTTTTAGGGGGTTAATATTTTTTTTGATGCGTAAATTGTTTCTGGTTTATGAGTTGACCTATTCTGAACTGATGCTTGAGTGAGTGACATGAGGTGTGTGACATGAGAATGAGTGAGTATCTTTTTATTTCAGTATGATGGAGTATATTTCAATGATTCGAGTATGATAAATCAGCTTGGGTATGAGGGAAAGAACAGCCCTCAGTATGTCTTTCGCTAAAACACACACACACACAAACACACACACACACACACACACACACACACACACACACACACACAATGGGGCCTTCGTGGTGTCGTAGTTAGTGTTGCTGACCTGGACTCACGCACGAGATTCGAAGCCGGTTCACACCCAACCTAGCTGTTCATCCTCCTGTATTACTCTCCAAAAGGAGGAACCGAGCGAGGAGCCAAGCGAGGATATTTTTTCCGTCTAATGTTCATTCATCTGTACTTGACGCTACCTCGCTCACACGGGAAATGGCTTATATACAATTATTGCAAAATGCAGTTAAAGCAACTTAATTTAACGTGAGGCTTCTTGGCTCTTAAGAAGGAAGCGATAAATTACTTTTTTCGTATGAAAATGAGGATTACTTTAAGGACTCTTCAATAATTCCTTTTCACTGGAGAGCAGGGTTGGGTTTGGCCAGGTCTGTCATTGCCCCGAGAATTTCCGCCACAAGGCAAGCAGAGAGGAGCTGAGCTCTTCAGCTACAAGACTAAAGTTGGAATCGTTACCATTAACTCACTAAGGTCTATTGCCTTTACTGTATGACCTTTCAGAGTCTGGTCCTGTATGACCTTTCGAAGCTCATTCAACTTGTGAGATTGTAAGAAAAAACAAAAGCAAAAACATAATAATATCCAGATAAGTAATCACAGACTCCACCTTGAAACACTTGAATGAGAACTGGTTTTGTGTCTTCGGCTGGCGCCGACAGGTGTGTGTGTGTGTGTGTGTGTGTGTGTGTGTGTGTTAGGAGGGGGTTGGGGGGTGAAGGGTGGGCTGAGGTTACGTCAGCTGACTAGTCTAGACATAAGTCTATCTCCAAAGGTATGATCAAAATATATCATAGATTCATTTGAGTTGCGAGAGTACGAATGTTACCTCATATCCGAAAATGACGTAAGCCATACGTATGCGGATGAGGGAGGAGAGGTGCTTGGGTGCGTTCTTTTAAGATTATGGCTCTTCTCATCACACGTCTGTTACCAAAAGGATATTCTTAAGCTCAGGGCGGGTTGAGGTATCAAGGTGGAGTACGTTATTATCACTGCAACATTCAAAGGTACGTTCTCAAGCCTGGAATACCTCCGTCTTGCAATGTCTGGACGGCAATTAAAGAGGTAAATCAACTTGGATTATAATAACCCAGCGGACTGGTTATTACAATTAAACAAAAATGTATCGAGTTTCATTGAAGACTTTTGTTGACGATTGAAATCTTTTCAGTTATATATAATCTTGCTTCGTAATACTACAAGCCATTGATATATATATATATATATATATATATATATATATATATATATATATATATATATATATATATATATATATATATATATTAGTAAAGCCCTGTATTGTGAGCAATATTGATCCTACTGTTTCCTGCAAAATCGAGATTAATCACAGTGTTATCTTCAGCTTCAGAGCTCTGGTACTTTTCAGTGGTTGCGTCTGGTCACGATGGTAAGTTGTTTTGAGTCAGTGGGCAGGAGTTTGCTAGTCTACAGTGGGTCAATACAAGAAGAAAGTGTGCAAGAAGGTGGTGATCATGCCATCTGAGAGTGAACGCTGGCATACCTAATTAACATATGACCTTATATGTTAACGTGTAACTTCATATATTAACATGCAACCTCACATATCAACATCTAACTTCATATATCAACATGTAACATCATACACTAACATGTAACCTCATTCATTATAATGTAACCTCATACATCAATATGTAATCTCGTTTAATAACATGTAACCTCATATATCAACATGTAACCTCACATATTACCATGTAACCTCATATATCAAAATGCAACCTCATATGTTAACATGTAACTTTATAAATCAACATATAACCTCATGCACTAACATGTAAGTAAACGTCTTTGATACCATCTAATACCGGGCACTTAGTTTACACATCCTGAAGAAACTTTTCGGCAAGACGTATAGACGCTACGATGCGTCATTTTCACTCACTTTTCAACCAAAAAGCCCATAAAGACAGCCTCAACACCCGTCTAATAAGGAATACGTTTCCAGGCTAGCCTACTATCACCTCACTATCATCTGGGCAGGACTTTCCCCTTATTACATATTTCTGGCCATTGACAAAAGCTGTCTAGGATGAAGCAAACGATGGCAGAGCTTCGAGACATGAAGAGCAGACGATGTGTTCTTTTCCAATTAAATAGACGTTTCATTTAAGCTTACAAATTGATATTCAAATCATAGTTAGATAGATGATTGAATTACATCCAGGAACTACATGATCCAATCTAAAAATCGGGAGTTAAAAAAAATGTCGTGTGATAAAACACACCAGTTTTATCTAACATAAAATATCCCTCTGTTCTTCAGATCCCTTGAAGGAGAAATGACATAAAAAAGAATAAGAAAAGTGAATTAATGATATGGAAAGACACCAAAAAAAGTGTAGTCTGCTTTGCTGAATCCACACAAAAAAAGAAATCGAGTCTGTGGAAAGAAAATATCGACGTTAAATATGAATGAAAAAAAAAAAGATCCACCAGCGAATAACAGAAATAAAAGTTTGAAAAGTCAAAGACGTTTGGATTATCTCAAACGAGATGGACCAAAGCCATTGGCTTTCACCGGTCTCCTCGACCTAACTTGGCTCAAATATTTTTCTCTTCTTTTATAAATATATATTTTGAGGTTTTTATGGAACCTGAGGTGTATTCGACATCTGTTCCTCATGTCGCGGATCATTTCTTTTTTTTTTGCCAAGGCGTCAATCGGTGTAGTGGGAAATGTGAACCATCGACATACTGAACAAGACTCAACGTGAAGATCATCACAAATACATTCTTTGGTGCTCGTGTGATATATATATATATATATATATATATATATATATATATATATATTTTTTTTTTTTTTTTTTTATACTTTGTCGCTGTCTCCCGCGTTTGCGAGGTAGCGCAAGGAAACAGACGAAAGAAATGGCCCAACCCCCCCCCCCATACACATGTACATACACACGTCCACACACGCAAATATACATACCTACACAGCTTTCCATGGTTTACCCCAGACGCTTCACATGCCTTGCTTCAATCCACTGACAGCACGTCAACCCCTGTATACCACATGACTCCAATTCACTCTATTTCTTGCCCTCCTTTCACCCTCCTGCATGTTCAGGCCCCGATCACACAAAATCTTTTTCACTCCATCTTTCCACCTCCAATTTGGTCTCCCTCTTCTCCTCGTTCCCTCCACCTCCGACACATATATCCTCTTGGTCAATCTCTCCTCACTCATTCTCTCCATGTGCCCAAACCATTTCAAAACACCCTCTTCTGCTCTCTCGACCACGCTCTTTTTATTTCCACACATCTCTCTTACCCTTACGTTACTTACTCGATCAAACCACCTCACACCACACATTGTCCTCAAACATCTCATTTCCAGCACATCCATCCTCCTGCGCACATCTCTATCCATAGCCCACGCCTCGCAACCATACAGCATTGTTGGAACCACTATTCCCTCAAACATACCCATTTTTGCTTTCCGAGATAATGTTCTCGACTTCCACACATTTTTCAAGGCTCCCAAAATTTTCGCCCCCTCCCCCACCCTATGATCCACTTCCGCTTCCATGGTTCCATCCGCTGACAGATCCACTCCCAGATATCTAAAACACTTCACTTCCTCCAGTTTTTCTCCATTCAAACTCACCTCCCAATTGACTTGACCCTCACCCCTACTGTACCTAATAACCTTGCTCTTATTCACATTTACTCTCAACTTTCTTCTTCCACACACTTTACCAAACTCAGTCACCAGCTTCTGCAGTTTCTCACATGAATCAGCCACCAGCGCTGTATCATCAGCGAACAACAATTGACTCACTTCCCAAGCTCTCTCATCCCCAACAGACTTCATACTTGCCCCTCTTTCCAGGACTCTTGCATTTACCTCCCTTACAACCCCATCCATAAACAAATTAAACAACCATGGAGACATCACACACCCCTGCCGCAAACCTACATTCACTGAGAACCAATCACTTTCCTCTCTTCCTACACGTACACATGCCTTACATCCTCGATAAAAACTTTTCACTGCTTCTAACAACTTGCCTCCCACACCATATATTCTTAATACCTTCCACAGAGCATCTCTATCAACTCTATCATATGCCTTCTCCAGATCCATAAATGCTACATACAAATCCATTTGCTTTTCTAAGTATTTCTCACATACATTCTTCAAAGCAAACACCTGATCCACACATCCTCTACCACTTCTGAAACCGCACTGCTCTTCCCCAATCTGATGCTCTGTACATGCCTTCACCCTCTCAATCAATACCCTCCCATATAATTTACCAGGAATACTCAACAAACTTATACCTCTGTAATTTGAGCACTCACTCTTTTCCCCTTTGCCTTTGTACAATGGCACTATGCACGCATTCCGCCAATCCTCAGGCACCTCACCATGAGTCATACATACATTAAATAACCTTACCAACCAGTCAACAATACAGTCACCCCCTTTCTTAATAAATTCCACTGCAATACCATATCTTTCATACTATTTTCGCTATTTCCCAGGTTAGGGAGGTAGCGTTAAGAACAGAGGACTGAGCCTTTGAGTGAATATCCTCACCTGACCCCCTTTTCTGTTCCTTCTTTTGGAAAATTAAAAAAACGAGAGGGGAGGATTTAAAGCCCCTTGCTCCCTCCCCTTTTAGTCGCCTTCTACGACACGCAAGGGGAATACGTGGGAAGTATATATATATATATATATATATATATATATATATATATATATATATATATATATATATATATGTACACACACACACACACACACACATATAAAGGGATCATAACTGACACCAACCACTTTTTCACAACAGTATTATCCCCACAACCATGGCTGGGGCTCCGGCAAGCTCAACTAAATGTTTATCGGAACTCACACCTCCCATGAGATCACACGGGGCTCCAGAGCAAGGCCGGTAATCAGTGACATGGAAGGACTGGAGCCAATTATAATTTTCAATCAGGATTTTCCATCACCCGTGTCATATATGGGATGGTCCTTGCTCCACAGTTCAGTTTCGTCTAGCAGTTGGCTGGTTTGTATTTATGTACATATATCATCCGCTAATTGCTGCTTAATATACAGTATTTTCTTAAGGCATTACTTGCTTGAAGACTGTACTCCAAGTATATGAGAGCTGTAACCTGAGTTTTATTAAAATTACTTTCTGATCTTTGAAGACTTTAAACTTCTTAAAACTTTGTGTTAATAAAGTTATTTTCTACATTCTCTGGTGCTTTCATATCTTCATCACTCGTGGTTCAATTCAGTCTCGTAAAATGTATGCCGCAAAATGCCTTTCGTAACTTTCCAACTCGCTCTTACGAGCTCAATCGTAAGTTACAGACATGCGACACACCTACGTCCTAAGGCGCCAGGCCTCCTGAAGGCTTTGCCGTCTCTTGGCTTCGGAAATCAAGATGATTCTTAGCAGCGATAATATTGCAGTTTCATAAATAAACAAATACCTCTAGTACAGTCTTACCCATGTGATACTAACTATAGCAAAGTCTTACCCACAAACAACAGTCTTTTCCCACAAATGTCACGCTAAAAGTCTTTCCCACAAACAACAAACAAAAAGTCTTTCCCACAAACAACAAACAAAAAGTCTTTCCCACAAACATCAAACTAAAAGTCTTACCCACAAACAATAAACAAAAAGTCTTTCCCACAAACAACAAACAACAGTCTTTCCCACAAACAACAAACAAAAAGTCTTACCCACAAACAACAAACAAAAAGTATTTCCCACAAACAACAAACAAAAAGTCTTACCCACAAACAACAAACAACAGTCTTTATCACAAACAACAAACAAAAACTCTTTCCCACAAACAACAAGCTTTCCCACAAACAACAAACAAAAACTCTTTCCCACAAACAACAAACCCTTGGCCAACATTCCCCACAAACATCTAGCAACATACAGAGTTTTACCTATATAAAATAATGACAGGGTTAATTCTTTCTAAGCTTATCATATTCTAACTTGATAAGGTTAATTCTTTCTAAGCTTATCATATTCTAACTTGACAGGGTTAATTCTTTCTAAGCTTATCATATTCTAACTTGATAAGGTTAATTCTTTCTAAGCTTATCATATTCTAACTTGATAGGGTTAATTCTTTCTAAGCTTATCATGTTCTAACTTGATAGGGTTAATTTTTTCTAAGCTTATCATACTCTAACTTTTGCTTCGGGATGAAAGACAGGAAGAAACCAGCTCAGGCTTCGAAACAAACCTTAAAAAGAAGAAAGAAAACTTAAAGAGATTCAAAATTGTTCCAATAACTTGAAAAATTGACACATTTCACTGGATTTCAAAGAACTGATACATTGCACTGGATTTCAGAGTTTAATCTCAAGTCAGATTAAATTACAATGTACCGCGTTTTGGGATACAGAGAATCCTTATGTATTCGTAAGAATTCAAAAGATGATTCAACTCCATTTAGTTGAGAGACTGACAGTAAGTTATGGAAAAGTGTGATGTTTTGAAATGGCTTTTACATCGGTGAGGCTGTGAGAGAGAAAAGAAAACGAGATTTTGATTTCAAAGGTGTCATCAGCATATCGCATGTGATTAATAATTTAAAATACCCTAAAAAATAATAATAAGAATAATGATTGATCGACTGATTACTTCACGATGAATATACGTGATTTAATCACATGGTAAACTAACGGATTTTGTAGCTTGCTATAATAAAGGAATGATGAGCAAATGGAAAGCGAAAAAAAAAAAAATGATTGATTAGGTAAGTAGATTGGAAATGAAATGAACGTTATTGTAATACTCTGAAATCTATGCATCTGACAGCTCCTGACAGTTACATACATCCTGAATAATGTGGATTAAAAAATGACTTGTACACACACACACACACACATACACACACACACACACACACAGTTTTCAGGTTTACATAATGCATTACATTTATCCCCCACCCCCACGCATACCGTGCTTCAAATAACAGAGGTCATAATAGAACACAAAGGAGGTAAAACATGACAGCTTTGGAGGGCAACCAATTACGAGTGAAGGATGAAAAAAATGAAAAAAAAATATAAATTAGTTATGGCATAAGGAGGGACAACAGGCCAGACTAAATATCATAAAAGAAGAAAATCTCAGTTGCTGGCTGGCCGGGTGGACTAGGTTATAAGTTTCAAACGAACCCAGAAGTTTAGATGTCAAGCTGGCCATAACGGTGCGTCCCCTGCCGAGGCAAACTGTGTCCTGGAGAGAGAGAGAGAGAGAGAGAGAGAGAGAGAGAGAGAGAGAGAGAGAGAGAGAGAGAGAGAGAGAGAGAGAGAGAGAGACATAATACGCAAGTGAAAAAAATGTTGATTTGCTGGTATATAAGAGAGAGAGAGAGAGAGAGAGAGAGAGAGAGAGAGAGAGAGAGAGAGAGAGAGAGAGAGAGAGAGAGAGAGAGAGAGAGAGAGAGAGAATACGCAAGAGTGAAAAAGAAGAAAAAATGTTGATTTGCTGGTGTGTATATAAGAGAGAGAGAGAGAGAGAGAGAGAGAGAGAGAGAGAGAGAGAGAGAATGAATTTCTGGTGTATAAGAGAGCATTGTGGAGCTAACGTGTGGTTTTCCACGGGTCAAGTCGACTCATTCATAACTCAAAGTCTCGGAACAAGAAATGAATCAATCAAGACAAAGGCTTCTGGTTACACCTCATCTAAACCTGAATGGAAGTGTTGATTAGTTCTGATCTCAAAAGAAACACACACACACACACACACACATACATATATATATATATATATATATATATATATATATATATATATATATATATATATATATATATAATAATAATAATTGTATATAAGACTTCATGAATACATGCTGAGGTTCATGTCAATGTGCCGCGTTTTATGCATATATCCTACAACTAATCAAATTCCCAGTTACACAGAGGAGAGGCAGAGGAGAAAGAAGACATCACGCCACTCTTGGGTAAGGAGATCAATGTACCTGACTCAAAAGTAATGACAGTAGCGATTAATCTCCAGCGGGAGAGATTAATGATCATTGTGCCTTATTTTGTACTCTGGGTGGCCTTGGGGGAGTGTGGGGGCCCAAGACACGCTCGTTCTGCTTAAGTAATGAAGGATTTTATGGTCTCATACAGGAAGACTCATTATTCTAATGTGTTAGTAAAATATATATATATATATATATATATATATATATATATATATATATATATATATATATATATATATATATATATATATATGCTAACGTACTTGCATTCTGCCCCAGGAACCCTTTCTGTCTTTATGAAAGTCCTGAAGCACTCAGGAAGCCGACCTCTTCCACAAAGCGGAACCATAGATCATAAAGCGATATATGTGTGTGTGTGTGTGTGTGTGTGTGTGTGTGTGTGTGTGTGTGTGTGTGTGTGTGTGTGTGTGTGTCTGTGCGGGGAGAGTGAGGGGCATCTGAATAGTCAGGGTTCGATATCTTCATTGTGGTTGTGGCATCGTGGGCATCAAGGGCCCTCAGAAGTGCTGAATCTGTGTCGGTAGTAATGTAGAGACGGTTGTTGTCCACAGCGTACACAGGGAAGCGTGACCCGTGTTTGTCTAGGGAGTGTGGTTTCGAATGTGTGTATGTCTAGTGGGCTGGTGCTTTACGACTGAGATGGGAGGAGAGTTTGTTTTAGTGCTTGTCGGATCAGTGTGTATGTGTTTTGTCAATGTTACTTCTGCGGAGTCGGAGGTGATCTGTGGGTGGAGGTTATTGAAGTGTGAGGTAGAGGTAGGCCAATTACTTCCCGCTTGAAGGTTGGTGGAGAGTTATAGAGAATTTGTTGGTAAGCAGCCAGCAACTTTGCTGAGTGCTCCGTCTTGTTTGGTTTGCATTTATTATATGTTACCTATGAGAGGTTGGACAACCAGGTGGGTGAGGCGAAGTCTAGACCGGAGCGGATGAATTACTTATATAGGACGTTACAGGATCCTCTTTTTTCAGTCCAAATATAGTGCCAGCTAGTGTTCTAAGGGACGCCAGTTTGTAGAATGCCTTTGTGTTCATGTTTCAGGTGTGGTGGGGGGAGTGATTGTCAAGTGTGTGGTTGGTTTTCGTTCAACAGGGTCAGTCGACTGCCTACCGTTCAAAGTGACTGGAGGGTGTGAGCTGGATTCGCGTCCGTCTGGGGATAAAGGAGTAATTGATGAATTCGGTGGAGATGCAGACATTCTGTTCTGGGTGAGCCACTGTTCCGTGAGCGTATTGTAGGGCTACATGTTTGCTGTTGCTCCTGCGGTGTCAGGGTGTTGTGATTTGACTCTGAGGTCGTCTGCATATGAGAGGACCATCATGTTTGTCGATGAGGACTGGATAAAAGAATTACTACTAGGAGGAACACCATCGTAGAGTTCAAGGGTCTTGTGGAGGTGAAGCTGTTGTGAAAGATCCTGACATAGCATGAATATGACCTACATTGTCACTTGTTTACCAAATGGCGTCCTAGCAACGTCTCTTCATTGTATATCAACTCAGTGTTATACTTTTCTCCAGTGTCTCCCCTGATGATGTGATTATTACACGAAAGTGAACTTGGGAACTTATCGTGTTTCATTTTCCCCGTGGACTCATAGGAATATATATATGTATATATATATATATATATATATATATATATATATATATATATATATATATATATATATATGTATATATATATATATATATATATATATATATATATATATATATATATATATATATATATATATATATATACGCCCACATATGCACATGTACATACATATACATAACATATACATACACATGTACATATTCATACTTGCTTGCCTTCATCCTTTCCCGTCGCTACCCCGCCCCACACCAAGGCCAAACCTTAATTGAAAGAGAGAGGGAATTATGAAACGGAAAAAGGAAAGACAAGGGAAAGTATCTAAAAATTTTCCGTTCCTCTCCATGTCCAGTTTATACATACAATCAAATTATAGACAAACATCAGAGTAATGGGTTATCCTGTATGAGGCCATAAACCACTCATTACGTATGCAGAGCGAGCGTGACTGAGCACTCTCACCAATGGTCGGCCAGAATACAAAATGAGGCACAATGGTTCCCTAATCTCCCGCTGGAGATTAATCGCTATTGCCATTACTTTAAATCTAGGTGTAGTAAACCAAAGATCCATATTGGGTCTTCCATAATTTCTTATCCTTCAGTGACGTGTTTCGATTAATTGTAATACACTGTAGAACAGATACATCGACAAGGGACTTTCTTATGTAAGGAAGAGAAGATCTCCATAAATTACTCAACTCAGCTCTGAAATATCGCTGGGCTGGGCTAGGCTGGGTAGGTTACCATGGGAATTAACCATTTCTCTCGCTACTGAAATTGATCACCAGCGGATTTTAACCTCCCCTACTTTTTTTTATTTAAAGAAAAAGCTTTATTTATTTCATTGTTTAGTGTTCGTGTGTGAAAGTTCAGTTAGTTTTTTTTTTTTATTTTTTAGGGCAATTAGAATTCCGATGGATACTAAGTGATATTTACAATAGGGTACCCTTTGGTTATCAGATTAAAACTGTGTAGAAAACGGAGGCTAATGGTTGTTCTATCTACATTACTCGCTGTAAGTCAATGTAACTGAAGTCTTTATCAAGTCATCAGTATATGTAGTGAATGAGGGTCTAAATGGACAGACGGCGTTTTCTTTTCGATCTTTTGTACGAGAATGAATACTGACTGTGCGACCAGGGACTTAAAGAAAAGGTAAATGGATTCATCCTTGATAAATTAATATATTATGTTTAGGAACATATGCTAAGCTCATTATTCTACGGAGGTCCATACTATATTTTTATATATATATATATATATATATATATATATATATATATATATATATATATATATATATATATATATATATATTATACTTAGTCGCTGTCTCCTGCGTAAGCGAGGTAGTGCAAGGAAACAGACGAAAGAAGTGGCCCAACCCACCCACATACACATGCATATACATAAACGCCCACACACGCACATATGCATACCTATACATTTCAAAGCATACATACATATACATACACAGACATATACATATATACACATCTACATATTCATACTTACTGCCTGCATCCATTCTCGTCGCCACCCCGCCACACATGAAACAGCGCCCCCCTCCCCCCACCGCGCGAGGAAAAGACATATATATATATATATATATATATATATATATATATATATATATATATATATATATATATATATATATATATATGCACCATTGTAATTGCCTCTGGCAATTTCTATAGCCTTTAGTAATCTTTTGATAAATATTCATTCTTTTTTCCCCCTTTTTTTCCCTAATGCATGATCTTCCAAACCCAAAAATATAACCAGTTCTTGACGTCTATCGACACACCCCTCCTCCTTTACTATAACCTCAGCGCCACCTATCATTCCCCTTCTGAATCCATCAGTTTTGTAACTTCAGTGTCTCTGAATTTCCCCAGAACTCCTCCCTCTTCCAACGACCAAACCCAGGTCCCTGTACATTGCTCTGTACTTTACCAAAACCCCCTATTCTCAAACAGCCCATACACCTCCTTGATTGCCACCACCCCATCCCTCCTCCCTATCTCTAACAGAGCATGATATGCTTTCTACAGCTTCACACAGCTGTGTGTGTGTGTGTGTGTGTGTGTGTGTGTGTGTGTGTGTGTGTGTGTGTAGACAAGGCATTCAGTCGCAGCATCTTATCATCTTTTGCCACAGGATCGCAGTTGCCTTTATAATGAGCCAAGCGAGAGACCCTGTTAGCATAACGTAAATATTTTTACCTTTTTTTTCGTCGTGGTAACAACTGTGGAGGTGTGATACTGTCACAGGACATGTGTCCTCTGCCGTGGGTCGGCCCTTGCCATCCATTGGCCTTACTGCAAGGGAAGAAACTTGATCATATCTATTGCAGGGGAGAAAATGATATCATTAAGGACGTTAGATGTAATTACGGGGGAAGTATTCCGCTGGGGGGAGAGAGAGAGAGAGAGAGAGAGAGAGAGAGAGAGAGAGAGAGAGAGAGAGAGAGAGAGAGAGAGAGAGAGAGAGAGAGAGAGAGAGAGAGAGACCGCACAGTCATCGGACTCGAGTGTAATCGAGACACTTGAAATCCATTTGTACAGCGGAGAAGGTTCAAAAGCACGGGGTTGGGTGGGTGGGTTATATTCCCCCTCCCAACACCTTCCTGACGAAGGAAGACCTCATTGGCTCCATGCGTCGTCGACGGGGTGCTTCAGCCCGCTGGAGAGGAGAGTGCAAGGCATCTTGAAAGGTGAGAAAGGACTCACGATTCACCACCTTGTGTTAGATTGGGGGGAGCTTCCCTTGTTTACAGGTGAGGGCGTGGGCGAAGTATATGATGGCTCGGTAATGGTGCAGCTGCACTCTCTGAGGCCTGCCTGACATCCCCACGGCAGGAGATCACTAAGGGCGGGCCAGCGTTGAGTAATACACGAGTCAGAAAGGTAAAAAAGTTGACCCTCATGGTTGAGATGTTATTCTCGCCTGCTTTCGTCAGCGTGGTTGTGGTGTGGTGTGGTGTGGGGTGGTGTGGTGTGGTGTGGTGTGGTGTGGTGTGGTGTGGTATGGTGGGGAGGAGTCTTCTCTTTGACCACCCTGTCTCCATCTATATAGATGAGGAATGTAGATTTCACCCCACCCTCTCCATCTATATAGATTAAGAATGTATATTAGTTTCTACTGGCCACCTATATAGATTAGGAGTGTAGATTTGACCACCCTGTCTCCATCTATATAGATTAAGGATGTAGATTATTTATTGCTGGCCATCCATATAGATTAGGAGTGTGGATTTTACCACCCTAACTCCATTCATATAGATTACGGATTTATATCATTTATTACAGGCTATCTATAGAGATTAGAGAAGTAGATCTCCCCACCCTGTCTCGACCTATAGAGATTAGGGAAGTAGATCACTTATAACCGGTTCTCAGGCCGAACACCTTATCATAGACCATCCGATCCTCTGTTGTCTGATCTTCCCATGCCTGTTTGCACGTCGCTTTTGCGTTGATGTTTCATGTGTCGGGAATGACTGTCACGTGTGTGTGTGTGTGTGTGTGTGTGTGTGTGTGTGTGTGTGTGTGTGTGTCACATGCGATGCCTAGAATAACTGGTGTTTTGTTGAACGAGGGCAGTCGACCGTCCATTTAACGTGACTGGAGGCTGTGTGCTGGACACGCTTCTGTCTAAGGATAAAAGAGTAATGGAAGAATTCTGTGGAGATGCAGACATTCGGTTCTGGGTGAGACACTGTTCCATTAGCGCATTGCAAAGTTGCATGTCTGCCGTTGCAACTAATGAGGCCGCCTGCATATGAGAGGAACTTCATACTGTGGTTTGCTAGAGTTCATGGGAAATCATTTAGGGAAAAATCTGGACGATAAATCAAGACTTAAAGGATCAATGGACGCATTCCTAGATATTCTCAATTGCCTTACTACCCAGGGAGGATCGAATGCTCTATAAGTTCGTAGGGCCACAACATCTAATTTGGAGAAAACGGGAAAGCCAAGAAGAACCATCATGTGTTCATACTGATCAATACCGTCTAACGTCCCAAACTTATGGGAAAGTGACATATCAACCGCCGCTTTTTTTTTACCAGAGAAAGTCGGAAGGCCTGATTCTACGAACCACCAAGATTTAAAAGAGAGAAAGCCATTATAAATGGCACCCATTCCCGCTCACAGCCACCCATCCCTCACAATGGGTTTTACGAGAGAGAGATAGGTCATTTACGTCTTAATTATCTTGATTGCTCTGCGGGAAGATACCCAACATTAAGCATGAACATAACAGTTTAAGAAAAGTATTTTCATGTGCTGTTTTTAGATACAAATACCCCTCAGCCGGGAGACGATAAAGCCACTTAAACAAAACCTCTATCGAGCCAAGAAAAAAAAAGAAAAGTCTTTTGTTATCTTTCAAGTTTTAACGCAAAGTTTTTTTTTTCGCACTTGAGGGAAAAGTTTACGAAAAAGAGAGGAATATATAAGACCAAAGAGAGCTTTCACAGCATGAGCTATCCCCAGATCTCAAACAAAACAAAAGTATGTAAAAAAAAGGGGGGGCTCAGGCACCTAAAGGCATCGTACAATTCTACAACACAACACTGTTTTAAAACATCGTATACTCAGAGTATACCGAGATAAACCCCCGAGGTCTATTGACTGGCTAAAGCACTCTGACACACGCATGCGCAGACATGTACAAAGTACACACACACACACACACACACACACACACACACACACGCATGTGTCTGTGTACGAGCCAATGAGACCTCACCAGCGTACGGGACTCACTCTCCCAAGTATAACGAGTGGTATTTGAAGCTGTCGAATCTCCGGCCTCCACCCTGGAGACTACTGGGGTATGGCGGGGTAGAGAGAGAGAGAGAGAGAGAGAGAGAGAGAGAGAGAGAGAGAGAGAGAGGAGAGAGAGAGAGAGAGAGAGAGAGAGAGAGAGAGAGAGAGAGAGAGAGAGAGAGAGAGAGAGAGAGAGAGAGAGAGAGAGAGAGAGAGAGATGGTCTCCACCTCAAGTCAGCTTAACCTTTGACATAATGTTGCCAGAGGTGTGGCGTTGTGTGGACGCATCGTCAACGGTATAATAAGTAAGAAGAAGAAAAAAAAATGATGTAACAGGAGGAGGCGAGGGTCAATCAAATTAGAGATACAGAAAAAAATATTAAAGCAGTCGGGTCGAAATTATCTCTTTGTGTTTGATCATTTCTCGTACAGTTTTGGTGGTTGACAGGACCAGGTGGGTATGAATGACATGGAATTTGTATGGGCAATCATTTTTTCGAATATTCAAGAATGTATGCTTCGAATATTCAAGAGATTACGCTTCAAATATCAAAGAAAGTATGCTTCAAATATTCAAGAAAGTATGCTTCAAATATTCCAGAAAGTATGCTTCAAATACTCCAGAAAGTATGCTTCAAATATTCAAGAAAGTATGCTTCAAATATTTAAGAGTATGCTTCAAATATTCAAGAAAGTATGCTTCAAATATTTAAGAAAGTATGCTTCAAATATTTAAGAGTATGCTTCAAATATTCAAGAAAGTATGCTTCAAATATTTAAGAAAGTATGCTTCAAACATTCAAGAGTATGCTTCAAATATTCAAGAAAATATGCTTCAAATATTTAAGAAAGTATGCTTCAAACATTCAAGAAAGTATGCTTCAGTTGAATGTAGGGGACAAAGACGCCTACATCATGTAAGTGTCGTTTATGGATCTGGAGAAACCATATGATAAAGCTGCTTCGTGGAAAGCGTTACGAGTATATGGTGTGGGAGGAGAGCTAATTAGATGCAGAGCGGAGCTTTCATCAAGACAAAAGGAAGGCGTGTGTGTGTGTGTGTGTGTGTGTGTGTGTGTGTGTGTGTGTGAGTAAGTGGAGAGGAGCGTGAGAGTGCGTCTGTGGGTAGAGGTGTGTGATGTCACCATGGCTGTTTGATTTGTTTACGGATGGGGTGGTGAGGGAGGTTAATGCTACGGTTGAGAGAGCTGTGGAGTGTGTGCTGGAATAGCTTGGATCTATGGAAAGAACGAATGAGGTGAGAATGACAAAAAAGATTTGCATGTCAGAAGTGGAGGGGACAAGAAAAAAGGGAAGACCAAATTACAGACAAAAGGACGGAATGGAAAAGGTTTTCAAGTGCCTGGGACCTGAATGTGCAAGAGGGTGCAAGGTCTGCAAGGGATACAGTCAAGTGGAGCAATGTGGTACACAAGGATGGACTTGATTTCTGTGGATTAAATCAGGCATGTGAAGTGGTTGGGATAAACCACGGAAGGGTCAGTGGGGTCTGGTTGTGTAGGGGGAACAGCGTTTTCGTGCATTACGCATGACAGCTAGAGAATAGATGAGAGCGAACAAGGCCATGCCTTTGAGAGTTCTTGGCACTACCCCGCTAGCGCGGAAAATGGCGAAAAGAACATAGGAGAAGGTGCCTCAATGCGGATATTTAACCCAAACATCAGTCTTGTAATCTTCTCATCACCCCACAGCGGAGGGTAACCACAAAACGCTGATATACCATATGCATGGACAGAATGCAATGTGAAAGGGACTAAGGGAAACTAGGACAAAGAGCTGTGTTATGTGGTAAATGCCCTCCATCAGCAGGAATATACATGGCTGTGTGCACTGAACCCTTGGCTATCCCTGGGTGTAATGGATGAAAAATATGCAAATTCTTCCTCCCCCTGGCACCAAAGTTAATCCCGACGATAATTTCCCAGTGGTTCAGATAAGAGCTTCATTGTCGAGAGAATTTACAACACCCATTGTGTCGTTCGTAGCTATCCCGATATTAGGAACAGGTATGTATATATGTGTGTATATATATGTGCGTATATATATATATATATATATATATATATATATATATATATATATATATATATATATATATATATATATATATATATGCATAAAACCACAGGAAATTGAAACACGATACGTTCCCAAGTGCACTCTCGTGTAATGATCACATATGAGGTAAAAGACGTAGAGCAATCAGTTGATATATAAGGAAGAGATGTAGCTACAGCACATCACATGAATTGATTACACAGAATATCAAAAGATAATAAATTCATGTTGATGTTCTTGTCATAATAATTGGAAGAGTTAATACCAAACCAATTTATGAGTATAATCCCACAATAGATTTTTTTCCGACTTCCTTTAAATACCAGAAGAATTAGAAAAATTCAGATCAGCTGAACCAACTTGTGAGAAAATTCCACAGTTTTCTCATTTAGACTTCAGGCAAATGTCAGACCTAGAAATTCTAAAAAATCAGCAGAACCAACTGACAAAAAAAAAAAAAAATCCACAATTTTCTGTTTTTGACTAACTGAAAACATCAAAAGAACTGAAATACATATATCAAAATCAACTGACGCAGTTTATGATGTAAGAATACATGAAAATGCTCGAAAGAAAACGGGGCTTTCATGTCCCTTCTTCCCTCCCCCTCTACAGGAGAAGAAGAACAACAACAAACCTTGTCAAAAAGCTATATGGGGCGGTAGGCTTGGGGTCACCACAACACACACACTCACTCACGACCCTGGGAGCTCGACAGAAGGAAAAAAAATATAACAATAAGAAAGAAAACTGGAAAGTGTTTCGTCCCCCTTAAGAACACAGCAAGAATTCACGGCTTCCACTGCCAGAATTCACGGCTTCCACTGAATAACCCACAAGATAAATGTCAAGGACGAGACGATCGAAGACTTTTCTCCTCAGCTTATCAGCTGTGGCGGATGAGCTTGAAAAAGGGAATTGATATCAGATTAACGCTATTGGCAGAGTCGATTTTTATCTTAACAGAAGCATATATATATATATGTTTTGGACAATCACATCTTTACCAAATGGCGTCCTAGCTTCGTCTCTTCGATGTATATCAACTGACTTATATTTCTCTCTTGTGTCTCCCCTGATGATGTGATTATTACACGAAAGTGCACTTGGGAACTTTTCGTGTTTCATTTTCCCCGTGGACTCATAGGAATATATATATATATATATATATATATATATATATATATATATATATATATATATATATATATATGATCTGAAGAATAAAATAAGTTTTTGGTTGCTATGGTTTCCGTGTATACAGGACGAAAAATTCAAAACACCGAAAATTTTTCGAATGACAGCCAACGACTGGAAAAAAAAATAACATACATTATAAAACTTATAAGAAAAAAAAGTTGATAATTCAATTTGAAACAGAGAAAAAAAAAATAAATCTTCCCATTTATCTTAAGGAGCGCGTAGATCACTATGAAGGACGGAACGCCCCAGACAAATGCCTTCCTGAGAACACTTAATTGCCGGAGGTAAATCACCTCTGATATCGTTAAGGTTTTTGCCAGAATTTTTCCCGCCACGTAATGTATGTGTTCAAGTAAGTTGCCAGGTAGATATATCTATATATCTATCTATCTATCTATCTATATATATATATATATATATATATATATATATATATATATATATATATAATATATATATATATATATATATATATATATATATATATATATATATATATATATATATATATAATATATAAATACATATATATATATATATATATATATATATATATATATATATATATATATATATATATATATATATATATATATATATATATATATATATATATATATCCTTTCGTGCAGGTAATATGCACATGTGGTGAGGTTAAGTTCCTAAATGGATGTATCTTTTATACAGATAATGTTTGTGTTGTGGGCGAGTTGCGAGTTCCCAGACAGACATATCTATTATGCAGATGATGTCTGAGTCTGGGCAAGTTCCTATCAAATGAAATAGATTTTAGTATTGGAATTACATTTCTCGCGTGTGAGGACTTTCCTGAATGTATCCTATCCTCCTTACTCTCCATTTACCCGTGATGAATGCCATCGTACATGCGTCACATCATTTCTGGATTTTTCTTCTAAAGTTCCTTTTGTCAGTGTACCTTCACACTCCCCTCATAACCAGGCCATCATCCGCAAACAGCTTCACGTCTGAGTCCTATCAAGTCCGGCAACGCACTCACACAGACTGAGAAGAGCAACGGTCCCAGGAACAAGCCTTGTGACACGCCACTGCTCATCCTAGCTCACCTCCAGGAGGTTCTTCCGTTATGCATCCTTTGTCTCTGTCTTGTTCTGGAAATGTCTATGTTTCTCAGGACGACTTCCACCCTTTACCCCTCTCACTGAGAGCCAAGGTGTCTCCCACTGTGAAAGCACTTCTAAGCTTGTCATTCCTCAGCTCCTGGCATATCTTACATCATCATCTTCTCCAATTGGAATCCTCTCGTGCATAATGAGCTGATCCGTGACTGATAATATACTCCTGACACATTCATGGGCAAAGTTTTGAATCATCTTTTGTCCACAATATTCTTTTCAAAATGTCTTTGGTCTCTTTGGCATTTCCAAAGCCGGATGCTGAAGCGCCGCCTATTCACTACCGAGAGAGAGAGAGAGAGAGAGAGAGAGAGAGAGAGAGAGAGAGAGAGAGAGAGAGAGAGAGAGAGAGTCGCATAATCTTTTTCAATCCCACACCATAGGAGTACGGCATCTTCCTTCCTCACGGCAAATAATTTCTCTGCTACAAACCACGAGTAATGGCTCTTGTCTCATATATATATATATATATATATATATATATATATATATAACAAAATACATAGCAGCAGAAACCTACTGTATTCCAATTGGACATAATAACAGTACCTTCCCTCTGTTTCTCTCACACAGCAAGGAATACATAAACACCAGCCATGGCTGGTATCTACGACAGGGATAGTCTGGAAGGTAATTACTGTAGCAGGAGGGTCTTACGTTACTTTGTCAAGATGCTACGTAGATTACGTTAGGTCTCCAGCGTTAAATAACACTACCATGCTAATGGGTACCTTTCCCTCACGCAAATCTGTGTTTGTATCTGTATGTGATTAGGGAACTCCGCCATAGCTAGCTATTGGCACAGTGTGGGCGTCTTTGTATAGTCTGAATAGTGTATTACAGAACGGCAGGTAATTGGTTCCAGAATTGGTTGTAATTGGTTATCTTTGTGTGGACTGATTACAACAGCCAGAGTGTCCAATCCTGTAAGTAGAGTTGGCCCATCTTGTATATGGTGTTGAACTGGATTCTACAACACTGTAAGTAAGGAGTGAGTGAATTGTGACCCTTAAAAATGAATGTTTATAAGACTCAAGGATTTTTCTTTAAGGCATGGCTATTCAGAACGTCGACTGTAACTACAATTATAGATATATCTTCTAATTATAATATACAAGTAACTAATGATTTGGATTGTGTGGTATTCAGCCGGGGGCCAAAACTGATGGTATAACACTGAGGTAAAAAAAGAAAGAAAGAGTTAACAGGAGTTTTGAAATCATTATAAGAATTAAAGTTAAAACATCGAGTCAACAAGGGATGAAATGGTCCTTTTTTTTTTTTTTTAACCCCTGTCATTTTGTTCGCTTAAAAATATCTCTTCAAATGACATGTCCAGCCTTTGTCTTATCGAAGTTATGTGATGTGCGATTCGCAGCAGCTAAAAGAGGGGCCCCCATTTTTGAAGTTGAGAAATTGGACTGACGTAATCTGTCCATTTTTACGTCTGATTTTTTTCCCTATTCCCTTCTACCTTGCTTCGAGGCGTCGTGAGGCCACTGATCTACCAGACAACTTATCTCTGGCTATGGAAAAGGTGTGAGGCGCCTCTTCAACGGATGGCAATTGGTAATGAGAAGGACTTAACGTTTGACTATAAGGCGTGTGTGTGTGTGTGTGTGTGTGTGTGTGTGTGTGTGTGTGTGTACTATACTACTACTACTACTACTACCACTGATGGTTATAACAATAATGATAATAATGATAAAAATAAAACATAATACTAATAATAGCCCGGTTTAATCACTTATCCACATCTTTTCCATTCATTCTCCACAGTCCACATCATCACTAAAGAAAACGTAACATTCGATATATCGCTCTCGTATAATCCATAAGAAAATGAATGGGACAAATCAAAACAACTTCGTCAGAAATGGCGGGGGGAAAATCTTTCTCACCCTCCTCCTCTTGTTTCACCGGACAACAAATGGATGGTTCCGGGGGATTGGAGCAACATGTAAATGCCCACTGAGAAGAACTAATTACCAGCTGTAAATCTCGCCTGATAATTAACGGCATTGCCAGATCTGCCTCTTGGCAATGTGTTTACCACAACAGGTTCCTGAATTGTTTGGATCCCGGAGGGTTAAAAAAAAATCCCACACATAAACACATGGCTTTTCAAGAGTACGGCTGGAGATGTGTTGGTCTGGTATGTGCTTGTGTAAGACTGTGTGTGTGTATATATATATATATATATATATATATATATATATATATATATATATATATATATATATACATATATATATATATATATTATATATATAAATATATATATATATATATATATATATATATATATATATATATATATATATATATATATATATATATATATATATATATAATGCAACAATCATCACTAGAAAAAGGAAATAAAAACAGTGAGTACTTTTGTTTATTACATCCTCAGACAGAGGATGTAATCAACAAAAGTAATCACTGTTTTTATTTTCTATTTCCAGTGGTTTTTGCTGCATATATCTCTTCACGGTGAGGGTTCTGCATATATATATATATATATATATATATATATATATATATATATATATATATATATATATATATATATATATATACCTTGTGTAAATCAAGCGAAGCACTCAGTAATTTGCAACAGTCTCACCACTTACTTTGTTGTTTGTGATACGTCCTCATGACTGAGGTTGCCTTTATAAATTGCGCTTTGACAGACTGATGTAATAGTCCGATCATCGTAAAGGAGGCTGAAGAAAAGGCGCTGATAATTCGTTCACGTACTAAATTTTTGATGTTGTCTTGAAACGTCTTTGAGTAATGGAACTAAACTCATATATTCATGAAACTGAAAGTCGTATGCAAACTTGTAGACCACACGATTATCCGAGCATAAAAATCTTAAATCACACGAGCGTAAACTTTTAAAAAAAAAAGAAGAAAGATTACAATCAATATTTCAGAACACTGTGCTCAATGATTCTAACCCCATTCCAGAAGACGGATGGATGCTCACTCGCCCAACGCAAATGAGAACAGACGAGACTTGCTGAACAGTAAGAGAAAAGTTCAACATAGTGTTCAAAAAGGAGGGGGAGGAGTGACCTTATTAATCGCTGGCATCTCTCTCTCTCTTCATTAATCGCTGGTATCTCTCTCTCTCTCTCTCTCTCTCTCTCTCTCTCTCGCAAGGGGAGAAGGAAGACTATATACCCGAAACAGATCAATTGGTGCTCATCTCTACAGCAGACTCGATCTGGAGTGGCTAATCATCATAGCCGTTGCTTGAGGCGCTTGAATTCAGGACGTTTTAAGAGGTCAAATCAGGATGCCACGAAGACCACAATCATGACAGATTAATGAGTCCACCTTCGCTCTCTCTCTCATTTTCGCTTCTGTTTACCAGTGTTTAGAATGTGTGGTGGAGACGTGCTGCTGGAGGAGCCTAAGTCATTATCCATTTCTAGAATTGAGGATTTTGATATAGTTAACTTAATCCAGTTTTTTTTTTCTTTAGTTACTTGGAAATGGACATTTCTTTTTTTTTTTTAATTGTAATATAAAAGTAAAATTTTTCTTCGATGTTTTATTTAGATTTTTTTTAGCAAGAAATTTGGGGTGGCTCATTTGCTGTTATCCAGAGTGCTAGAGTGTAAGGTTAGTTTGGCTTAGGCTAGGTTAGGCTAGGTTAGGTTAGGTTAGGCTAGGCTAGGCTAGGCTAGGCTAGGCTAGGTTAGGTTAGGTTAGGTTAGGTTAGGCTAGGCTAGGTTAGGTTTGGATAGGTGAGGTGAGGTTAGGTTTGGCTGGGCTACTGTTAGGCTACGTAGGCTAGGCTAAGCTAGGTTAGTAGGTTAACTTAGGAGTAGGGGTTGAGAGAGAGAGAGAGAGAGAGAGAGAGAGAGAGAGAGAGAGAGAGAGAGAGAGAGAGAGAGAGAGAGAGAGAGAGAGAGAGAGAGAATCATCATCATCATCATCTAAGGAGCTTACGAAGTGATTTCTGCCATCAGTCAACGCGTGTGTGAGAGATTACAAAGGGCATGACTCATTCACTCCCCTGCTGGGACGTAATGCCTCACAGTACTGAGAATTACCTTCGCAGCAAACGTAATCTGGAAGGTAATTTTATCCGTGGCAGATGATTATCTTGCGTACATAGTCATTGGCTCTCCCTCACAAGAGGATTTGTAACCACACTTTAGGTCTTATGCGTTGAGTGCCACTCAAGTCCATTACAGTTAAGTGCTGGTTATAGTTAAGTGCCAATAAAGATGATTACATGGACTTTAAAACTCTACTAGGCTCAAGATGGCATTGTGTGTGTGTGTGTGTGTGTGTGTGTGTGTGTGTGTGTGTGAAAAGCCAGGGTCATCTGTATGTTATTCAATGTTCCATAATGGTAGAATGAATTGCGCACGACTTTTGAAAAACCATAAAATCGATTCATTTTCACCATCACCATTTTTCAATATCGAGGTGAATTATCTCTTTCCAAATAATAAACATCGTTTTTTTGCAGAGCATTTACCCTTAGAGATTGTATCATAAATGTACATTCTTTTTTTCATACATATTCGCCATTTCCGGCGTTAGCGAGGTAGCGTTAAGAACAGAGGACTGAGCCTTAGAGAGAATATCGTGAAACCACTTTGGTTTTCCACAGTCTAATGCTCTATACGTGCTTCAACCTTTGCTACCTATATGCGAGAAAGACGTCCGAGACTCGTGTCCTATGGAAACACACAAAAGGACACAGGTCTGGCGGGGGCTTATGAATGACAAGGGGGATCAAGCGATTTAAAACCAAGCGAAGTACATATAAAGGCACACTATGAGGCTAAAGGAGCCGGTTCTCAGTTGGAGAATTACCTATGCTCTGAATAGGTCGGAAAACAAGAGAAAGAATGGATGAGCTAACGTGGTTACTAGAGATGTTTAAGGTACAGAGAGAATTGCTGGATGAAGATATATATATATATATATATATATATATATATATATATATATATATATATATATATATATATATATATATATATATATATATATTATCCTTGGGGATAGGGGAGAAAGAATAATTCCCAAGAATTCCCTACGTGTCGTAGAAGGCGACCAAAAAGGGAGGGAACGGGAGGCTGGAAATCCTTCCCTCCCGTTTTTAATTTTCCAAAAGAAGGAACAGAGAAGGGGGCCAAGTGAGGATACGACCTCTATGGCTCAGTCCCCTGTTCTTAACGCTACCTCGCTAACGCGGGACATGGCAAATATGTACGAAAGGAAAGAGAAATATATATATATATATATATATATATATATATATATATATATATATATATATATATATATATATATATATACATATATATATATATATATCTTCTTTTCTTCTTCTTCATACTATTCGCTATTTCCCGCGATAGCGAGGTAGCGTTAAGAACAGAGGACTGGGCCTTCCGTTGTGATATAATTCTTATTCATTAGCAAAGCTTGCAACGTGCTCACTGAGCAGTTTATCTGTTACTCTCAACACCAGTGGTAAAAAATTTTTTCCTCGAGGGCGGAAATGTTAATATCTCCCGGATAACAGAACTGCAAAAAGAGCGAAGCGCCAAAAAAAAGGAATTTTTTTTTTCCTAAGTCTATTTCCACAAAGGTTTACAGGATTTAAATCTGAGTTACATGTTACACATCATCTATATACAACGCCAGGAATCTATTACAAGCGAGATGTAAAAATACTGCAGTGTTATGGACATAAAAAAGCAAGATATATATTTTTTTTCCCCCGTGCGTCCATTTTCTATGATACCTCGCTCGTAATGAATACTTGTAACACTATCTTTTCCCCCCCTGGGACTGATACATTGTTATGATGAGGTGTTGTGGGGGCAAAGCAGGAAGCTGCGTAAATCATAGCAATGACACGCATTCGTTGGGGGAACTGTTCTGGGTTCTTACCTACTGCAGCCTGGCAGGAGTTTGGAAAATATCGGTACAAAAAAAAAGGAGAAAAAAAAGAGATTTCCCGAAAATGGAGGGAAGGTCAGTGACAGACAGACAGACACACAAACACACACACACACACACACAAGTTACACTCTGATCTTACAGACACGTATGGTCTGTAAGGTTCTAGAGAAGATAATTAAAGAGTAAACGAATGCTACGTTGAGCTGTCTCCATCATTACCCGGTACCAGACGAAGCCCGGGTTGGAGGGTCATAGATTCCACCCTCCCTTTGCCTGGTATATGGTTCTTTACATATGATTTTCTACTTTAAATTTCTACATGGGAGAAAGAAAATCATGTGCAAGGAACCTCCAAGATTTCCACGAGAGAGTAAGCTCTGCCTTAGACAAATGGGATGGCTAGGTGAGTGGACTGTGACTGTTTATATATGGACTAGTGGGAAGGACCTGACACTTTGGGTATGAAAGGCTGATTAAGAAGCCGGATCATCAAGTAGGAATAAGGTGAGGGACACACACTCCTTTAAATGAATGGAAGACTTTCAGTGGAAGGGAACAGAGGGCGCATGTCAAAAAAGGGCATTCTCAAAACTGGTTGAAGTTACCAGGGGAGTAAGTACCGCAGGGATCTGTTCTGAGACCATTACTCTTTTCCATCTATGTATATGACTTGTCTAGAGGTATGGACCCCTACTTAATATGTCTGCAGATGATGCCAGGGTCATGAGAGAAGTGGAAAGGGTGTGAGGGACTGCATCAACGTACCAAAGGGACCTTGACAAGAGGTATGGAAACCTGCTTAATATGTCTGCAGATGATGCCAGGGTCATGAGAGAAGTGGAAAGGGTGTGAGGGACTGCATCAATGTACAAAGGGACCTTGACAGACTCCAAAATTGATCTGATACATGGTCGGCAAGCGTCAGTCCCGGGGTAAATGTCAAGTAATGTGAATGGGTCTCAGGGAAAGAAGGCCTCGGTTTGATGATCATCTGACAGTATATAGACTGCAGGAATCTTGTGTGTTGAGAGGTATCTGGAAGTCAATAGCATCCCTAATCTGTCGTCATGGTACTACCTTTAGATAATAGTTAAGGAGAAACTTATGGGAAAAAAAGGATGTTTAAATGTAATTTCATACTAGCGACTGAATGGCATACACTGAACGAGGATTTGGCAACTGTGGATCGCAATGAGGAGGAAACTAGTTCGCTTCTCACAAGAGAAGTGGCAAGTGAGGTCATCGGCTTTCTCAAACTAATGATGCGACAGTTACGCCAAAGTTCTGTCATGCTGATTACGAATGTGCTGCTCTTATCGGCTGTTGCCGAAAGGGACGCACAGCCTCGTCGAAGAACTTCTCAGTGCAAAGGAGTGCGTCGTTTCCAGGCTACTGGAAGTAGCGCAAGAGCTGTGGAGCTCCTGGAAAAAAAGGACATGTAGTATAACCAGGAACCCCGAAGTCATATATATAAAATAGTCGACACTGCCACTGACTTGCACAGATAGACTTCTAACTCTTCGTTCCATGGAGACCAAACAGAGTACACTTAACAATGCATGAGCAAAAGCTCTTGAAATGATTTGTTGTCAAAAGCCGGATTTGTAGCCGGTAGCAGGTATTATATTCATTAATCACCTTGATTACCACTACTGTGGGGGGAGGGGAGGATTAATACTACATTAGGATAATGATGATTGGCCCAGACCCCGTGGGTCGAGTGATGAATGAAGCAGGAGTGAATATTTTCGTGTGATGAATTGCTCATACCATAATTACAGTTTCTTGTCGCGATATGAAGTGGCACAGGAGAGGGTGCTGGGTCACTGTGTGTGTAATTAGTAATTGGTAATTACTTCTTTGTACTGCGCGGAGAGGGGACTCTACACCTACGGGACCCCCCCTCCATCTCCTGAACTCTTTCTACTATATCATATTGATCTTATCTGCAGCCTTTTAACATTAATCACCTATATCATATTGATCTTATCTGTAGCCTTTTAACATTAATCACCTATATCATATTGATCTTATCTGTAGCCTTTTAACATCAATCACCTATATCATACTGATCTTATCTGTAGCCTTTTAACATCAATCACCTTTATCATATTGATCTTATCTGTAGCCTTTTAACATCAATCACCTTTATCATATTGATCTTATCTGTAGCCTTTTAACATCAATCACCTATATCATATTGATCTTATCTGTAGCCTTTTAACATTAATCACCTATATCATATTGATCTTATCTGTAGCCTTTTGACATTAATCACCTATATCATATTGATCTTATCTGTAGCCTTTTGACATTAATCACCTATATCATATTGATCTTATCTGTAGCCTTTTGACATTAATCACCTATATCATATTGATCTTGTCTGTAGCCTTTTAACATTAATCACCTATATCATATTAATCTTCTCTGTAGCCTTTTAAAACTTATCACACTAATTTGTGAGTTTCTGATATTTTCTACTGTCAAAAGCAGGGTCGAATAAACTGTTCTGTTTGCTGCTGTGTGAATTTCTTTCACAAGCAGGGTCGGAAGAACCGTCTTTGTCTCTTGCTGTTTGAATTCCTTTGTGGTGTACAATTTCTAGACTTATATGTACGCTGTCTATATTCACAGTCTCGTAACTCAGTATATTTCATTCATCCATTACTCATGTGACATATAAAAGTACATATTTACGTCCTCACTTACAAGACTCCTCTATAATTTACACTTCAACGCCTCTGTCTGTCTGTCTGCTCTGTCTTCGCCTCTTTCGAAGACCTGTTCGTTGGCTATGTCATCAATTTTCGAAGACCTGTTCGTTGGTTATGTCATCAATTTTCGAAGACCTGTTCGTTGGTTATGTCATCAATTTTCGAAGACCTGTTCGTTGGTTATGTCATCAATTTTCGAAGACCTGTTCGTTGGTTATGTCATCAATTTTCGAAGACCTGTTCGTTGGTTATGTCATCAATTTTCGAAGACCTGTTCGTTGGTTATGTCATCAATTTTCGAAGACCTGTTCGTTGATTATGTCATCAATTTTCGAAGACCTGTTCGTTGGTTATGTCATCAATTTTCGAAGACCTGTTCGTTGGTTATGTCATCAATTTTCGAAGACCTGTTCGTTGGTTATGTCATCAATCTGGTTCAAGAACGTAATAGGTTATGATCGGGGGGAGGTCACCTTCGCTCTTTTCTCTTCCATGGTGGGTAAACTGTTCTAGTTTTTCCCCTATAGTTATCTTCATTTGGGTACCATCTCGAAGACCTTCTATTGATCTATTAGCTCCTTGTGTTCGCTTAGGCGTAACTCGCAAGGCAGGAAACGGTGGAGTGCGTGCGTGTGTGCTTCCGTGCTTGTGTGAGTGTGTGTGTGTGTGTGTGTGGAGCACGTAAATTGCCAACAGGTTCCTCAATATGACACACGATTTAGTTCGCGCCTTTAAGACTTCCAAGGGAACATCATCTAAGGCAAAAAGCCACAAACGGTTTATCTCCAATGAGTTTATCTTGTACATGAGTGGAAAATCCCTTCCTCTTGTTCATGGTAGAAAAAAAAAATCAGTAAGACTTTTAATTATCGAAAATGAGAGACGGGGATAATCCCCAGAACCCTTGGGTAACTATTCTAAACCAGTACTTGTTTTTTTCTTCTCTCTACCCTTACCACACACTCCATCATAGGAATAATTGAGGGAAAACGGCGTTCAGAGAAGAGTCTTATTGCTTCATTGTCTTCCTCTTATCATAACTACAGGATGGTGGCAGGTAGGTGTGTGTGTGTGTGTAGAACCAACCCTCCCCTTTATCGTTAACTATAACCGGTTTACATAATGAGCTTGTTAAGAGTCCAAGGCACCTCGGCAGCATAGATTAACACAGTCGACATATTTATTGCGTGACCTGTCTATCTTCCTCAGCGAGACTTTGCAACTGTATGTTTAGCAACGCCTTCGCTTCATCTCTGTTCTGTTTTTTTTTTTTAGTTTGGGAAATATATCATTAGCCCCATTGAAGACGGTCGACTATCCCTGAGCATCTTTCGGATGACTGATTACTTTTTATAATTACTTTTAACCGTATGTGTCCTGTCCTATTCATACCCTCGGTGGAGGATTAATGTAATCAAATGTTCACCCCTTCCCTTCGAGAGATTGATCTAATGACATTTCGTATTCCTTCCTAAACTTCAGACATCACTTAAATATTCAACCTTTATTCCTCTCACTTCTCAAGTTACACCTTAAAATACTTAAACTTCGGACGTAAGTAGATAATATTATCCCCGTCCATCAAGTGTCCTAGTTACGAGACAGACGCTGGATAATGCCTCTGTCTAATTAAGTCAGGATGCAATTTACTGAGCCATTCGTGATGATGTATACCACTATTTTGGTACTGCTTATGGTAGGCCCCTCATTCGTCTTGATTTATACGATGCTCTGGTATCAGCTGTGTGGAAGTACTCCTTCTGGGTGGAGCTACAGAAGGAAGCCATTAAGAAAACACCCCTTCGGGAATCTTTTAATGTACACTAAGTCAAGAAACTCCACCTTTGCCTAGGAGACTGCGCAAGATTTCATTTAGTTTCTGTACCGAAGTGTAGCGAATCAGTCTTACTGAGGGGGTGTCTTGTGGTACACGAATGAGGGAAGGATTTTGGTGATAAGTACGTACGTATGGGTATCAAAGGTATATCCTTTTTCATTCCTTTCTATTTGCAAGAGTAGTTTTCTTTGGGTTTCACAGATGTAGGAAAGAATACAGCCAAATACAGCAAGTCTCTGTTACCAGAAACTGAGGAGAAATCTCTCGATTTACAGCAATGTACACGAACGAATCCTGTAAAAAAAAATAATAATAATAACAAACAAAAAGCCCTTGAAGGGGAAAAAAAAACTTTCTTTTTCGACCTCTGCTATTCTTGACTCGAAGAACGTTCGAATCAATTCAGCTGCTGGGGTTGTAGGGTGGGTGGGTGAGTGGGTGGGTAGGGGGATCAGAGCCTTCCTAACATCATTCACAATAACGTCCACGGATATTTACGAGGGGGGGGGGGGGGAAGGGGCCCCCCGTAACAAGCCCCCCCCCCCCTCCCTCCCCACCTCTATTATGGATCATCTAAGATGAACGGCCTTCCAACAACTTCATTACGAAGGTTCCCTCCCTTGTCTGAAAACGGGTCCTGTGTGTGTGTGTGTGTGTGTGTGTGTGTGTGTGTGTGTGTGTGTGTGTGTGTGTGTGTATGCAGGCGCTGTTGGGTCAAATAGCCAACGGCTGCTCGGTTGTCGTTGAGCCAGAAATCGTATAACTCACAAGTGGAACACGAGTTCTCTGAACATCCCACCTTTCAACTTTCCTCACGCTAACCTGTGACTTCCAGATTCCCCTCCGCTACTCACAAGCAGCCTCGAGGGAACCCACTGCTCTGTTGCTCTTCCTCTGTAGTGGACGTAGGAAACCCATCATGCTACTTTTCCATATGGTTTGACAGCTCCAAGGAGCCGGAGATGATGCCAAGAATACGTCTCCCTAGACTGGAAAACTGAAGACGGGAAAAGCTGGACTGAAAAACGAATCGGGAAAGGATGTAGGAACTCAAAAAAAACTAATAAACAAAACCCCCCAAAAATTGTTAGGGATTTATAGAAGCTTTTTTTTTTTTTCTTTTTTAATGAGTGCGGTTCTACAGGAGAGCTTGCGATGGCTTCTCATAAAAGCAAAAAATTAGGGAAACAAAAAGTATTGAGGAGGATATCGAGGTAGGTCATAGGCTTTGAAACCCCCCCAGGTCCTCCATCGTCATTCGAAGTAGATCAAAATCCTCGATGTCGGTTTACAGGTTGGCTGGTTAATTGGCCCGTTGGTTAGTTGGAGTTCAAGGCTATGTCCAGTAAGGGTATAAGCGCCAGGTGTCTTTATAGCCACCAGCCAATTAACTTGAACACGTTTTACATATATATATAAATATATATATATATATATATATATATATATATATATATATATATATATATATATATATATATATATATATATATCATCCCTGGGGATAGGGGAGAAAGAATACTTCCCACGTATTCCCTGTGTGTCGTAAAAGGCGACTAAAAGGGGAGGGAGCGGGGCACTGGAAATCCTCCTCTCTCGTTTTTTTTTTTTTTTGATTTTCCAAAAGAAGGAATAGAGAACGAGGCCAGGTGAGGATATTCCCTCAGAGGCCCAATCCTCTGTTCTTAAAGCTACCTCGCTAACGCGGGAAATGGCGAATAGTTTAAAAGAAAAAGAAATATATATATATATATATATATATATATATATATATATATATATATATATATATATATATATATATATATATATATATCACACGTATCTCCTGTGTGTCGTGTAAGGCGATTAAGATGGGCAAGTGTAAGAGTATAGAGCTTGAAAATATTACTCCCTCCCATTATCAAAACTTCCCCAAGGAAGGGGCAGGTGAAGGGGTCAAGTGAGGATATTATCTGTCTTATCGCCTTCTTCTAAGGCTGTGTCGTCTGTTTATTCAGAGGGCGTGAGGTGACCAACGATCTATAAACCGATGTATCCAAAAAAAAATAGGCTAACATTCACCTTTTATGCTGTAACAAGCATCTGTTTCATGATATTTTTTTCTCCCTCCTTTGTTTTTTTTTTCCTTTTTTTTTTTTCCAATGAATATTGGCGGAGCCGAAGCCAGCTCGGGTGGAAAACATAAAAATACGTGGGAAAGAGATTAACTCTGGCAGATGTGAAGATGTAAAAATGATGGTTTTCTTTTACGGTTTATATGTTTTACAATACGTCATTTTTCATCGAGAATATATATATATATATATATATATATATATATATATATATATATATATATATATATATATATATATATATATATATTTATTCATTCATTACACTCTGTCGCTGTCTCCCGCGTTGGCGAGGTAGCGCAAGGAAACAGACGAAAGAAAGGCCCAACCCACCCACATACACACAAGGGTTAAAACTTTTTTCCACATGCTCGCCTGCGTCGTTCAAATGAAACGATCATGAGCTAAATATGTGTGAACCTTGTTAATGAAAATGTAATGTGCTGCATTGTTTAGAAGATTTACGATACGTTTAGTGTACATCGATTTCGGGCAGGTGATGCGCGCGCGCACGCACGCACACACACACACACACACACACACACACACACACACACACACACACACACACACATATGCTGATAAACATGAGAGTATAGACTCACACGAATCGGTTTGTGTGTGTGTGTGTGTGTGTGTGTGTGTGTGTGTGTGTGTGTGTGTGTGTGTGCGCTTGCGCACGCAGGAGTGAGTACACACACACACACACACACACACACACACACACACACACACACACACACACACACACATACCGCAATTTAGTAATATCACTCTCTCGGAATAGGTCTTTTAACACCGGCAATTAAAACTTAAGTGGACCACATTCACGTTTGACGTAGCAGTGAGATTGGGACAGAGGAATGGAACAAAATGTTGGATTGCGCAGCCGGGCATCATCATGAGCGGCGATACCACTCAAACCCCTTGATTTGAACACAGCCCTTGGCGCGACGCGCCAACCAAAGCCGACTTCGATGTCCAGGTCGACGGGCGATCATCCCACGATGGTTTTGGTTCCACGTCGCTGGGTATGAGACAGTGGGACTGAGGTTGGAATTAAGGAGAGAGAAGACATCAAAAATCAACAGTATCAAATATTACAGTAAATGCGTCTTTGGAATATATATATATAAATAGCAATATGGGACAGTTATATAACGTGTGTCCTTGTAGGAAGGTGAAGGATGGTAATAGACGTAGCTGTGCTGGACACAGGCAAACTGCTACATCTACCCAGAGGAGAATTGCTGCTTTATATATATTTATATTTATTTATTTTGCTTTGTCGCTGTCTTCCGCGTTAGCGAGGTAGCGCAAGGAAACAGACGAAAGAATGGCCCAACCCACCCACATACACATTTATATACATACACGTCCACACACGCAAATATACATACCTATACATCCCAATGTATACATATACATACAAACACAGACATATACATGTATACACATGTACATAATTCATACTGTCTACCTTTATTCATTCCCATCGCCACACATGAAATAACAACCCAACCTAAGGACTCCTTTTCTGTGTCTTCTTCGATCTTAAGTCTGCGCTACATTTTCACTCGTTACGTACCCGTGTGCTGACGAAAAGAACCTTTTCTTTTCAGAAGAATCCATCACTCCCCTGCTGATGATTGTAGCGCACCCTTAGAGCTACAGGAGGCTCCATAAAAAAAAATAATAAAGGACGTGTCCTTGTGTTATCAAACGGGACCAAACACTCTTCAACATCTCACAGACTCACTCTGCATATAAGAACAGTCGCGCATCACAAAAGGATATACAAACATGCAGCGAAGTCGTGAGATCGCATTGAGGAAACAGTCAATACCATTGCATTTGTGTTCTGAACGAGGAAAAAAAAAAAAAGGGAGAACAAATCGCAAGAACCATTTACGTCGGTGGGCCTACGATCAGCCCAATAATAAAACTTAGGAATAAAAAACGACCACACGTTAATGGCGATCAAGAGACGCAATAAGACGATTTTCAAAGGTCTCCCAAACACAATGACGGATATGGGTCACCAACAGTATAGTCTAATACTACCCCGAGGGAAATTAGCTGAGTTCGATGTAACGTTTCGCGTTTTCATCCGTTGGGGGGTTTGTTTTGGGGGAGAGGAGGATGGGGGGTGTTGGATGGATATTACCATTTCAGTGACTTAAATGCCGCTCCCGATGGTGAACCGTTCGGGTTCAATGGGGAATTTATTCTATCTCTTTTTTTGTTTTTTTTGAGCGTGTGTGTGTGTTTGGGGGGGGGGGGGCGCATCAAATAGTTAGCATTTTACGGAGGACTGAACAACATACGGGAGAGAGAGAGAGAGAGAGAGAGAGAGAGAGAGAGAGAGAGAGAGAGAGAGAGAGAGAGAGAGAGAGAGAGATCAGTGGAGAGGGGACTACTGTCTGCCGCTCTTGTCTCGTCGTGCAAAACAACAGCAGCACGGGTGACACTGGGGAATGATCCTTCGGTGCTTGGGATCCAGTTCCTTTTCCGTGATGCTTCCTTGAATGTATCCCGTCTTAGAAGATCAAAATCTATACACAGAAGAAGTTGAATCTCTCGCTCATTCTCTCTGTCTGTCTGTCTGCCTGTCTCTCTCTTTCTCTCTGTCTGTCTGTCTGTCTGTCTGTCTTTCTCTTTCTCTCTGCCTGTCTGTCTGTCTGTCTTTCTCTTTCTCTCTGTCTGTCTGTCTTTCTCTTTCTCTCTGCCTGTCTGTCTGCTTGTCTGTCTGTCTGTCTGTCTGTCTGTCTGTCTGTCTGTCTCTGTCTCTCTCTCTCTCTCTCTCTCTCTCTCTCTCTCTCTCTCTCTCTCTCTCTCTCTCTCTCTCCCCCCCTGGATACCTGTGCACATATACCACATCAGAGCCTCCCCACCCCCGACCTCCCTTTGCCATCGCCGGGTTCTATGAGTACTGGCGCTCATCAGGGAAACAGAGTGAGGGGGGAAATTGCAATTGCTCTCCAGAGCTGCTACTACTTTGTAATATATCCATTGGTCGACAGTGACAATATATGCACCTGGCGCTCATTTGTGATGCAGAGGATTTCTTTTTTTTTTCCCCCTCCCTCCGCATTTGTTATTCATAGATGCAATTGCACAATGCTTGGTGGCGTTCGCAAGCCCGCTCTTGCACGCCATGGTACGAGGCGCGGAAAGTCGAGTGTGCGTGCGATCGGGGAACACGTCGAAATGATTCTGGTAGACATATTCTTTCTCCCCCACGATCGTCCTCCAGAATATTCTAGCTGACCTATTCTTTCTCCCCGACAATCATCCTCCAGAATATTCTGATAGACATATTCTTTCTCCCCCACAATCGTCCTCCAGAATATTCTGGTTGACATATTCTTTCTCCCAAACAATCGTCCTCCAGAATATTCTGGTTGACATATTCTTCCTCTCCACAATCGTCCTCCGGAATATTCCTGTCTGTCGGGTACGATTATGTCTTATTCCTACGACAACAGAGAATAACATAAGCCAACGCAACACCAGCCCAGACAACGCAGTCTGTTACCCACCAGCACGCAGGGAGCGTGTGAGATGGGCACGGGGATTCGGGTTTAGACAGCAAACTGACTTGACAGAACAGATCCCGTTCCAGTGAAGCTGGATGATGCTGGAGGGGAGAGAGAGAGAGAGAGAGAGAGAGAGAGAGAGAGAGAGAGAGAGAGAGAGAGAGAGAGAGAGAGAGAGAGAGAGAGAGAGAGAGAGAGAGAGAGAGAGAGAGGACATCAACAATGACGCCGTGGCATCATCAAAGCGGATGGGTTGGTGGGAGGAGGAACTCAAAAAATGAACTCGACCCACTGGTGTGGGCGGGTGAACGCCCGCCCACACCAGTATATCATTCAATCGGAAGATGGCGCGTCCTGCAACGCCGATACGGATCGCTCTATCGGCAGAGACTATCGGGTGTTTCTCGCCTCGCAGATAACAAGGGGAATGTAGGGCAATACCAAAGGAGGTCGACTATCCCTTCCTGTGTGTTCTCTGCCAGCCCGTCCGGCCTCCGTGTGTGTGTGTGTGTGTGTGTGTGTGTGTGTGACAAGGTAAGTAAAACACAGTAAATGACAAAGTTGGAAAACAATAGAATAGTCGACTATATCATAAATACAGAGGAGGAGGAGGAGGAGGAAGAGACAAAAGAGTAATGATGGTGGACGAACAACGGAATCCGATAGTCTTGAGAGGAGACGAAGCCTAAACATACTGAGATTTACTTGGGATGGAGGGTTATCACCTCCCTGTGATCCTCCTACGTTCAGGCAAGGTGCAGTTAAAACACCCTCCAAACCTCTGCCTCCCTCCCTTGGTCGCCAGAGTTCCTGGATACATATGTGAACTGACTGACGTAGATCTAACTTACTACACTCCTGAAGGCCAAAGGCCTTCGTGTTGGAAAAGTCCTCAAGGCACAAAGTAAAACAGAGTGTTGCTTTCAACTGCTCTACATTCACTTTGGAATAAATTCCATCTTTCTGGAAGAGGGAGAGGAAGAAAAAATTCACTATAATATCCCTTCCATTGATATATTGCCAGCATCCAGAGGGGAGGGGGAGGAAAAAAAACCATTCATTCATGCAAGGAAATGTAGATAGGGCATTGATTCACACATGCTCAACGTATGTATATTACTAATTTATATGGAGATTCTTAAAGCGAAACCTATGCATTTGGATGCCAAGCTGTTACGTGAGCGTAACCCATGAGGGACCATGTCAAATTCTACAGTACACAAGTGTTGGCTTGACGATCTAAACAGAGTCTCTGTAAGTTTATCTTACCAGGTACGAGTGAGGAGTATGTTTTACATGTTTCCGACTACCCCGGTAATAAGTTATATATATATGTATATATATATATATATATATATATATATATATATATATATATATATATATATATATATATATATATATATATATATATATTGAGGGGATAATCGCACTTCAGTAAGAGTTAAGATAATTTGCTTTCTTGAAAGTTATCTGAACTCCCTCAAAAGTGCGTTTATCCCATTTTTTTTTTTTCCTTTTCCCCAAAAGAAAGAACAGAGAAGGGGGCCAGGTGAGGATATTTCCTCAAAGGCTCAGCCCTCTGTTCTTAACGCTACCTCGCTAACGCGGGAAATGGCGAATAGTATGAAAGAAAGAAATATATATATATATATATATATATATATATATATATATATATATATATATATATATATATATATATATATATATATATATACATATACATATATATATATATATATATATATATATATATATATATATATATATAATCTTACAGTTTACATTTGCCAGCTCGGATATATAACACACGTCTGCTTTAGACCTGATGCTTGCCAGACCAGACCATGGAACACCTTTGATATGCAAATTCTGCCGCATATTTTTTTCGAGCAAATAAATGTGGACTTCCTCTGTGAAGCCACTGGTCAGCATACGTTAGTTTTCGTTTGCGATTACTTCTTTTTTCTTATATCTTTTTTTTTTTTTTTGAAATCCTAATAGTATAAGCTGACTCTTTTATACGATTTTCCCTGTAAGTACACTTAGTTCAACGAATATACATGGAGCAAGAACAGTTTGCCTCAGTGCAGTGTGTGATGGCGGCCAGACTCACCAATAACTGAATTAGTTAAGGAAGAAACAAATGTAATTTATTCCGGGATTGATTTCATAAGAGTGAGATGAGTGAGACGATGGGCGACCCCTTCAGTAGCCCAAACATTACCAAGAAACAGTAATTAAGACGAAAATTTAATCTCTTGACGAGTTCTAGAAATTCGAAACGAGAAATTCAGTCGACATGGATATGATGAGAACACACCAGGTATTTGTGGAACGGCTGGAATGCTAGGCAAAAATCTAATAATGACAATTATCTCCCTGGCAGTGTCTATATTTATTTTTTTCTACTGTAAACTAAAATTACGGTCGATTGAAAGATAAAAACACTAAGTTCACTTCCTCATCTGTTGAATTATCACGTACTCTCGGGACGTCCATCATGGGAACTTATATTCACGAAGGGAAGGAATGTCCTGTGTTGGTTCTGTGATGGCAGAGTGGACATGACTTCAAATGCTAACAACTGAATCATGAGCTACGCTTCTGTATAAGATAAAAAAAGACAAACTGGGTCAGGCTATAGGTCACTTTACGTACATAAGAATCGGATGCTTACGTTTGTGGTTCTCTGGGAAAGTTATTAGCTAGTTTAAGAAACACAGGTAAGGAAAAAAACACCAGGATAGTAAACTCATTTGAAATTCTCAGTGACTTATTTCAAACCCAGTTCCAGCCTCACAGAAGAATCTGAGACTTAGTCGTACAATTAGAGCTCTTTACAGATGACTGTTTGAAATATTCTCTTCCCAACTACTCCGTTTTCTTTCTCTATTTTCATATTCACTTTGGTAACGAATGACAACATCGTCGTCCAACATTTCTACACTATAATATTCGTATCGAATATCGCTATGGTCCTTTGGTTCCGCAGGTCACGTTCGCCGTGAGTGAGGACGTAAAATGATAATTGCAAAAACACTTGCATTTTACAGCCGGGTTGCTATACTGAGGCACTGAAATAGAAAGTTGATGTCTCCCGTCTTTAGTTGCTCTCTCAACATCCTGGGAATCATGATCATTAAGGCAATGAAGAATATTTTCTAAAGTTTTTTGTCTCTTTCCAAATCATTTGGAAAGAAACAGACTTGTGGGATGCAGTAAGTCTTCAATTCCCGTGGCTGAGATCCTATTGCTAAATCATTCCATGATGAATGCTATCATACCTCTAATTACCCTGAGTCGCAAGCCATTTTTATGTGGGAAGTAAATTACATCGTCGTGGTAATTACTCCCACTGTCTGATGAACGATTCAATGTTTGAGAAAAAAAACTGAGGATAAATCTTTCCTGGTTTTTTTCTTCCAGTGTTGGTGAAGAGCGACGTGATAAACAGTTTACAAACTGGTTATCCAGACGAGTCTGGTAGCGACCAATTGCCTTCTTTGGGAACCTATTCATTCATTCTTGATGTTCTTCATTCATTGTATTCCCCCCCCCCCCCTCTCTCTCTCTCTCTCTCTCTCTCTCTCTCTCTCTCTCTCTGGTTGGAAAGGATTCGTTGGAACTTCATTTCGTTGGGGAAAACATACATCCAGTTCCTGAGTGTGGTCCCACAAAATGGGGTCAGCGATTTGGGAAAAAAGTAAAATTTGTGAGTTCTTTGACCTTGTGGATGGGATGTGCTCAGTGTTAACGTATAGTAACTGAATGCAAGTATTTGAACAGCAGCTTTGAGGCTATGAAACAATAGAAAAGAAAGATAGAAAGAAAAATGGAAAAATAGGAAGAAAAATAGAAAGAAAAATAGAAAGAATAGAAAATAAAAGAAAAATAGAAAGAATAGAAAATAAAATGAATTATCAAAAAAAGGTTTTATAATACTATGAAATATACAATGTGGCGGCAGTGAGTAAAACAAAAGGCAAATAAGTATTTCGGTAAAAGGCTGAATAGACAGACGTTTTAGACGGAGACAGAAACAATTTTGGAAGAAGGTTGGGTGACGGGGATCAACGAGAAACATGTGAGATTTCGCAAAGCAAGAGTATATGTGGTAAGCTCTGGTGAGACCCCCCCCAGCTATGTGCAAGTTACGTCGTGTGAGAAATCTTTTACAGCGAAAAAAAAAGGGCATGAACGAAGCGTCCGTCCTGATAGGACGGTCATGCGGTAAAAAGCATCAACAAGAAGGAGAAGAAGAGAGAGGCTTAGAGGGAGGTGCCCAGGCAAGCAAGCAAGCTCGCACGTGAGGCCACAGAGAGAGAGAGAGAGAGAGAGAGAGAGAGAGAGAGAGAGAGAGAGAGAGAGAGAGAGAGAGAGAGAGAGAGAGAGAGAGAGAGAGAGAGAGAGACGCAAGATGACCGGCCAAAAAGGGGGATTTACTCCTGATGGCGTACAATGGACGCGTTATGTCTCCATGAAAAACAAGGTTACCGCGAAGGGGGAGAGAGAGAGAGAGAGAGAGAGAGAGAGAGAGAGAGAGAGAGAGAGAGAGAGAGAGAGAGAGAGAGAGAGAGAGAGTTGCGGCGGCAAACCCGGCGGGATTTCATTCAAGTCGCACTTTAAAGTTGAGGACGAGCGTGTGTGTATATATATATACGTATTTAGTGCGATGGTCCTTGAGGTCGTATGCCTTCAGTCTACCCCGAGGTAAATGTGGGAGGGAGGGGTTGGTTGATTGAGTTAGAGAGAGAGAGAGAGAGAGAGAGAGAGAGAGAGAGAGAGAGAGAGAGAGAGAGAGAGAGAGAGAGTAGAGAGAGAGAGTAGAGAGAGAATCATTATATAAGACTAAGATTACATCATATCACACGTTCGACCTTCGTCTGTGCCTCGACATCTGTTTACAGGGTAATCACCTCGTTCAGTTATTGGTAAACAGTGAGTCCCGTGCAGTCGAAAGGTTTAAAGGTCGTTGCTCCGGTTGATTCTTGTTCCAATCATGTCTAAAAAAAAAAAAAAAAAGTGTTTTCATCACCTGTTCAGATCGTGTCTAAAACGTGTTTCATCTCAGTGTCAACAGAATCCCTGTTTCACGTCTAAAACGTGTTTCATTTCGGTATCTACAGCATTCCTGTTCAACTCATGTTTAAAACATGCTTCACGACCGGTTCAGTTCATGTTTACAACGTATTTTACCTCAGTATTAATTACATTCTTATTCAGATCGTGTTTGTAACGTATTTCACCTGAACATCAATACGACAAATTTTACTATTATCACTGTAAGTGTTGTACTCTAGTCCAATACAAACTGGTGTTATCTGTAAACTCTGGTACACCAATTGTTCGTCTGTCGCTTTTACCTGGGCGTTAATTACGAGACGTTTTTCCCATTTGCATACTTGGTATACGCGGGGGCTGGAAATCCTCCCCTCTTGTTTTTTTTTTTAATTTTCCAAAAGAAGGAACAGAGAAGGGGGCCAGGTGAGGATATTCCCTCAGAGGCCCAGTCCTCTGTTCTTAACGCTACCTTGCTAATGCGGGAAATGGCGAGTAGTTTGAAATATATATATATATATATATATATATATATATATATATATATATATATATATATATATATATATATATATATATATATATACCTGTTCGCTGTCATCCATCTACGATTACATTTTCTTTCGGTATAAGTGACTCCAAAAGTTCCCTCCCTCGTAGCCATGCCATATAGCTAGCTACAGGTTAGCCTATCAAGAATGCGACTGAAACTCGACCAAAATACGAGTTTAAGACATTAAGGTCAAGGTCATCGAGAACAGCACAGCACGGCAAGCACTCAAACTGCTCTGTGAGAGAGAGAGAGAGAGAGAGAGAGAGAGAGAGAGAGAGAGAGAGAGAGAGAGAGAGAGAGAGAGAGAGAGAGAGAGAGAGAGAGAGAATACAGAGCGCCACATCACCTTCTCGTGAGAGATTACGTGCTATAAAACATGCACAGTAACCAATGGGACGACGCACAGATGTCCATCCCAAAGCTATCCCAAGTCACTGTTTATCCAGAATCATATCTTCGCTACAGACGGCATTGCCAAAATCCATCGATTGGCTTTGCTAATCAGCATTCCTTCTTTTTCTCTCTCTCTCTTGTAAGACTGGATATGAATGAGGCGAGGCTGAGGACACGCTTGAATTATAGCGACAGTCTAATTGCCTAAATCACTGGGGTTGAACGGTCTCATAAAACATAACATTCATCAATCTTTACTTTTTTTTTTTTCTTTGGGGGGCGGAAGGGGAGTTCTTCAGCTTCCAGTGGACGACTCCATGTACCCTGGAAGGAGGCGGGAGGACTTGGATTTACCTTACGTATGGTCGACTGTCCCTTCCAGGAGAACGTCTTAGCAATGGGCAAGGGAAAACAGCTGATAACGTCCAAATGTATGGAGGATTAAAGTCCAGTCAGAGCACTTTTAGGTTACATTCTTCGTAGGTGAGAATATTATTACCATAATGGTTAGCAATAATGATAATAATAATACTAAAGATACTTCTACTACTTCTACTACTACTACTTCTAACTATAATATTAATAATAATGATGATAACAATAATAATAATAATAATTATAATAATAATAATAATAATAATAATAATAATAATAATAATAATAATAATAATAATAATGATAATAATATTAATAATAATAATAATAATAATAATAATAATAATAATAATAATAATAATAATAATAATTCTTTTATGGGGTTCCTGTTGCTTCCAGGTTAGGCTCCAGTCAGGAGCGGGGGGAAATGACGAACTCCTTTGGAGGATGGAGGTCCTTGAGGAATCTGTGCTCCTCTTCGTCCACTGACGATCACGAAGACCACCCATTCCCGGTGTGGCCACAAGCAGGCGGAGTTCGGTGAAACCTACAACAAAAAAGACTTCGAAATCCCCGATAATTGAGAGAGGCAATGCGTTGGTCGTCGTCGGCTGGAACGACTGGAAGGACCAAAGAGACCGTCGACGACCCTTGAACTTCGCCTCTGGAACGACTGAAAGAACATAAGAAGCTGTCTGGCCTTGCAGCTCCTCGCCCCTGGAACGACTGGAAGGTCCAAAGAAGCCGTCGATGACCCTCGCACTTCGCCTCTGAAGCGACAGACAGGACAAAAGAAGCCGTCGACCCTCTCGCCTCTGGAACGACTGAAAGGACAAAAGAAACCGTCAACCCTTGTAGCTCGCCTCTGGAACGACTGGAAGGATCAAAGAAGCCGTTGACTCTAGCAATTCGCCTCTGAAACGACAGACAGGACAAAACAAGTCGTCGACCCTTTCGCCTCTGGAACGACTGAAGGGACAAAAGAAGCAACAAGATTGCTGAAGGTACGACACCTTTGCTTAAAAAAAAAAGTGGCTAACAAAAGAGAGAGAAAAAAAAGGCATTCCACTACCCATTTTCTAAGCACAATAATAAACAGACAGACAAAAGACACTAGAGATGATCCTGGTGTAGCTAGGCGACCTGAACACTTCCACACTCATCTACACACTTGTCTAACAGACCATGGAATTAGTTCCTGTCTTATGGGGATCCACACAACAGATAATACAGGTATCCTCCTTCCCCTTAGCCACGCTACACTAGGTTATAAGACTTCTTCCCGAGGGTTATAATGATCCGAACCTTGCAGGGTCATCACACTCTGCGTCCCACAAAACTTCACCTCACACTGATGTAGATCAAACACTCGACGAAGAACGGTATCAAGTCATCCCTGTCAACGAATTCACCTCTGGCGCGTTAGGTAAGCGAGTGTAATTAATTGATGAATCCTTGAGTCGTAGATGACATTCATCATCACATTTTAACAGCTTCATTGCACAATAATCCCCTTGGTATTGACACAGTGAAGCTACAATGATGGAAAACAGTATTCAAAAAGACATAATGTCAATACGTATGCCAATAAACGGATCTAAACATTTATTGTGAGGACACGAAAGGGGATTTCGCTCCTCTTTTCACATTTTGTGAATCGGCGACTCTAAGAGTTAATCCGAGCTGAAATGTTTTCCCCCAGAAACCACCAGTGGCAGCAGCTAATCTATAATGTAGTCTGTGCTATTCCCGTGAGCAGTAGGCGATGAAGGATTGCAGAGGGGGCACACACAGCATCTATGTCTGTGCCCAGAAGCCAGAGGATCATCACAAAGCCAGGATTTTCCTTTTGATTGAATTACATTAGCTTGTAAAGGACTATTACAAAACCGAGTTCTTTCTTGAATTAATTACATTAGCTTTTGATGGAATTACATTAGCTTGTAAAGGACTATTACAAAACAGAGTTCTTTCTTGAATTAATTACATTAGCTTTTGATTGAATTACATTAGCTTGTAAAGGACTATTACAAAACAGAGTTCTTTCTTGAATTAATTACATTAGCTTTTGATGGAATTACATTAGTTTATACACGATTATCACAAAACCAATTTTTTATTGATTACATTAGCTTTTGATTGAATTACATTAGCTTATAGACGATTATTACAAAACCAATTTCTTTTATTGATTACATTAGCTTTTAATTGAATTACATTAGCTTATAGACGATTATTATAAAACTAGGTTCTGATTTAACTACATCAGCTGACAGCGTCTTCATTACAGGGGATGGGGTCACTTGTTCCATACGAAAAATGGGGTACAGTTAAAATTGTACAGATTATCGTGCATCAATAAGACAATTGTACAGAATATCGTATATCAATAAGACAATGGTACAGATTATCGTACATCAATAAGACAATTGTACAGATTATCGTACATCAATAAGACAACTGTACAGATTATCGTACATCAATAAGACAACTGTACAGATTATCGTACATCAATAAGACAACTGTACAGATTATCGTACATCAATAAGACAATTGTACAGATTATCGTACATCAATAAGACAATTGTACAGATTATCGTACATTAATAAAACAATTGCTGTGCTTCATTTTCTATGGCTCGTTCAGCGTGATCTCAAAAAAGTTCAATATTCTGACGGTCTAAAACACAGTGTTTACAGTGTTTCTTCCTCCAGTATGAATACATCCTGTTATGTATATTATACATACTGCACACGTGATCCTCCAAGCCTCTATCTTGCCAAAGAGAATTCATAAAGGCATTTGTAAAGTCAACGGTATTATTAACAGCTCTCAACAGACGAGGGGAATCTATTAAAAGACAATCGAATTATGAAAGGCACCAGAGCATATAACGAGAGAAAAATATTCTGCACACGATAAAGATTTCTTATTCTAAATATCTATAAATTAAACCTCTGTAATCACGTTATTAATTACGAATCATTAGCCATCATCAAAGGCTGTCATGTCCAGATAGGAGAGAACATGTTTTTGATTGTTGCTCAAACGAGTGTATAAAACTGGACTTGATTTCCCTCTGATCTCGATGCGTCGATGATCGCCTGATCTGCGTCGATGATCACCTGATCTGCGTCGATGATCACCACTTGATAATCACCTGATCTGCGTCGATGATCACTTGATTACCATTGATAATCACCTGATCTGCATTGCTAATCACTTGATTAGCATTGATAATCACCTGATCTGCGTCGGTGATCACTTGTTTAGCATTGATAATCACCTGATCTGCGTCGAATAATCACTTGATTAGCATTGATAATCACCTGATCTGCATCGATAATCACTTGATTAGCATTGATAATCGCCTGATCTGCGTCGACGATCACTTGATTAGCGTTGATAATCACCTGATCTGCGTCGATGATCACTTGATTAGCATTGACAATCGCCTGATCTGCGTCGATGATTACTTGATTAGCATGGCTTGATCTTGGCCCAAGTGGGTGTCAGTGAACGGGGTCAGGTTGCTTTGATAAACTTCCCAGGTCTCTCTCTCTCTCTCTCTCTCTCTCTCTCTCTCTCTCTCTCTCTCTCTCTCTCTCTCTCTCTCTCTCTCTCTCTCTCTCTCTCTCTCTCTTTCTCTCTCTCTCTCTCGTTTAGCCCTGTCTCTCCAGCGACTGCGTCTCTCTGTACTCGAACCCCCTGAGCGCCTGTCATGACGAGGAAATGTTGGAAACAAATACGACATCTAGAGACGTGGGAAGAAAACTCACAGCGTTTCCCTCCATCGCTACCATCATCTCTCTATCCAGCGTAAACACCATACCGAACATACGAAGTCGTTCGGCGTTCAAACGCATAGCCACATCTCTCTCTCCTAGGATAAAGTAATTAATGCATGATAATCGTAATTACTTACGGATCATCTATTCCCCACTTCACTGTACTGCTATCATAATAAACACTGATAAGAAATTTTGCATGCGCGAGCGGCGGCAGCTGTAAGGTATTGATAACGACAAGAGATATCATTAAGTTCTAGGAAGTTGCTTAAGCCTGCAAATCTTCTTAGTAACGAGGGGTTTGGTCGTTCAAGGAAATTGCCTCCCTGGATTATAATACTGTAAGAGCCAATACCAGCTTTTAGAATACTTCTCTTTCCCTTTGGGGAAAATTATCTATCCATTTTACGCCACACACATATGCTGGAACATATTCCAGTTCCAAGGGATTTGGAAATGGGTAATATCGCGCGTTAAGTATTCCGTCATGACATGTATATATACGTAATGTAAAGCTCATAACACTATTAAACCCAGTTTGTGTAATGATGTGAACTGCTCATAATGGGAAAGAGCCTTTTGCTTGTAAAGCATTGGCGGATTTATTCAGTGTAAAGTCATATCAGGGTCTGTGTTGTGTATGCGGGCATCAAAAGTTTATGTAGATATCGAAACAGAGGAACACATTCGTTTATTCTCGTCTCACACAGACAAACAGACACATACACACAGACACAGACACACACACACACATTTGTTTTATCAAATGGCGTCCTTGCTCCGTCTCTTCGTTGTATATCGACTGACTGTTATATTTCTTTCTTGTATCTCACCTGATGATGTGATTATTACACGAAAGTGCACTTGGGAACTTATCGTGTTCCATTTCCACGTGGACTCATAGGAATATATATATATATATATATATATATATATATATATATATATATATATATATATATATATATATATATATATATATATATATAATCACAAGAGTACTGGAAGAAATGGAGGCAATACACTGCTACTGTGCACTGCATAGAATCAACGTCAAACCCGTTTTCCATGCGCTTCACCCTGCTGCGGTCGAGTTTACTATAAACGTCCATGACAAAGGATGTCAGCATGACCTTGTGCCAACAGACAGGCATATCTTCCTGGAGAGGTTGGGACTCTCACGTCACAACTCTGGCCCTGAAGAGGCAGAAATATGAAGGAAAAAACGACAGAATAAGGTGACTCTTGTCTTAAGATCCAAGTGAAAGGGATTGATTGACCTCTAACTGTTTACGAAAGCAAATTAAAAGAGGAAAAAAAATGAAGTTTTCGATTTTAGCTTAGCTTTAACTTCCCACTCCTTCCCTCCCACAACAACCATCACCATCTTTTTCCCAGCCTTTTTTCACGTCTAAGTTTTCGAGCTAGTATGAATTATTAGATCAATTATCTATCCAGACACCTTACTTTTCGAGCTAGTATGAATTATTAGATCAATTATCTATCCAGACACCCTACTTTTCGAGCTACTATGAATTATTACATCAATTATCTATCCTGACACCCTATTTTTATTTGGGCCTCATCTACTTTCGTCATAAAAACTTGTCTTGGTCTTTCAGTTTTCTTCCTATTGCAGCAGCCGACATGGCTTGGGTATGAAAAAAAAAAGTCCTGGATTTCACTGTGAAAGGAAAATGAAATGTTAAAATTACATTGATCTTCTCAGGTATGTTTGAGGAAAATGAAAAAATTATATTGATCTCCTCAGGTATGTTCCAGGAAAATGAAATGTAAAAATGACATTGATCTCCTCAGGTATGTTCGTGGACCTTCCTGTTAAAGGTAAATGAAAATTGAAAAAAAAATATGCAGGCAAAAGAAAAAGAAAACAGGGAAACATGAAAGAAAATGATTCCACAGCTTCGCTTTTCGAGGAGACGAAGCGAGATGAATTCACGTATTGCTAATTACATTCACATTGGAAACAACCGATCTTTTTCCCCCCAGGACGACAAAAACTATTATATCACGACAACGAAATCTACACTCTTGTTCATACGACCCTCAACGACCATTCAGTCAGTCCTCCTCGATGTCGAACGAACGACTCGCTGGACGACACCAGTTCGAATGAGCTCGTTCGGAGCAACATCAGACCAGACTCGCTTTCTTTTTCTAAACCGTTCGAACTACATTAGATCAGATTCGCTTTCTTTTTCTAAACCGTTCGAAACTACATTAGATCAGACTCGCTTTCTTTTTCTAAACCGTTCGAAGTACATTAGATCAGATTCGCTTTCTTTTTCTAAACCGCTCGAAACTACATTAGACCAGAGTCGCTTTCTTTTTCTAAACCGTTCGAACTACATTAGATCAGATTCGCTTTCTTTTTCTAAACCGTTCGAACTACATTAGATCAGATTCGCTTTCTTTTTCTAAACCGTTCGAAGTACATTAGATCAGAGCTGCTTTTTTTTCTAAACCGTTCGAACTCTTTGATGTTTAAGGAGTGTGGGAAGCGGGCGTGTAGGGTTTTCCAATATGCCAAAAGGGGTAATACAGACGTCTTGTGTCACTTCAAACCACCTGTAGACTTAACTGGCGTTACAGCAGTGTTATACTGTCTTACGACTCCTAGTCGTGTACCTCACACACTCCAGGATAAACACAGATACAAAAATGAGTACAAAATACAAAGACCATCAGTACTGCCAACCCGATAAAAGGCTCTTTTGTTTCCCCTCTTTTACGATGTTTTTTTGATAGCGATAAAGCTTTTTTCCCCTCTTTTACTATGTATTTTTTTTCTTTCATCGCGATAAAGGGCTTTTTTTTCTTCCCCTCTTTAACTATGTTTATTAATCCCAATGCTGTTAAACACCCTCTCTCTTAACTATAGCATTATGGTTTACACGCCGTTTTTAAGTTCTCCAATTGCCAACCTCTACTCTAAAACAGCTAAATTCGCCTCCAAAGCAATTAAATTCTTCGAGAAGAACACACACACACACACACACACACACACACACACACACACACACACACACAGACAAAATTCAGCCCATTATTCATCTGGCTCCACAAAAGAATTGTAAAATTCTGGAAAAATTTCACGGCATGTATTAAAACTAACAGAATTTCCCAAAAGAATGGAAAAAAAAAAAAAATAGAAGAAGAATAGTACCTCTCCTTGCGTTGGGTTTGGACATTTCTACTTTGAAACCGATCACACGATTCATTTCTCAATACTTCTAAAATTCACCTCAAAATCTATGAGTTTACCTACAAGACCTTCGCATTTTACCCTCCAGACAATGAATACTTCTTCAACCCAACTAAACAACCGAAATCACCATCAAGGCGTAGTACAGGACTTGATTAGCGAAGCAGCAGGGACCGATTTTCAATTTTTGGCCGTATGCAAATCAGCGCTTTACCATTCTCAGCCACGCTGGTCATTATGCCATCTTGGGGAAAACACCCAAGTCATTCCAGCAATTAGGAACGTGAGTCCCTTACTAACACTATAGTTAGACCAACCTTGGCGTCTTATTAAAGCCACCACGGGGGGTGGGTCAACAAAACACCTGTATACCTATGGGGAGAAAAGAAAAGAAAAAAAAAGAGACCGATTTCTATCTATGAGAGAGAGAGAGAGAGAGAGAGAGAGAGAGAGAGAGAGAGAGAGAGAGAGAGAGAGAGAGAGAGAGAGAGAGAGAGAGAAAATGGACTTCAAGAGCATCACTTACACATTCCATAGACCGATTAAAGTTACTTACAAGGTGATAACTGTCAACTAAAACGCTACCTTATTCACGCTGTCAGAATTCGCTGTGAAATTATTAAAAATTCTTTTTCCTCTCTTTTTTTTTTTTACCCCAGGGTAATTACAACTCCATAACCCGTAGTAAATCGTCACGCTACCTCGTTGACTTTAATTCTACCCAGGTGAAGGTCCTGGTCTACCGCGCCTTGAGAGATCTACCACATCGCTTCGTGCACAACCCCGAGAAGAAGAAAAAATTAAAAATTAAAAATCACGGCTGCCAAATGTCGCTTGGCTGGCGTAAAATTCAGGAGAGAAACTTAAAAATCTACAAATTATAATACCGTTAATATCGCTTCATTTTTAACTTAGGTCCCCTGACCCACCAAGTTAAGAGGCTACAAGGGGATAATAATTAACTTGGAAGAGGCCTGTATAGTGCCTTAACCCAACTGGTTTAACTGGTGAAGGGGATTTCTCTACCCCTATAGGAGGTTTAGGGAGTGCTGGAAGCCCTAGATTCGAGGTCCCGAGAAACGAAATAGGCCTATGAAACCGACGTCATAGGAGGATTTTCATACTACCGGCGAAGCCTGAGGATTAATCAGCCTAGGAAACTCGACACCTAGGATGGAATACGTCCCTGGAAATGTTTGAAGATTAAAGAGAAAAAGTATGATTAAACTGGAAAATGAGATGTGGGGACGATAATCACCGCTGTACATTAGAGACAAGGAGGAGAATAATACTTGATCAGATAGAGGATAGGTTGATCAATAGTCAATAGCAGATCAGATAGAGGAGAGGCTGATCAATAGCAGATCAGAGACAGGAGAGGTTAATCGATGGTCAATACCAGACCAGACAGAGGATAGGCTGATCAATAGTCAATAGTAGATCAGATAGAGGAGAGGTTGATCAATAGCAGATCAGAGTGAGGAGAGGTTGATCAATAGTCAATTGTAGATCAGGTAGAGGAGAGGTTGATCAATAGCAGATCAGCGAGAGGAGAGGTTGATTGATAGTCAATACCAGATAAGACAGAGGAGAGGCTGATCAATAGTCAATAGTAGATCAGATAGAGGAGTGATTGATCAATAGTCAACAGTAGACCAAATAGAGGAGAGGCTGATCAATAGTCAATAGTAGATCAGATAGAGGAGTGATTGATCGATGGTCAATACTAGATCAGACAGAGGAGAGGCTGATCGATATCCCGGCCTTCAGAAAAGACAACACAAGATAAATGCTGAAGGTGAGGGGCGACGTTTGTACTGATGTGCTGTGAGGCAGAGGAGAGACAGAAATTCTGTGTGTCCCTGTTCGTAAGCTCCAAGATTTTCACCAAATATACACGAGGGAAGACCGATAGTAACTTATAAAGTACACTTTTCATACAAGAATGTAGAAACATTGCATATATCAGATATCCATTATAACAACGAAGCTTAAGTAAGGATTAATCCGTTAAGCTCGTAAGAGATATTGGAGGACCAGTATAATATGTCAGAAGAGGATATGGCTGGATCGATGAAAGATTTTTGATGCCAGAGTCGAGAAGGACAGAGATGGAAGAGATATTCTGAGAAAATCATTTGGAGGAGAAAACATAAATATAATATGATAGAGACAGACTGAAGTGTGTTTCAGAAATGATTAAAAAAATCATAAATATAAGACGTTGATGAAATAACAACAGAGGTGGATATGATTAATGATCAATCATCGATCATGTTAGAAATTCGGAAATGACCAATCATTGATCATGCGAGAAATTCTGACTTACATCATAAGGACTACGTTATGGAAGACCGTTAAGCAAGATAACGCAAGGTGAGGTCGACTGAAACAAGCACTATAGATCACGCACGAACCATGTTTATGTAACGCATAGGATGGAAAAAAAGAGAGAGAAAGATCTACACATACTTTTGAAATCAGCATCACAGAGGGTACTGTAGGGCATCAGAATGAGTCAGTCCTTCACTTCACATATGGACACTGTTATGTAGACATTCAGGGGTCAGAGAACGAGTGAGTCAAGGCGCAGGAAATATCATGGTCAGTCTAGATGACCCACCTTTCTGAGTGCGGGGTTCTGCAAGGTTATGTCTGACCTCCGCCTTGAACCCCAAAGCACAGTGCAATCCAAACCGGATTAGATTATCTTCTTGCGCGATGCTTTATGTACGTTTTTGCGTGTGATTTTTTTTTCCAACGCTTGTGAGGCAACAGATTAATCGCTCCACTGATAAAAATCACCGTTGGCCTTAGAAAGATTCATAAGGGTATCATTATAGACTCAGTGATGCCAAAAGCTAACAGAGTTTGCAAAGTTTGAAAGAGTATTTCGTTGTAGATGAAGTACTGAAGGAGAGCACTGAAATGCATATGAGGTGTTTTATACACGATCATATTCGTGAAGGCGTGTCAAATGGTTTTATCTCTTCAAAGGCATTCCGATTCTATATCACACTGTAACCTTTAACTTTCGTTTTCAAGGTGATCTAGCTCTTGAGTTTGGATTCCAAACTTTTACACAATATTTTTTTCTTTCTTTTCGTCATTGCACAGATATTCTCCAGACGACCCACCTATAAATGATTTACGATACAGAATATACATTTCTGAAACTCATCTCTACAAATATTTGTAGAACAGAATTCAATGTGAACTATTCACATATTACACTCTGAAGTTTGTGACACTGTGCTGTAATATTTGACGAGTAAAGAAATTCGGTCTCCCGGCATGGTAGAAGCACCAGTGCTATCAATCAGAGTATTCAACAAAATGCTATCAATTAAAGTATTCGGCAATTGAATCAAACACTCTTCCCCAAAACTGATGGGGTGGCACTTGACATTTATAGTCATTCAGCGTTAACGTTGGCCCGTCAATATATATATATATACATATATATACCTCTTCATTAAAACTTTTTTACATCGTGTACCAGCAGAGACCCTGGGGGCTTCATGGACCTTATTAACCAAAGAAGACAAGAAGAACGCCTCTTCGAAACCTCAACTGGATTCGGGTTACTGGTACACAAACCCCGAGCGAGCGAACTCACGCGTATTCCCGTATATACTTCGGTACGCAGGAAGGGTAGATCATGTGTTGTGAGAGAGTTCTATATGGTCTTAAGAATCATCTTTAAACACTTGACATGGGTGTTGAAGACCTTTCGGTTGGGTAGAATCATCCTTAACACCTAAGAAAAATAAGGTGTTAAAGACTTTCTTAACTTTTTTTGGTTCGCGACCTCAAGGACTAGGGAAGTCGACAGGCTTCAAGCCCAAACAACCAACCATTAAGAGCAGATGACCAGATGGTTTACGATGAGGTTATCTGCCGGAGGACAGATAAGATAAAATACTGTACGTTCCTAATCTATTATACATAGCGGGACAGGATGGTACAAAGACGACTGATATTATGAGATAAATGTTTTACATGAACACTAAATATGCGATGGAAACACGTATGATTGATCTTAGTGAGACTATGTAAAACAATCCAGGATTGAAATGGAGTCAATGATGGCGAGTGTGTATAGACAGAGAGACAGAATTGCTCACATGGCGTTACTCTCCTTAAATTAACGCACGCGATATTAAGACGTCAATATATCAACACTCCATGTTGAATGCAGCATTGTGAGAGGATCAACAATAATCTGTAGTGTAAGGAGGACTGCTGTCTATTCTCTCAGAATAAGAGAAGCCAAAGTGGAGCGTAAAAGAAGTGTATCAAGACAGCGTCCGGCATGTTGCTTCCTGAAGGATTTATATATATATATATATATATATATATATATATATATATATATATATATATATATATATATATATATAAATATATATAATATATATATATATATATATATATATATATATATATATATATATATATATATATATATATATATATATAACCTATTAGAACCCTACTTGTCATTAGTTTTGATACAAGAACTGTTGTAAAGCATAAGAGAAGTAAGTTCATAGCCACATAAAGAAACGAGAAAATATATCTGTGTATTTGTATTTCGTCCACACCATCATCAATCAGACCGACATACACTCCACTGTGATAGCAATACGCGATTGTCTGTGGCCTAGAATTTTCCCCGTCGCTCTATAATCTAATTCGATTTGGATCCTCTTTTTTTTTTTCCTATGTACACCCGAGAAATAAAGTATCTTCACGGGTGGGTCCGATGGTGTCCATAAAAAAAAAAATAACTGGACTCCTGATATCTCTGCGCGGTTGGTGTGCGTGAATGTGAGACGCATTCTTGCTACTTACGGTAGGTAGCTGTACCATATAGTAATTACTCTTGAAATAGAAAAAGTAAATAAGCTAAATTCTAACTGCTTAAAACGTATACTATACACTTTGTTTTACGTAAATTCAGAAATACACACACACACACACACACACACACACACACACACACATATTATATATACATATATATATATATATATATATATATATATATATATATATATATATATATATATATATATATATATATATACACGAGAAAACAGAGCTACCAACGCGAGGCAAAACCCTTGCAGCATTTCTCGAAATCCTTCGTCCTATGTGTCAGACAGACAGTATAACACACAGAAAAAGAGTAATGATATATTCTTTTTTTGTTACGTGTACGTTCACAACGAGAAACTTAATTGAAACCCTAAAATAACTGAAACTAAAATATCTCCTGTCACATCTATTCCACACGTTAGCACTTACGTTCCTAACTAATTTTCATACTAAATGACACTTTCAATTTGATGATGTACATAGTCATCTCTCAGCCTAGAAACCAGTTTTCAATAAAACGAATAATCGTTCATGACGTATACAAAAAAAGAAAAGAATTAACAATGAAAACGAAGCATTAATCAATTGCCTATGGAGTTCGATGTGTCCCAGGAAAAAAAAATAAAATAAAAGTCATTTGGTACAAACTGTGTTTACAGCGGTTGTGGATCCGATCAGTTCTGGGGGTTCCAATTATGTTGTCGCATTAGTCTTGCAGTTCGGTCGATTCATTTGGGATGCGGACTTTACTGAGAGTCTTTAGTTTATAACTGGCTCTTTTTATCCCTTCCCCAACTCATTTATCTTCCTGGTTAGGAAAATTTGTACATATGAATACAGATACTCTGCACATATTTAAGACTTACATACATACAGACGCTCACTATCATGGATATGTGTTCTTATGAACACACATACGTCCACATATACACATATACAATTACACTCATATTTACATATTTGACACAGTATTTAGCATAAACATAAACATATTCACAAATTACAAACGAACGCTCAAAGACAAATACACATACATAAAACAACCACACATAAACGCACAAAGACACATACACATATACTTAAAGCAATCACACAGAAACGCACACAAAAACAAACATCATACTCAGTTATCATAGGGACACACATAAGGCTCATGGTCCCATTGAGGTTTCCCAGAGCGTACAGAAATAGAAAGTCTCAATTGGACTGAGGATCTGTGTTGATGTTTCTGACAGGCCTCTTTTGCGGTGTTGTTCCAGTTACTGCTGGATGAAGGGAAAGTGCCAAGGGAGTGGGAGATGCCCCTCGGGACTGGAAAACAGATCCTTGAGTTGTATATAATAATTATACAGTTATATAACCGTCATACTCGTTATAGGTCAAAGGACGCGTCTCGGGGAAAGTATATTTTGATGATTCTAACGACCTTCTGAATTTCGTTGCTAATCCTCATGCAGATGGTATTTGCTTCACGAGTAATAACTTAATCACTGTATTCCCGAGGCCTTCAAGCATACTTCTCTCAGAATATCAAACCCTCACATGATTTTCGCAGTACTTCCCTTCACAACTGTTGCACGTCTCGATGCCTTCGAATCTCTCCAAATTTTTCCTTTGTCTGGCTTAAGACTTATGTCCCAAGGGCCATATTTTTTTTTTTTTTTTTCCGTGTTTAACCTTCTGATCTCCAGACTATGAATTCTCTTGTTTGAACCCCGCAGTCTTCTCTCTGATAACCAGAATATTTTTGTAAGGCAATATCCACTGGTGGTATCCACTCCTATTTTACTAATATCCAGTCAAAATTCTGTAAGACTATTGGACACTCCAGTTGCGGTCCTCGATACAACAAAAGCTTCAGGCAGAGTATGGTATCGGAACCTCATCTCGAATCCCCTCCCTCCCTCCCTCCCTCACGTTTTTTTGGCTTTCGTCCCTCGCATTTCGTCTGGCCAATGAAGGATCAGCCGATAACCTCTCTCTCTATCAAACCGGCGTCCCCCAGGGTCCTGTCCTGTCTCCTACTCATTTCCCCTTTTTTTTTTTATAAACGATTTCAATCTATACTACATTACCAAATGCACTCGAGTGATCCAATCCTCCACTTGCTTCAAGGGCACTTCATCCTATCTCTCGCAAAATCTGCGTCTCTCGTCTCAACAGAAACATCTCCAACATCACTGTATTCAACTTAAACATCTAAGGTTAATACCATCATCTTTGTACTCCCAAATCACTCTTTAATTTTTAATTTCCTTCCCCTTGCTCTTCGACGTGTCCAGCGCGCACATACCCAGCACAATAAGCCAGATAACTGAGAACGCAAAGCAAAAATTAGCGTAGCCCTTGAACTATATTCATGCTCTAACCTAACTGAACTTCAAGAACGAATAAGATTCCTAATGCGGTCACAAAAAATGAGAAAAAAAATCATTGCTTACAAATCTTGTTCCCAAGACCGGTTTGGCGGCTGGAAAAAAAGAAAAAGCCTGCATGCTGGCCGATGTACAATTACTACATTAGAATCGATGACATTCCACAACGAGGCAAGGCAGCTTCTGATGCCAGATTCAGACGTCTCGCCTGATACCACAAAACACCATTCAGCTCCTTCACCATCATGCTCGCTTCAGTGGCTGACGTTATGACAGTGACTAACACGATCTCGAAAGTTGATCCCGATAACCAAGAGGAAAATGAAGCACGGAAAGCTCCCAAGTGCCCTTTCGTGTAATGATCATATCGTCAGGAGAGTTACAAGAATGAGATAGAAGACCCTGAACAGTGAATTGATATACTGTTCTAAGCCTTCTATCTCATTCTTGTATCTCCCCTGATGATATGATTATTACACGAAAGTGCACTTGAGAACTTATCGTGTTTCATTTTCCTCGTGGTTACCAGCAAATATATATATATATATATATATATATATATATATATATATATATATATATATATATATATATATATATATATATATATATATATTCGAGTGATTCTTTACTACATAGTTATATAAAGCGTATATCTCAAGTGACTTGATGGACAAGTAAACAATGAGGAACCACCTGGTGTATTTAGCCCCACCCATGTCACTGAGGTCAGCATCTGCATTCGAAGCACCAACGAAAGAGACATCCACTGAAGTGCTTCAGTTACCTCTCCTCCATCAAGAATACTGACTCACCAGGGAGATTGCAACTCTTATCTAACCCTCTATAGGTAGATGTGGAAGTACACTGTACCGACTGTGGAGGTTCAGTTTAAAAGCGTTAAGGAGATTGAAGGTGATCTGGCTGAGACTGTATAGTGTTTGATTGTCTGCCTACTTGTAATAGTCCCACGTCACTTATTTAATATTGCCGCCAACCAAGACGTATTCTAGGAAGAGTTCTAGAGAGGCATTCAATATAGAGCGACCCCTGAACCTAAGATGAAGGTCAGTACATGCTCAAATTCTCTAGTTTAATGCAAAGATAATTGCATCAACACGTCCCATACTTCGTAAAAATAGACACAAATACAGAAGACGTGATTCCTTTACGTACGTGGCAAGCGACGGGGTTCTTTACGTACGTGGCAAGCGACGGGATTTCTTTACGTGCGTGGCAAGCGAATGGGATTTCTTTATGTACGTGGCAAGCGACGGGATTTCTTCACGTACGTGGCAAGCGACGGGATTTCTTCACGTTCGTGGCAAGCTGTTATGTACACAACGTGACTACATTTAAGATGGGGCTGTAATATCGAGTCGATCGATACCCCCCTAAAAACCGTTAGCATCATGAACAGACCCCCATCGCTACGATCTGCTCTTCTAGGTCAAGCAAGCACTGCATGTCGTCTGCGCTGCATTCAGTTGTCGTCTACGCTGCATTCAGACAACTAGCCATCTTCTGCAGCTTTCTGTCAGCTCTTTGATGTCTCTACTGCGTCAGTTCTGTCTTCCACACGGGTTCATCCCCACGGTGCAAGACATGTTGAGTCTCTGCTCCTCAGAGACGGGTTCGTATCTCACGCTCCGAGAGTCAGATACAAGAACTAATAATGCCAATTAGGCCATCATGATGCGGGTCGACAAGTCGCCAGAATTAACATTCCGCACCGTCTCTAAACGCAGACAGACTGTCTATTGGTCAGATGCCCTTCTTGGAAAGAGCCACAGGTACGTGTGAATGATCAACGGGCCGCCATAGCTGTGTCTGATAACGTAAATGATGACGACACAAGGGCCACTGAAGAACAGGGTAAATCGTCTACGCCAAGAATGATAGAGGCTCAAAATGATATCACAGAGACTCCCTTCGGGTCGGTAAGAAATAGGATAAGTGGTTCGTCTGCCCCAAAATTTTATATGGCGAGTATCAAAAGCCTCCGTCTTCGCTCTGGGGTATCAGAGCTTTGACAAGTCTGCGGACGATTCCGATATGGTTCAGTGATAGGGCAACAAGACGTACCACAATGCCCTGAAAAAGTCGAGGTATGGGAGGATTGCAATCCGCAATCCCGGAGTAGGGAAATACCCTGGTGAATCACAGCGACAGCGTAAGGAGGAATACACCAGCCAAACGTGGCTTCAAAGAATAATTTGTGAAGCGTATGTCAGAAAATATCAATGCAAGTGCCAGGAGATAATCCCTAAAGTGAAGGCTAAAAAGAGAAGTTAATTGGGATTATCCAAATATATGAAAGCAATAAATTTAGTCAGCTAAATAACAGGTATATATATATATATATATATATATATATATATATATATATATATATATATATATATATATATATATATATATTCATATATATATATTCATATATATATATTCATATATATATATTCATATATATATATATATATATATATATATATATATATATATATATATATATATATATATTGGAAAGGATCACAATTTTATTTCTCTCTTGTGTCTCCCCTGATGATGTGATTATTACATGAAAGTGCACTTGGGAACTTTTCGTGTTTCATTTTCCCCGTGGACTCATAGGAATATTATATATATATATATATATATATATATATATATATATATATATATATATATATATATATATATATATATGAGACAGCCTTGTCCAGAAAGTGACAGATGGCGTCAAATGTAGACAAGCGTAAAGTAAGTTATCTTGAGCAGCAGACTTAATGAAGCGAAGACTAGATGATTATGTCCAGTCAGTTGCTTATCATTAAGTAGGTAGCGGGTTAATTTCTTCGGCGGGTGACCTCGTTGCAATGCAGCCAAAGCCTTGACTGCAGTACCTCAGGCCAGAGCTGAAATCGACTCGTCTTGTCTTTTTTGGATATGAAAGACCTAGAGAGAGAGAGAGAGAGAGAGAGAGAGAGAGAGAGAGAGAGAGAGAGAGAGAGAGAGAGAGAGAGAGAGAGAGAGAGAGAGAGAGAGAGAGAGAGAGAGAGAGAAGAGAAGGCGACAGCAAAAGTCCCTGAAGTATTACGAAAATGAACAATCGATTCTAATGAAATGCCCCCCGAAGCTCGGGGACGAGTTATAATGAAGACAAGAGGGCCGTAAATCTTGTCTTGCGAGTTCTAAGATCCAGCCTTCCATGCAATGCCTAGTTCCATCAAGGTAATAACAGGCCTGATCCAGCTCCCGGTGTCTGTCTGCATCATGATGGATGAGCGGGTCATTTAGGAGCAGTATGCACCACATTTTCTGTCGCATATTAGCATGTTGTCTCGTACAGTGAAGTTTGTATCTCTTTATCTCCTTATCTGGGTCTACATCATCTATCTCTCTCTCTATCTATCTGCCTATCTATCTATTTATCTATCTATCTATGTATGTATCTATCTATCTACTCTCTCTCTCTCTCTCTCTCTCTCTCTCTCTCTCTCTCTCTCTCTCTCTCACTCTCTCTCTCTCTCCCTGCAGCCCAAGGCCGAGCAGCTTTCAGCAGCAGGTAAAGGCAGACACCTTAGGAGTGAGCAGTTCATTGACGAGAGTGTACTCTCACCTATACCAGACAGCCGTCAATTACAGTCGTATGCAACCCCGATGGACGTGAGAGAGAGACACACACACACACACAGTCCACCCCCACAGTCATAAATTGAACACGAGCTCACAGATAATTCAAACCAGTCACTGGACGCAAGACCGGTGTTTAGAACGGAGGGATGGCGGACGGAGGAGGGGTGGTGGGTGTGGGGGGAAAAAGATAATCAATGGATTCTGGATTAGGAACTCATGTTGCTGCAACCATTAGCCCGGCTGACCCTCGTTTACTCGACACCATCAATTCCCTAGCGTAGTCATAATTACCCTCGTTCCACTTAATCACCGAGATGGCTTCTGTTACGCACACTCCGCAATCTTTCGCTTGTGTTCTTCAGAGTTTGATGACACCATCTCGGATTTAAACCCAACAAAGCGTGGATTCTTTTTTTTCTTTTTAAGAAAGCCAAGATCATGAGAATATAGACAGGGGCAAAAGGAGTTGGTTTTCAACAGCAGCGAAATTGGGGGCAAAAAAAAAGGGCCAGAAAATGTAAAAGTTTTCTTCGGTCATTTGCGGATTTTGACCTCCATTGAGGAGGACCCTTGAGATGCATCAGGAGATTTCCGTGTTGATGATCCTAGATCACAGCCTTGATCATACGGTGACCAGAAATTCCAACAGCAAACAATAGTGTCTCTCTGTGTGCAGTGATGTATCCACTAGGCTCATCCAACAGAGTTCGTCAGATGGAGTTTAAAACGAAATACTACCAAGTTTATTATGACCAGTGTTGGAAGTTCTTGACAAAACAAACTATCAATGAATGGGTTTGGAAGGTCAATATTTACGTCATGTGAAGAGAGGGAGACTCGTTTTACATCCATTCATCATGCCCAACAACCTTTCGACTACAAACTGGGGGAAAAAATAAGTGTATATAGCAGATTGCTTCAGTCAGAACTATGGCCTGGAATCAAGGCAGAATATCCGGTTTATAATATATGCTGAGGAAATAATATACGAGATTCTTTGTTTACCCTACAGTGAAATAAAATCCCTATAATCACAGCTGCCGTACTGATTAATGTTGAATTAGGACGGCGTGTATAGCCTATAATCAGTGGAGCGAGTAATTAATGAAGCAAAGCGAGAACGTATCTGGCGAACTCAGTTCTGGACGAGAGGGATCAACGATTTCGTGTCTTAATGTTATTAAGATGAAAGGTCGTCACAATGGCTTTAACTTTACGTTGATAGACCGCACGATTAGAGAAGCGCAGATTTTCTTTTCTTTGTGGAAACGGATTTAGTAATGTAGTGATTACCGGTCAGTTAATCTCCTTATCGTATAAAAAAAGAGATATTTCATTGATTTTGCGAACTAAACGTGTGGTCCCAAGTGCACTTTCGTGTAATAATCACATCATCAGGGGGAGATACAAGATACATTCGTTTTTCTTTTCTTTTCCTTTTTCATACTCGATTGGCGTTTTCAGCGTTGGGAATATAGCGACAGGAATAGACGAAACAGAGCTGAGCGGATGAATGTGGCCGTGTGCCGCGCCTTGATTCCATATGCAGGAGGAGAAATCCCGCGCATATGTATCGGATTCCTATGACACGCATCTCTTTTTTTTTCTTTTTGGGGGGTTTGCGACGGTAACGAATTTCGCCACTTGGAAATGCTGTCCTCAAAGAATTATCTCTCACAGCCATTACCATCCGTGTTTACTGAACTTGGGGATATATATATATATATATATATATATATATATATATATATATATATTATGCAGTTTTATTCTGTGTGATCCAACAGTATCCTGTGTAACGAATTTTAGCTTCTTACCCAATCATGTTTGCAGCATTTATAATAGCTTGATTAAGAAACAGTTTGACACCATTACTCTTGTTCTGCATCCTTTTATGACACCTTCTTTTTCGTCCTTTTATCATCTACCTTATCTATTCGTCCTTACACTGTCTGCCTTATCCATGACTGGACTTTAGAGTTTCCTCTCGTCATATCTAGTCACAATGGCTTACTATACAATTCGGTTGTTTCTGTACCATATGGAACTTTTTCGCTGACATTCTCTGAAGTTAATCAAAATGTTGAAATGACAAAAAATCTCATGAAATGTTTGAAATGCCCCAAAAAAAAAGAAGAAAATCTCACGAAA
>NC_092238.1:6913808-6956308 GCF_036320965.1 Panulirus ornatus | reverse complement strand
TTTACGCATTGCTCCAGTGTTCGATTCTCGCTCGCTTACCTTATCCTTTGCTAAATCTTCCGTGTGAATACCCTCAAATACTCTTTGAGTCTTTGAGGCACGACTCTCTGTCAATATGGATCAAATGAAGTTCCAATATTCAACAAATATCCTTTTCCGTAGGTTAGTATTCGATCATTTCAGCAAAGACTACCGAGTACTCCTTCCGCGTAATGTTTGTCGAGGACTAAGGGTTCCAACTCTGCCGTCAAAACAATGACCCGGAAAGTTTCCACAATGGCGAGCGAACACTATTGTGCAGAACCGTGATGAGCTTGTTGTTGTAAGCGAAATCAATGTGGCTGTCATCCGCACTGTGGTCTGGAGAGGTGGTGGTGGTGGTGGTGATGATGGCTTCTGGGGGCAGGAGAGAGATAGCCGAAGGAGTGTCGTGGGAAGTTGATGAGGTCACAACACACACTCCTGAGGAATGCCAGTGTTCCAGGTGGAGTGACGGCGGTTCTTCGGTGTCAGAGGCTCAGTATTCGGTTTTCTCCGCAACTATTAGTTCCTTGAGTGTTGTCAGGATGTAGCTGTTGTCAGTGACGACCGAGTGTTTTCTCTTATTAACTTTTCAAGAGTTGTCAGCCGCCAAAACGTCTTGTTTACACTCGCATGTGAGTTGCCATAAAGTGAAGTGTTTCCGGAGGGTGATTAGTGCTGTTAGACATACCTAAGGATTGTTAGAGACGACTGGTTATTGCTAGAGACGACTGGTTGTTGCCAGAAACTGTTGGCTGTTGTCAGAGACTCTTTACCGTTCCTGTTGGCAAACAGACGCTTCCCTCTACACCCTTGAGTGTTGGCAGAAACTCGATTCTTCTCGCGTGTTCCATTCAGCATCAACTGACTGAACTGATACACTGCCGGAAATGACTGTGTGGAGTCATTAAATGAATTATCTCTTTCCAGTCACTACCTCTCCTTGCACTGCCAGTCTAACATGGGTCCTTGATGCTGGTCCTAATCAGCCGTTAATGGTCAGGCGTCGTCGACAGCCGTGTAATCAGATAACGGCCGGCTGACAGCAATGGTGACCGGCAACAACCAACCGAGTGTGTAATAAACCAGTCCCAATGAGCAATATTGTGCAGCCATCGAGGCTCTAAAGCGAGGCAAATATCGTAATATCTCGCCTTCCATGACCTATGCTCTAAGAATGTGGATCTATCTTCTGTCTGTAGACACGCAAGCCAATGAAGCACACACAAGCACCATGACTAACCCACGAACACAGTTGCCAGTAATTCATCCATTTCATTACCATTCTTTGACAGGATAGAAACTGCAAGCTGGTGGAGTTAAAGATTTCCAAGAAAATATGTAAGTGCTGAGTGGTTATGCTGGCAATGTGGGTGGCATGATGAGAAAAAAATAGTTGCACTATTGGACAATGCCATTCCGTCGTTCTCCGACGAATCTCAAGAAAGATATGCTGTTGTTGGAGCGTTTGTTCATTACAAGTCCAAGTCCAAAGGGCAAAGGCCAGCTGGTCAAGTGGGTTCGAAAGGCCCGAATCTGCTAGTCCTTCTTTTTTATTGGGTCAAAATTTGATTTGGTATAACTATATTCTGTCATTAAGGAAAAGATACATTTTGTGATCAAAACTTACACAAATTCATTTTACAAATGGAGTAATATTAAGATCTGAGTTACATGTAAGATCGAAGATATAAGCAATACTGTATATCAGGTCAAATGTTAGAATATCTTTTTTCATACACATACCTGCTGAGCATATGTGGTAAAATGAGTTGTGATATAAACGGTACGTGGTAAACTTAGACTGCGGTACGAACGGTGCACCGGTACAGTGATTCACTGGACTGCCATTAGAAGAAAAAGAAAATATATGGTACACACACACACACACACACACACACACACACACACACACACACACACACACACACAAACCGACGTGAATGGATTACTGTGTTTGTCTGTATTCGGTGAGGAGGGAGCCCAATTTTTGCTTAAGGGCATTTACCCTCTGCAGATCACACAGTCTGTGACCATACGATCAAAAGCATCTGTAAATAAAGCTAATGACATGGTCAAATGCTCTTGCTTCCCCCTGCAAGGAGAGATAATGGCCGTACAAACAACTGGGGTTAAGATAGATCTTATTTTCTTTCTCTCTCCTCTTTTAGCCAAAATAAGAGCCAAGGCTTACAGGACAGTGCTGAGGCAATGGGTGCCCTTGTCAAGGATTGTGCTACCGACCGGCACACCATCGTCCGAAATAACGACCTCAAGGATGAGGAAGGCCATTGGCAGAATAGGTGGGGCATCAGATGAGGGTGAGGGGTGTGAGGGGAGGGAAGATCTCCCCCGTGAGCACACTGCTGCCATCGTGATGTGGCAACAAAGGTAAATGACCAAATATTCACATGCACAGGACTGTGGGTCTGGTCATGCATTGTCCTCCTTAGCTTTCCAGCTTCAATTCTTTCCCTGAATATGTTTGTATTCATCAACAGAAACTCTATACACAAACCAGGAACGTATGTAATCTATCTATCTCCTTCGATATCTAACATCCCAAATCTATTTCTACTTACAATGAAGTGGATGTAGCCTACGTAATGCCCCTTTTTCCGGGAGGGAGGACTTGGGTTTGACAGAGCTGGAATCATCACCACTATGGACGAGGCATAGGTGTACCCTCCGCCCCATAGACTGGGCAAAGGTGCACTCTCCTCCTCACAGACTAGGCACAGGTGCACCCTCAAATCACTCGTTGCCTTTTCCTCTCTCCTGCCACACTGATCTGTGAGTTCCCGACACCTTCCGCTACCACAAACAGCCTCGTTAGGCTCCAATGGCTCTATTTGACGTCTCTTTTCGTATTACCTTTTTGTATATCCCCAGAGGGTAGACTTTGCTCCCCTTAATGACCCGTATATAACATAAGGGTCTACGTCAGTTACTAGTGAACGTGTCGTTTTGCCAAGCCAGTGAACGTGTCGTTTTGCCAAGAGGAGCGACTCACTGTCGTTGTCGACGTCGCCCACGCACGGCTGTCGATGAAAATACGCCCTGCTTCGAGGTGGCACGACCTTAAACCTGGCTGAGAGAGAGAGAGAGAGAGAGAGAGAGAGAGAGAGAGAGAGAGAGAGAGAGAGAGAGAGAGAGAGAGAGAGAGAGAGAGAGAGAGAGAGAGAGAGAGAGAGAGAGAGAGAGAGAGAGAGAGAGAGAGGCGCGGCGGCCGGGTGGGTGGGTGGAGGTGGTAATGTAATGTTTGCATCTCTTTAATGTTAATGGATGCAATTCCATGGTGGTCTGGGCCAAGTAGGTCATAAATCAAGGAGCGCTAATGATGTGTGTGTGTGTGTGTGTGTGTGTGTGTGTGTGTGTGTGTGTGTGTGTGTGTGTGTGTGTAATGCCTGACCTTCGTAAAACATGGATAGCGAGATGACCAACATCAATATGAGAATACGTATTCATATGAATCTTCGTCCTGTCTCCTCCTCCTTTGACGCCGTCCCTGTGTGTGTGTGTGTGTGTGTGTGTGTGTGTGTGTGGTTACTGGGACGGTACGAGCAAATGAATGCCTTAATTATAGCTATTTGATACACACACACACACACACACACACACACACACACACACACACACATATACTTCTGCATGTATCTATTTCTTCACAGGTAAACAGATAGATATCACTGGCATCACAACCTAGTGGTTTGCATTCCCGGCTGCCGAACACGAAGCGGAGGTTCGAATCCTTGCTGCTGGAGTGTGTGTGTATATATATATATATATATATATATATATATATATATATATATATATATATATATATATTTTTTTTTTTCATACTATTCGCCATTTCCCGCGATAGCGAGGTAGCGTTAAGAACAGAGGACTGGGCCTTTGAGGGAATATCCTCACCTGGCCCTCTTCTCTGTACCTTCTTTTGGAAAATTAAAAAAAAAAAAAAAACGAGAGGGGAGGATTTCCAGCCCCCCGCTCCCTTCCCTTTTAGTCGCCTTCTACGACACGCAGGGAATACGTGGAAAGTATTCTTTCTCCCCTATATATTCAAGTATGTCCTCTGAACAGAAGTGATATGTATGACAAAAGCACAATACTCCTCCACCAAAAATTAGCTTCGCCTCCTTTTGCGAAACAAAGATGAGAATCTGAGCTATAAGACCTCGAAGCCTGTGTAAAGCGGAAAATATATACGAAATCCTCACAGGAAAAACAAAAAAATCTTCAGTCTACGGACGACCCTATACCGGTTCAAACTCCATATCCTGATGGGAGTATAAGAACCAGATCTCCTTTAAGCGCTTTGAGGAGAAAAGTCTCCCGTCACTTCAGAGATTTTACTCCTCGTATGACGGCGGAGAGGATCTCTCAAGGAGACGTCCCTCTAATGTACGGGGAAGGATGGAGAGAGAGAGAGAGAGAGAGAGAGAGAGAGAGAGAGAGAGAGAGAGAGAGAGAGAGAGAGAGAGAGAGAGAGAGAGAGAGAGAGAGAGAGAGCACTTCTGATATTAACGTTTCCTTTAAGAAAGAAAAGAAAATCCTGTTTGATCTTCAACGTGAACACCTTCCTTAAAATGATCAGACTTCCAGCAGACCTTAGTATTTGGTCGATCACTCGAAGGGAGGGAACCCAGTTGAGCGCCATCTCCATACACTCTCTCTCTCTTTCTCTCCTCAATTCTTTCCCTTCCGACCTGTCAGTGTCAAACGCTTTCATCTGTCCCCCCCTCCTTTGGAACCTCATCTCCTTCCTATTACCATCGCTGGTCATCCTTTTCTCCTCCTCCTATCTCCCTCTAGTTCCTGTCTCTCAACGTCGGCCCAGTTCGCAACCACGCACCCCTTTCTTTTCTCTCCCTGTGATACCTACACCCTTTCTCCTCCTGTGTACTATTCTACACTTCACCCCTGGGTGTACAACGACGTTCCCACTTATACCCATTTACACTTATCCTTCCGAGCCATTTCTATTCCATCTCAGGTGACAATTTATACCCCCTCCATCCCAGGATATTCAGTGGGCCTTTCTTCTCATTGCCTTCCCCAACACTATTTCTTACCCTCCTCTTCTATCTCCGTCCTCAACCATCTACATCGCTCCATCCCCATCCATCCACACCCATCCCTCCTACCTCTCCACATTGCTCCATCCCATCAATCCACATCCCTCCCTCCTTCCTCTCTACATTTTACTTTTTTTTTTCCCATCCATCTACATACATCCCTCCTTACTAGCAATCGATACCCATCCTCTTTACCATTTACTATATCCCTTCCATCCATGTACATTTCTACCCATCACTCATCTCAAATCCTCCTCCTCCTCCTCCTCCTCCTCCTTCTAGCTACCTACACCATCTGAACTCCCTTCCATACCACCTATCTACATCCTGGGCCTTCAACACCATCTTGTTTCCCCTCCCTCTCTACCATCTTCACCTCCATCCGGCCAGGAGGGAGCTCCTTGACAGTCTACAATCAATCAACGCCTGTCGATGGATCACTCACTCACTCGCTCACTCCCCAACCACACTGACTATCATTCGGGATGGAACAATATCCATGGGGGGAGACATAACTTCGTCCATCCATACGAATCAATACGCGCCATAATCGTCGAATTTATATTTTTCCCCTCCCCGGAATGTGCCCGGGAAAACAAAACACCGAATCTGCAGTGATTTTTCCTCTCAAATTCCATTCGGGACGAATGTGGGAGCCTTCTGCTCCATGTAGCATAACGTTTTGGAAATGATCCCCTTGTTTACCTTAGGCTCAGAACCCGAAAGTGAAATGTTGACAGTGGTGTTTATACATGATATTATTCTCCCTACCCCGTGTGTATGTGTGTGTGTGTGTGTGTGTGTGTGTGTGTGTGTGTGTGTGTGTGTGTGTGTGTGTGTGCAAAATGTATGATGTTATAACATTGGTTTGTGGTATCGATGTGTCATCAGGGGCATTATCTGTACTATCAATTTACACACACACGCGCGTGTGTGCAAGTACACGGCTCTGCCATAGCTTTGTGCCAAATCGCACTTGGTAATGATATTAATTAAAAGATCATGTCATAATATTGCAGAGTGAATTTCAGACGAGAGATTGACGAGTGGATTAGTGGAATAAATAACCAGCTGAAAAGATAATTCGCAAGATAAACAGAAGGACACTCCAAGCAATATATATATATATATATATATATATATATATATATATATATATATATATATATATATATATATATATATATGCATATATATATATATATATATATATATATACATATATATATATATATATATATATATATATATACATATATATATATATATATATATATATATATATATATATATATATATATATATATATCACATTACACAGTGGGTTCGTCGAAAGCAGCTAACATTAGTGTATAAATGTTTATGATGACAATCACTTTGTGACTCTGTCTTTGTCTTATATATATTTTTTTTTTATCTAAACCCATTAGCAGGCAATAAGTAATCCTGAGATGAGCTCTCTGTTTTGAAGAGTTCTCTGGGGATGTAGTTGTCTTATACTCGATAATCCACAGGACTGGAACTCTGACCTTATGGTTATCATCAGCTGTCGAGACAAATTCTGTTGTGGCGAATGTTTCTGGTTGTGAATCCTCCCTTAGCAAAGATATATAAGGCTTCTTGATTCTCTAGTCTCGAAAGAGATGCCATGAGTTGAGCCGTGATTTGACAAAGAGAAAAAAAAAGATGAATCTTAGCAATCATAAGTTTAAGCAAGAAGACATTCATTTCCATCCTAGAGAGCCCAGTGATCCGAAGGGAAAAATTATTTTCTTTTGTCTGAGCTCGAATACCTTCGAGTTCTCTTCCAAAAAAATTTCTCGTCAAGTCCACGAAATAAGCGCGGACGAGGAAGCAGGAGGCGGCGATCGCGCATGTACGCTGGAGGCGCCGAAGACAAAATCCACAGCAGACTTCACAACTCGGAATGGGGGTTGGAGGAGGAGGAGAGGAGGAGGAGGAGGAGCTGTAGGCCTGAACGGGGAGGAGTCTCCCAGCGTCGACGGCCGCTTTCGTCACAATAAGGTTATCCTCCGCTGGGTGACTAGTGCTGCTCCTCCCTTGTGTTTGCTGCCGCATCGCGCGCGCCTCCGTGGTGGGTGGAGATCTTGGCCTTGATAAGCGTCACCGAACGACCGCTGGAAATGACAGTGCATTTCCCTCCCTGGACAATTCTTACGTCTTACTTCTCTCCTTTCTTTCCTTAGGGATTCTGGAGGAGGAGGAGGAGGAGGAGGAGGAGGAGGAGGAGGAGGAGGAGGAGAAGAAGAAGAAGAAGAAGAAGAAGAAGAAGAAGAAGAAGAAGAAGAAGAAGAAGAAGGAGGAGGAGGAGGAGGAGGAGGAGAGGTATCTTCTTGGCTTTATTTGCTGGTTATTTTGGGACGTATAATAAAAGTGTTCTTATTATATATCTTGCGTGTAAAAGGATAACAAAAACCGGGAAATTCTTGGACATCTTTACAAACTCATTCGACGCGTTTTCTTTCCCTGGTCTTTGCCTCACTTTCTTTCTCTTTACTCTTGTCTCTGTCTCACACTTTACCATTTCTTGAACTCTCAAATCACAGCTTTGTCTCTGTTAACTTTCCCTGTTAACCTTCCTCACTCGTTGTTTCAGTCAGTCCCAAGTTCCACCTTACACTACAGAACAGCCGATGGGAATGGACTCAGAAGAGATTAGCCTCATCCACTTTCCAGGCTGGGCCATTCTATCATTCCAGCCTCACCAGCGGGGTACAGAGAGTCTTCCTCTCTCTCCTTCTGATGTAGTTACCCATGCCATGCAGCTTCTCTGTAATGATGCGATTTAGGATTTTTACTATGAATGAGCGCAATAAGAACATTGGATAGTAAAAAAGGGCACACAGCTCCATGTAACACGTAATGTCTTTGCTTTCTCCCTGAACCAATGCCTACAGGAGAAGCACTATTTGTGTGTGTGTGTGTGTGTGTGTGTGTGTGTGTGTGTGTGTGTGTGTGTGTATATATATATATATATATATATATATATATATATATATATATATATATATATATATATATATATATATATATTGGGTGACCATGAAACTTCACACTTATTAATATGCATGACGATTAGGAATTGAGAATGATGATCCGACAATAGATTTGCCAATCATACCAGTCCATCGGGATTAATCTTACCTTGCCTGAGAGTGGCATTAGGAGATAAATAAGGAGAGAGAGAGAGAGAGAGAGAGAGAGAGAGAGAGAGAGAGAGAGAGAGAGAGAGAGAGAGAGAGAGAGAGAGAGAGTAGAACAATTTATCAACATCGCTCAGAAAGTCATCTTTGTTCTTCGTACATGGGTCTTGACAAATACCACAGGCCTTCCCACACACACACACACACACACACACACACACACACACACACACACACACGCACAAACACCTGTTTCAGAAAGGCCTCAGATTCACGGCGCTACCACGCCCGTACATCCCACACGGATACCACTGGACCATCAGCAAACTGCAGGTGGCCGGCCGTAAACCTTGTCTATTGATTCTGAGGCATGAGCTCTGTTCCGGAGGGTCGTAATCTGTCTGAACAATGCGACGCAGGACCAACCCGTCGTAACCCAAACACCGTCAATGGATTTACGCGTCTTTCGATTCTGGCGGGGTAAAGGTTTCATACGCACATGAAATTCTTAATAGAAGTGAAAATGGCATGCAAAAAAATCATATAGATCAAAGTCACTGGGGTGCGGATGAGGATCTCGAAATCTACTAATTCTTCGACAAAGGAAATTTCAAAATATTATGGTGAACATTTTAGAAAAGATTTCTTTTTTTGTATCTGGATTTAAGGCGTTTTTGTTTCATGAAATGATGAGATTTGAATTACATTTCGTACCAGACCATCATCAGTAGATGTCACTCACAAGACCATCACCAGTAGATCTCACTCACAAGTCCCTCACTAGTGGATGTCACTCACAAGTCCCTCACTAGTCGATGTCACTCACAAGTCCCTCCCCAGCTGATGCCAGTCATTCGTCCCTCACCAACTCATGTCACTCACAGCCAAGATGACGAGCTTATGAGGAGCGATGGATTACATGGAATCAATCTCTCTCTCTCTCTCTCTCTCTCTCTCTCTCTCTCTCTCTCTCTCTCTCTCTCTCTCTCGATGGTAAGAGCAGAGGGGTAAGCAAGCTAGCACCTGCCGGCCAAACCTCTTCGTTCTCTGAACACATTCGAGCATTATCATTATGTCACACATCCACAATGGGAACGAAGGCATTATCTCATTTTGCCTGTCGAAAACACGTGTGCCTCCCCCCCCGCTCTTTAAGACTCGCGTTCGCGCTTAAGACTCAACTTTATACAACAACAACAACAATAACAGAACTAACCGATGGAATAAAAGTTCTACATTTCCCCCCTCCCTCCCATCCTCTTAACCACATGATCTCCGCATGAACAGAACGCTGCGCCAAAAATTTAGTACACCAATGAATGCGAAACGAATGTGAAGCCAAAATTTCTTTTTATCCCGTGGCTGCCATCCAGCCTTTGAAGTCACAGAACACACAGGGGCACGTGAATGTACCTGATTATCAAAGTGGTAATACATGGATACATCAAGGATATACATATATATATATATATATATATATATATATATATATATATATATATATATATATATATATATATATATATATATATATATACCGATTTTAGAACCTCCCAAATCTATTATTTACCATATTTTTGATACGGAGCTAATTCCGTTCACAATATGATATATATGTCCAATAAGATTTCCCATATATCTATAAAAGGTACATATGTCATGCCTCTGCAACATGTAGAGCTAATCTAAACAAGTACATAAGTGTTTAGCACGAAAAACAGGAGTCGAAGGACACCAGAGAAGAATACAATCCCTTTCTTATACCATCAGTCAGTCACGAGCCGAGACACTGTTTTCGAAATATTTGTGCGCAAGACCAATATTGGCCACGGGGGTAAATATCATGACTGTGTGCGTGAGGCAATGTCGAGCTTCGAATATCAGCAGTGTCCAGTGATGCTCGAGAAATAGGACAGCGTGTCCCTCAAACGCTTCAGCAATCTTTGTGGTATATACTCGCTGAGGTGGCTTAAGCTGAGACTCACCTTTTCCTCAATATGTGTGTGTGTGTGTGTGTGTGTGTGTGTGTGTGTGTGTGTGTGTGTGTGTGTGTGTGTGTGTATAAGCCAAGCGTAAACGTCGATGCTTGAGGATATATTCCTCAGAGAAATTATGAGTATCGGCTGAAGTCACACAAACATTAGCTCAAAAATTCTTTGATGGGAATTGATGAATGCGACAGCATCGGAAACGCTCAGAACCATTTGGAACAGATATCTGAGCATGTCTCTCTTGGGCCGCATGACAGCATCAGGAGACCACACCGCCTCTCTCTCCATTTCAGGTCCCCGCGACGGAACGATTCAGTGTTTCATGAAACTCGAGCGGTCGGTGAAGCAGCGATAGCAGAGGCTGCGGGGCTGGGGAGGAGAGGGAGAGAGGGAGGGAGGGAGGAGGGATTCTTACCTTATAATACTGGACGAGAGAGAGAGAGAGAGAGAGAGAGAGAGAGAGAGAGAGAGAGAGAGAGAGAGAGAGAGAGAGAGAGAGAGAGAGAGAGAGAGAGAGAGAGAGAGAATTTCTCAACGCCATGCCACTCCATGCGAGTTACCTGTCAAATCCATTTTCTTTTATTCTGTCTCCCAGTTTCCATTGCTTTCTCTCTCCATCCCCTGTAATTCTTGTCTGTTTTCCTCATTACGTGTTCATGACTGTCTCTAGCCACTCTCCTCTCTCGACATTTATTCCAATCTCTTTCATCATATATATTTTTCTCCCTTCTATTTTTTCCTCTTCTCTCTCAAAGATTACTATAATAGTCTTTCAGTGAGTCCTTTTTCTCTCTCCCCTTCTTTGCAGTATATTCATTCTTATTCTCACTTATTCTCTTTTTTTACATATGCCTCTTTTAGTATTCCCAATCTTCACGCACCGATATTATGATACTCATAATTACTGTTATCAATAACAATGTTATTGCGGTTTTCATGAGTGAACTGTGAGGTTCTGGGTGGATGAGGCCTTATGGATATGCCATGAGAATGAGGTGAGGGGTCAATGATTTTACAATTTTAATCGATACCCGAAAGCAGGTATTAAAATGTCCTTTTTCTTCCAGTTGGTGGTTGTTAGAGCTAGACGCTTACGGCCATATATCTTTAACGACTGTGGTAATTAGGTGATTGGCCTAAAGACCTCCCCCTAAATAACCAACTACCCTAGAGTGCTTGGGGGGTCGTTAAGAGACGTCAGTGTCAAGTTAAAATCACTAAAAAAAGAAAAAAATCATTGGATATCCTCCTCATATTTGGTGTAAAAATGTTTTCTTTAAGAAAAAGATAATTGGACTCCTTCCTCAGGATGGGTGTAAAAATATTTTCTTTATATCTTAACTGCTAATTTTACCTTTCACTTTTCTTTTTCCACTGCACGCGTCCGCGAGGACAAATTGCATTTCTATTGCAAGATCAAGAAAATGTATCTTTCATATATATTCCGAACCATTACTTGGTGAAGACGCAAGTCACTTGCAATTATGACACACTTCTACAAATGGGTGTGGAGTGTATAGTCATGTCTCTAGACGCAAAAAGAAAAAAAAAATGAATTCTCGAAATCATCACACCAAAAGAGTTTGATAAGAATACTTGCAGTGTAGTTAGCAGGAATGTATCTGTCGAGAGAATGGGATCAGAAATGGGTAGCATAATCTTAATCATTCTAAAAGTACGACACATATCAGACAATAGTACCTACATAGTGACAAAAGCAGTATCAGTAAGACTGTGTGTGTGTGTGTGTGTGTGTGTGTGTGTGTGTGTGTGTGTGTGTGTGTGTGTGTGGAGTATAATTACGTTTCCTAGCAGATGATCATTCCATGATCAATCATACCAACGTGTGATTAACCTGATGATATTCTTTTCCATCTGCCACACACAGTAATACAAAAATCATTTACTAACGATATTACTTCGAGACTTTTCCATTCTTGGAATACGCTGGAGGCTAATACTGTCCCTAGCAAGAGCATTTGAGAAAATAATTACGCCAGCCCATGGCTAACCTGGTGATACTTACTCTTCAGCAAACAGTACGTCAAATATCAATGACTATAGCTCATTATGAGACTTCCTTGCATACGACAGTAACGTAAATAAAAAAGAAATTAGCTGTTGCAAGTCTAGTGCATCGAATGAGTTTGTCTTTGGTAGTTAAGAGGACTTGATAAAGAGGATGAGGGTGGAAAATGTACAAGAGAAGTTATATTTTGTAACAAAGCTCTTGGGATATGCAAATGATCATGGTAAGTTCGTTACAGGGACACAAACTGCTCATGGGATATGCAAACCTGCTCTTGGGATATGCAAATGACCACGAGGTGTTCGCTACAGGGACACAACCTGCTCTTGGGATATGCAAACCTGCCTTTGGGATATGCAAATGACCATGAGGTATTCGCTACATGGACACATCCTGCTCTTGGGATATGCAAGTGATCATAATGTGTTCGCACGAGACGACTGGAATTTTTTTTTTAGAAGTTAGAGGATACAGCAGCCAAGCATGAACAAGAGGCAGGAGCTTAATAATGCAGGGATAATGGGGTGGGTTGTTGGAAAATGGCAACACCGCTTCATGGCCATACCTGCTTTGCTAAACGCAATTTACATACGCAAAATTCTCCCCCGTGTTGGTTATGCCAGTGACCGTAATCATAATGTGTGTAGTACGTAAATAGTACGTAAAATAAAAAGAATAAGATGTTAATGGAAGCATTATGAAGACGAGGATTTACAGAACGTTAAAATGAATTTACTGTAAATGTTATAAAGATCTCTCAAGCTTGGATTACCATCCGTAGCCTGCAAAATACACGTAATGTAGATTCAAAGATTCAAATGTATATAGATATATTTAAAGAGGATTCTGAACTCCAATACACATTGCCTTTGTGTGTGTGTGTGTGTGTGTGTGTGTGTGTGTGTGTGTGTGTGTGTATTTCTCTCCTGTGTCTCCCCCGATGATGTGATTATTACACGAAAGTGCACTTGGGAACTTATCGTGTCTCATTTTCCCCCGTGGACTCTCAGGAATAATATATATATATATATATATATATATATATATATATATATATATATATATATATATATATATATACACATCGATAATGGAACCTTGGTAAGTAAATAACCCAAACTCACAGGAAATGAAAACACGAGACTCGGAATCTTTCGCCTATATTGCAAGACATTCTCAAGGGCACTTGAGAATGTCTTGCAATATAGGCGAAAGATTGGGCCACGTGTTTTCATTCCGTGGGAGTTTGGCTAGCATATATATATATATATATATATATATATATATATATATATATATATATATATATATATATATATATATATATAGTCTTTAATACCTCAAGAATGTGTTCAAGATTTTAAGATGGTTTAGAGAGAGAGTTCCTCATCGTCTTCTAACGTTACGATGTTTGACTCCAAGGGATAAAATAATCATTCCCCCTTGACCCTCCATATTTGTTATTACGTAGTTTTTATTCATTAAGAAATACATTACCACACACACACACACACACACACACACACACACACACACAATGACCCTTTCTTCCCCAAACCCAGCGTCTAAACATGTCTACCGCCACCGTCTGTGTAATCAAGGTTAATAAACTTTTAATTAAAACCCATTAACAGATGATCCCACAGAGGGCTGGGGGGGGTAGGGGGACCACAACAATTCCTGGGTAATGGGTCTGGCTGGACGCTAGACTAAACAACATAAGATATTGTGGGGTTCGAACCGGTGTAATTAGCAGAGAGCGGAGAATGTGTTTGTCCACTTATGTATACTGCATGCCATTCTGATTCCCAGATTCTTTTCGGGGATGGGCAAAAACGCCGTTGTTGACTCCCTGGATCGAATCCCTCAACCAAGGTATTCATTCTGGCTTCGTGTGGGTAAATGGTGTTTGGGGTCCGTGGTAGTGATATTCTTCTCTTCGAATCCAAGGCGCGCGCGCGCGCGTGTGTGTGTGTGTGTGTGTGTGTGTGTGTGTGTGTGTGTGTGTGTGTGTGTGTGTGTGTGTGTGGTGAGGACGTTCAGGTGTTGCCATCAATATTTTTGCTGAATATTACAAAACGTTCGCGAGGGGAATGTAATCCCGACAGGTTATCGGGCGTTTAAGAATTCATGATGCTCAACGGTGTGGATGGAGCATTTGATTCTCTTTTGCGTCTCCGGGGCTACAGGTTGCTGCGGGTTACGTTCTCGAGAGAGAGAGAGAGAGAGAGAGAGAGAGAGAGAGAGAGAGAGAGAGAGAGAGAGAGAGAGAGAGAGAGAGAGAGAGATTTATTGCAGTGAGGGTCAAGATCTGAGAATTGTCAGAGTTTGGTCAGTTTCTACTTGGAGGTGTATGTCCCTAGCACCTGTTTAAACAAGTTATAATGATGATAATAATAATGATAATAATAATAATAATAATAATAATAATAATAATAATAATAATAATAATAATAATAATAATAATAAAAACAATGATAATAATAATGATGATAATAATCCATGGAGAACTATGGTGATTGAGATAGCCTATTCGACTTCAATGCAACACACAGATAACAAATTGGTCTTTTGGTTAGGCACACGTAGGCACGCGACCGTCAAGAGTGACACTGGGCAGCACAAACCACCATCTGAACTAAATCAACAACAGCAACTGAGGGATAGGGAGTCGGCTGTCTTAAAAAAGGGATTGAGGGGAGGCAGGACAGTATACGATGCCATATTAGTACAGTACGATCTAATGTTGCAGTGTGAGGAGGATGAAGACATTAGGAGGTGAGAAGGGGGGGTTGGCTTGGAAAGGGGGCGAGTAAGGTTTCCAAAGGGAGGTGAGCTTAATCAGTTCTCCCTCTACGAAGGTCTTCCTCACCCAGAGTGTTCCAGGGATTCCAGTGTACCGTGGAGTGTAACGTGGATTCCAGCGTGTCATTGACTGCGAAGTACCGTCCAATCCCAATGTAGTTTGGTCTTCAACGCACCGCGGACCCCAATACACACGGTGGAGTGTACCGTGGCTTGGATCCGAGCCTGGGGTTAGCTGGAAGTTCCCTAGAGTGCGCCGCGCCCTTAAGGAGGTTTAAGTTTAAGTGGGAAGTTTCGGGGGCTGGGCCATGGTCCGGAGTCTGGATTACATAAAAGGTTTTCCAGCACCTGGACGAACGAGGCGGTCTTCAGGTACGTGCTTAGAGAGCCATTGTTCTGATGGTGAATGACGAGGGTTTTCGTCTGCTGGAGGATAGTGATAGTGTTCTGCATAGCTAATCTATATAGATAGAGACAGGATAGTACAGCAGAGAGGAGGGGGGAGGATGGAATGAAGGTGTAAGTAGATGACAGAAGTGTTTGAGTGAAGACCTGATGGTGCATGACGAGGTTTAACCTGCTGGGGGAGTGAGATTTTCCTTCCACATTGCTAATCTGTGTAGATGGAGGCAGGATAATACAACAGAGGGGAGGGAGGGAGGGATAGAAGGCAGGTACACGTAGAGATAAGTGTCTCATGTTTAGGAGTAAACAGAATAACAAGAAAGAACATGGCAACAGAGAGATAAGGTCCCCTTGCTAGTTAGCGGACAGCACTTCGCCGTCAAGCAAGAGTTAAGAAATGAACAAATTGCTCCACGAAAGATAGAAAAATAAAGATTAGTCCCTGATTCCATTAGTCATGGCGTGTTAACTGAGTTAATTAATAGTAGGAACTCATTAACCTGTCCCATGGCTCATTACTGGCCCGATAAAACGCATGCTGGAAGCGAAAAGGCATTGTAAAACCTGTGTTAGATTTCTCAGTTCAGGTCAGGCGATCATTTGGTCTAATGTTCCGTCAGTTTTGTTAATGTCTGAGTCTATGTCTGAGTCTATGTCTGTCTGTCTGCTTCATGGTCTCTATGTCTAAGTTTCTTTGGCCTTGAGCTTTCTTATCTCGTATTTTTTCCCCCCTCTGTTGTAATAAGCCAACCAGCCATTCAGACAGACATAGACAGACAACCAGTTAGACATCATGGCATTCATCCATCAGCCATCTACCTATCCATCTCTCCGTCCACTCATTTATCTACCCATTCATCCAGCTAGCCTGCCGAGCAGCCAGCAAGCCATGAAATGAATACGTCAGTCATTTATCTCTCTCTCTCTCTCTCTCTCTCTCTCTCTCTCTCTCTCTCTCTCTCTCTCTCTCTCTCTCTCTCTATCTATCTATCTATCTATCTATCTCTCTCTCTCTCTCTCACACACACACACACACACACACACAAACACCATTCAACGAAAGGTGTGGGAGACACACGTTCCTTTGTTCCCTCTTCTTAAATCTCAGATTTTCTTTTTATCTCTTTTCTCTTCCCCTCCTCTTCCTACTCGTATAGTCACCACTGCCAACCATTCTATTATTCACGAGCGAGGCGAGCTCCTCTTGACAGCTGTGGGAGTCTGATCTAGCACACTTTGACGTCATTCCTCATTCCCTTCGGGGCTGAAGCCTCCAGTGACCACTGTGGTGTAGCACGTTACTGGGTCTATATCTGCCATAAAACTCTAGGGGAGTCGACACAATCACTTGCTGCCAGACGAATGAAACACATGCTCGTGTGTGTGTGTATATATATATATATATATATATATATATATATATATATATATATATATATATATATATATATATATATATATATTCTGGGTTAATTCTACAGGACCCAGAGCATTAGTGAAAAAGAATTTACCATGAAAAAGAATTCGTTTTCGATGTTTGTCTGAGGTATTATTTTCCCCCTGACAACTCCCTCTCTTTTCTTCGTATTCACTTTTCTGACTTCAAATTCACCTTGTTTAAAAACATTTGAACTATAACATTATATATGTTACAAATAAAATACTAGGGTTACGTTATGTATTCCTGACTTCCTTCAATTCCTCACTGTATAGCCATGATGAGGTGCCGAAGTAGAAAGCTGGCTGCTCTCTTGTCCTTGGCGTATTCGATGAGCTGCGAGCCATGGTCAGTAAAAAAAGTGAATATCATTGTTTATCCAAGGTCGAAGCTTCCCGTAACGTAAATAGAACAAACAGAAAATGTGGTTCAAGGTCCTCTATGTTTTCCAGGCGTTCCCTGAAGCTTCCAGCGCCGCTTAGGTTTTATGAGGCACCTCCCTAAATACGCATCTGTTAGGTACAGTTCGGCACCAGCTGCCACCAGTCATGCGAGGAGATGGTATCCTCTTCCCAGTGGCAATGAGCAGAGACCACAACCCTTCAAATGATCTCTTTAACATAACTGTGCTCAGTGTGCAGTCCAACGGAGCTCTTACAAATCTTGTCAAGCCATACGGGTCAGCTGCTCTTCCCTGCCACAGGACCACAGGTATTCACGAGAAGACTGGAGTGGCAAAAGGCGAAGGGGCAGTGCTGATGCAAAGAGCATGCGGGTCGAGACGAATGCCAATGGAAGAATTTAGGACAGCAAGTAGGAAGCATCTAGAGTGGACGTGGCCGGCCTCCTCCTCCTCCTCCTCCTCCTCCTCTTCCTCCTCCTCCTCCACCTCCTCCTCCTCCTCTTCCCCCGTCAACCACCAACACCACCACCACTACAGCTTGCGGCCGGGCCTTATTCATGCGAGCAGGTCTTGTCCAGCATGACTGAGACTATCCGATGGAAAACAGGAGAGCTGGAATGGCCATCTACCTCACGAAGTGCAGAGGACCCCTGTACCATCAAGTCGTTTTAATGGAAGAGGCGGCTCGAGGTGTCGTCCAGGAGGGCACTTCGGCGTCTCGTGATATTCACCAGGTCTGTCACAGTCGAGTACATGGTCGAGTCTCAAAGACTATGGGTTAATATGCATGTGTGCTTGGACACATGACGAGTGAGCGGAACCTTCAACGGTGATGTTAGGCAACAGAGTCGATCTGGTCCAAGCCAGGGACACGCTGGCGGTACTTTCACCGCAGCAATCATCCGTTCTCCAACCAGGAACAAGAAGAAGTCCTTGTCGAGACCCCAATATATATATATATATATATATATATATATATATATATATATATATGCCACTTCTGGCATTAAGAACAGAGGACTGAGCCTAACAGGAAATATCCTCATTTGGCCCCATTCTCTGTTCCTTCTTTTGGAAAAGTCAAGACTGGAGGGGAGGATTTCCAGCCCCCCGGCTCCCTCCTCATGGTAAACACACACACACACACACACACACACACACACACCGTTCGTCTGTCCGTACATGTGCCTTTCCTTTTCCTTCCCATTTACCTCCCCCCCAACTCCCCCGGACAGTCTGTTAATAGCTTTTCTCCCTCCGGCCTCCCCAGAGGGAGACGAATCACCTCCATAAATCTGGTACGGAATCAGTCCAAACATGTTGATCCAAAACCTTCCTGACCCAGTATTTCCTCACCCCCAACCCCCTCCCTCCCTGATGTGCGGAGCAATACCCACCGGAGGAGGCCAGGTATTTCAGCTTAAAGCACACACAGACACACACACACACAGGTCCTCCTCGACCTTCTCCCGTTCCTCATCTAAAAGGCGGGCGACTTGACGTAAGCAAGGAGAAAGAAATGTGGCAGCGCAGGCGCCATTGCTCGGGGTCTACCCACACCCCTTTAGTCAAATCCGTTCCCCGGTTGTGAGAGATTCTCTCGTGGCTTTTTAAACTCTTCTCCCAGCTTCCAAACACCCTTGGTACCACTCAGCTGATTGTTATCTCTCCGCATGAGGAGCCAGGCTTGTTAAGGGATCACCCCTTGATAGCGGTATGGTGCAAACAGGCTCGTTTGGGGATGTTTTTGAATAACGGATTTATCTGTGCGAGGGAGGTATGAGCAGTCAGCGCTCAATCTTCTCAGCGCTCAATAACATGTCTTGGACGGCGGCGCTGGTGACCAGAGCGCTAGGGAGGGTCAAATGTGTGGGCAAATGGCCTTGCTTTTGCACGCGAGGCAAAGCAAATGTTTTCCCATCGTGTTCGGCACAAGAGAGTGGTATAGGATAAGTTGAACAAGGTGACCTTATGTACTTGATGTGCTGTAGGGGTTGGGTTTTAGAAAGTCGCTCTCAACACATCACACACAAAATCTAGATATTTACCACCACGATCTTTGAGATTCGTCTACATACGGCTGCCTGGAATAAACCGAGGTATATATATATATATATATATATATATATATATATATATATATATATATATATATATATATATATATATATATATATATATATGCTCTGCCCACTGGTATACAAGCGTACATGCAGCAGAGATGTGACTGACCAGTGTGGTCGACAACCAATGACACGTAAGAGGTCCGTTGATCAACGCGCCGATAAAGAAATCCTATTTCTGTCGCCTGTCCATATTGGAAAATGGAATCTCTACTTCTCAGGCATGAAGGAAGTAGCGAGTGGACAGAGTAACGAAGGAACATCGTATACCTAGAAGAGAAGCAGGCAGCTGGTTTGAGGAATAGGAGACGACCTTAGAGATTCAGGAAACAGCTTCCAGGAAATGGCAAAAACGGGTGCCAAATACCAGGCCCTGGTACCACAGAGCGTTTTCTTTTTGTACTTCAGTTGTTTCGAAGACATAGAGACCCTGAGGGAAAATTACCTTATTGAGACCCATTTTGGGTAACGACCTTAGCTCCTGACTCGTCTGATGAACCAAGGACCAAAGATAACGATCGACTTTCTACTTCAGCGCCTCAGCATAGCATTTCAGCAAGGTATTCCGGGTTGAATTGTCAGTTTGCATCATCTTTTAAAGAAAATGGAGGAGCTTAGAAATATCTAAACCAAACTAAAGACTTTTCAATGATCTTTACATTTTGTTAAGAAAATGAAAATAAAAATCTGAAAAGAAAATTCTTATAACTGACAACTTAATTCTCTTGGAATTAACTCTCTCTCTCTCTCTCTCTCTCTCTCTCTCTCTCTCTCTCTCTCTCTCTCTCTCTCTCTCTGTTAAGAGCCAGACCACCTCGCTTGGACCTTGGGGGCTGTGTGTCTATGTAACTCTATGTAACTCTCTCTCTCTCTCTCTCTCTCTCTCTCTCTCTCTCTCTCTCTCTCTCTCTCTCTCTCTCTCTCTGTGTTAAGAGCCAGACCACCTCGCTTGGACCTTGGGGGCTGTGTGTCTATGTAACTCTATGTAACTCTCTCTCTCTCTCTCTCTCTCTCTCTCTCTCTCTCTCCCTCAAAACTGCCATGTCAGTAAAGAGATGCCAATCGACTGTCACTTCTATAATGCTTCTTACCACCCCACCCCAGTCACCAGTTACTACCAATCTTATCAAGACTGTCACTTCAACCACTCACTACCACGGTTTTCACCGCCAGTTACCATCAAGATACCAGCTGACAGTCAGTTAAACAACAGTCGACAACCAGCTACTGTTGACGAGTTAAAAAAAAAGAAATAGACCCACTTGCTAACCATCGCCCAGTCACTTAACAACCCAATCTTCTCGTTACATCTTCAAAGCCAATCACCAACTCCTGCGCGTCTAATCACCACCTGCAGCTAATCCTCAGATAAATCTGCATCGCATTAATGGCCATCTCGCAAATCGCTATGTGTGAGTGATTTCCATCTGCCTATCTATCTATCAATCGAGCTACCTATCAATCTATCTATCTATCTATCTATCTATGTATATATATATATATATATATATATATATATATATATATATATATATATATATATATATATATTCCCCCCACCCGCTTCCTAACCCTGGAAGTCTTGCGGCGTATCCCACCCCATCATACATTATGGTTCTGCATCCTCCCTGCGCCGGGAGAGAGATTCAATTCAGTGCGGCAAATAACCTTTTGCTTTAATCTACTTCCCTTGATTGAGGATGCGTTGTGGCTGAGAGATGAGGGTGAGGAGGTGGTGGTGGTGGTGTTGACGCCGCCGCCGGCCACATCTGAGGCGAGGGTAGATAAGGGTGATCGCTACCCTCGTAAGGAGGGGGTCTTGAGTTTTACGGTGTTCGTTTAGCGCCTTGGTCAAGCCAGGGAACGAGTGTATTGGCTTTAAACGCGGCTTGTTAAATGCATTTAAGGTAGACGTTCTAGTTTGTGTGAGCGGGTCCAGGGTCTGGCTCTATATATTAAAAGTAAAAATTAATGGGAATATATATATATATATATATATATATATATATATATATATATATATATATATATATATATATATATATATATATCCATCCTCTCTCTCTCTCTCTCTCTCTCTCTCTCTCTCTCTCTCTCTATATATATATATATATATATATATATATATATATATATATATACATATATATATATATATATATATATATCCCTGGGGATATGGGAGAAAGAATGCTTCCCACGTATTCCCTGCGTGTCGTAGAAGGCGACTAAAAGGGAAGGGAGCGGGGGGCTGGAAATCTTCCCCTCTCATTTTTTTTTTTTTTTTAATCTTCCAAAGGAAGGAACAGAGAAGGGGGCCTGGTGATAATGTTTCCTCAGAGGCCTAGTCCTCTGTTCTTAACGCTACCTCGCTGAGGCGGGAAATGGCGAATAGTATGGAATATATATATATATATATATATATATATATATATATATATATATATACATACATATATGTGTGTGTGTGTGTGTGTGTGTGTGTGTGTGTGTGTGCAACGGTTAGTAATATATTGTGTTGATGAGGAATCGATTTTAGAATTCTAAGTAAGTTCATCTGTTCAGGTATACTGTTAAGGGTGGGTCTTGCGTGGCGATCTCCACGGTAAAAACTAAGCCACCTTGCTTAGCATACATATATGTAATAAGTTATTATTATTTCTTTTTTGGCTGTTATCTGTTAAGGTGCAGCTTCTCTCTCTCTCTCTCTCTCTCTCTCTCTCTCTCTCTCTCTCTCTCTCTCTCTCTCTCTCTCTCTCTGCCTTCTTGCAAGCTATGAATTGGCTCTCCTGTTACACTACGTGTTATATAATTTCTCTTTAGCACAGCTCGTTTGCTATGGTATACGATGGTGTTCTCTCTCTCTCTCTCTCTCTCTCTCTCTCTCTCTCTCTCTCTCTCTCTCTCTCTCTCTCTCTCTCTCTCTCCAAGCTGTAAATTACCCTCCCTATCTCACTCCATGTTACATAGCTTCTCTTTAGCATACCTCGGTTGCCGTGATGCATGATGGCTCTCTCTCTCTCTCTCTCTCTCTCTCTCTCTCTCTCTCTCTCTCTCTCTCTCTCTCTCTCTCTCTCTCTCTCACCTTGCACCACTTTGTCTGTCTGTCTGTCTGTCTGTCTCTCTCTCTCTCTCTCTCTCTCTCTCTCTCTCTCTCTCTCTCTCTCTCTCTCTCTCTCTCTCTCCCCTTGCACCTCTTTGTCTGTCTGTCTGTCTGTCTGCCTCTCTCTCTCTCTCTCTCTCTCTCTCTCTCTCTCTCTCTCTCTCTCTCTCTCTCTCTCTCTCGTGTGATTTAATAAGCCCCTCCCCTCTCCCCCCCCCCTCCTCCACTCCTGTGGTAGGTCAGCTTTAAGATATGCTACATGATTCCACCTCTCTACGTACATACCACACTCGGTGTAATGTAATCCGCCTGTGTCACAGCTCTCCCCTAGTGTTGGATGATTCACACACACACACTACACTGCCTCTCTTCTGTGGCACTGTGCTCTGCCCCTGCTATGCCCCTTCGACCTTCATAATAACTAGACTCTGGGCGTCATACTTGGTAGGATAAGGCTTATGCGAACGACACCTTGAGTCACTGGGGAAATGAAACACGATAAATTTCCAAGTGCGCTTTCGTGTGATAATCACATTATCAGGGGAGATACAAAAAAACAAATATAGTAGTCAGTTGATATACGACGAGGAGACGTAGCTTAGCTCAACTTTGATCCTTTCCAATATATATATATATATATATATATATATATATATATATATATATATATATATATATATATATATATATATCACTCATGATCGCTGTTTCCCTGGATCCACAGCTCCCTATCCACAACCAGGCCCCACAGACCTTTCTATTGTTTACCCTAGACCCTGACAGCACATTAACCCCAGTTTATCACATCTTTCCAATTTACTCTATCTCGTGCACGCGTGCCACCCTCCTGCATGCTTAGAGCCCCGATCACTCAAAATCTTTGTTCATTCCAACCTCCCATCTCCAATATTGTTTTTCTGTCTTCTTTACGGTGCATTAAGCCGATACCTGATGGAGGCAGCGAAGGGTATCGAACACCATAGTACCCGAAGCTTTTTTTTTTTTTTGTAGCACTAGATCCTAAGGTGTAAATTGAAGGATCCCTTCTATAACGGTTTCCATCACCTGGTCACACTACCTAATTCACTTTTTTACCATTTTCTTTTTTCTCCATTATCCCACGTCTCCTGCAACGAGCCATTCTTGTTCTTAGATGAGGTGTTTTGAGGACACTATCGAGAGAGAGAGAGAGAGAGAGAGAGAGAGAGAGAGAGAGAGAGAGAGAGAGAGAGAGAGAGAGAGATCCTACCACAGATGTGATTCAATTCTCCTTCAAATCTTCGGTTAACGAATCTTATATGAGTAATTGAATTGGTTTTAAACCAATAAATACTCAATATATATATATATATATATATATATATATATATATATATATATATATATATATATATATATATTATCCCTGGGGATAGGGGAGAAAGAATACTTCCCACGTATTCCCTGCGTGTCGTAGAAGGCGACTAAAAGGGAAGGGAGCGGGGGGCTGGAAATCCTCCCCTCTCGTTTTTTTTTTTAATTTTCCAAAAGAAGGAACAGAGAAGAGGGCCAGGTGAGGATATTCCCTCTAAGGCCCAGTCCTCTGTTGATAACGCTACCTCGCTAATGCGGGAAATGGCGAATAGTACGAAAGAAAAGAAAAGATATATATATATATATATATATATATATATATATATATATATATATATATATATATATATATATATGCAGCATGTTGGTAGTTGCTACTATTAAGATATTATGCTAAATGACAAGATAACTGTTGTTCTTTTTTTTATCAGATTCTGATTTAATCAAGTTGTCTAACATCTCTCTTTTTTTTTCACAAGGTCGGTAAGGTTGTGTAAGACACACCACCCCGAGTTGTCTCGACATGTCGATTTCATTCCATCAAATCATCTTCAGGGGAGGGCGTGGAGAGGTCAGTGGAGCAGGTGGGAATGACTGCGAGTAGCTGGGCACGGCTGGGGTAATAATAATAATAATACCTTGTAGGCGGACGTGCATGTAGCGCTAGGCGTTCGTTGGTTGCTAGGGCGTGTAGATGTGGCATTACCCTGCCTCGGCCCGTGTCTTGACTGCTGATTTTTGGATGTTGCCCCCTCGGTGATTAGGGCCTTGGCGATGTGTAGGCGTCTTGTGTCTTGTTCCAGGCGTAGTAGTAGTAGCCTTGTAGATTTGACAATCGTCTCTTGTGTGATGGCAGTGTTGTACTTCTTGGTGACATGTAGATTGATAAAAGGTTCCTTTTAGGGTAAGTCCTCTGGACAGTGTACAGTTGGTGCTCCCCACGCAGGCCGTGTTGTGAAGGAGCTCGCAATCTCCTTGTTGACATTTGAATTCATAAACTACGTTGGACTCTTATATTGCGTCTCGACTTTCTTTTTCTTTTTTTCGTATTGCTGGTTCTTCATGTCGAGGTAGCTTGTTTGTTGTGGTTCGTCTTTGTAATAGACAACTAGCTTGACTTTGCTGTGTTTGTGTCTCGCGTGTGTGTGTGTGTGTGTTTGATGTGAATGAAGACGATGTCTCCTATTACACGTTCGTCTATCGTGTATGATGCTGACATGTCGTTGCTCGTAGTTTCTGCCGCAGTGAGGCCGTTCACTACGAGGTGTTCCAGTCACCCTGTCGAAGTCGGAGTTTTCTGTAGCCACCGATGATGAGGTGTCTGTGTAACTCCTCGCGCTTCTTTGTGGAGGATACACCCGTTAGACGCAGTCTTGTATGCTCGGTGTAACATCCCGGGGACATTTGCGAGCTGCATGTAAACATCGGCCGAGGCCTGTGGGTGTCTTGCGAATGGAGGTTACGTTGCCGTGTGCCTTCGTCGGTCTCCGTGACATCTGAGAATGGCCTCTCGTTGCTGACGCTCAGTTCATGAGAGAATTTCAAAAGCGAGTTCTCCTCCTCCGCTTCTGTTCTTAAGGTGGCTGAGGTTTGTCTCATCTCTGACGACGACGTAGATGTCATTCGAAGCTTCTGAAGCATGGAGAGGGGCGTCGTGAGTCTCCCTGTAGGACACTGCTTCCAAGGTGGAAGGAGCCAGCTCCAGTGGCGGTCCCACGGCCACTCCTTCCATAGGGTGTGTTGGAATGGAGCCTGTGTGTGTGTAGTGCAGGGTGTCAGAAGCTGCTGTAAGGTGGTGCGGTGGTCAGTGTTGCAGACCGTGACTCACGCACGGACCCGCCCGAGTTCGAATCCTGGGTGTGGCAGTCGGACACCACAGACAACCTAGGCTTTTCATGTTCCCCTCCAGGATGGTCGACAGATGTGTACTCTCTCTCTCTCTCTCTCTCTCTCTCTCTCTGTGTGTGTGTGTGTGTGTGTGTACACTTGAGAACACAGACATCATTCAATATACACAAGGCTACGACATAGGGCAATGCGAGTGTACAACTCCTCGTAACAGACGAAGAGCAATCACATACATGAATCACAAGTGTTGTGGGCAATGTTCACAGACCGAACTACCTGGGCGCTATGTTAGTGGTTGACAATGTGGTCAATGATTGTCCACTGACATGACTACACGCCGCGGGGAGCCAAGTTTTTACAAATAGAGTATGCCTTAGACACGGAGGACTTATCATCTGGAGACACTGTGGGCAATGACTCTTCAATAACGCAGGGCGCGAGGAAGCGTCATCATAATGCTTCAGAGAATGATGATCATACGTTGACGCATTATGCTGTGGATAAGCGAGGAAGCGTCGTCATAATGCTTCAGAGAATGATGATCATACGTTGACGCATTATGCTGGAGATAAGCGCAGGGGGCGTCATCATAATGCTTCGGCGAATATGGTTATTATACGTTGACGCATTACGGTGTAGATAATGATCCTAAACTCATTACGCGGTTTGAAATGATCAGTTAATGATCTACTGTGATGAGGAAATGATCATTTATAGACACAATGTCACGGACGGTAATTATTTATTTCAAAGCACTAAACTATAGAATATCAACATTTTCTCTCACCTTAGTATTTGGTGAGCGATCTTTTGGTTGATCCTCCACCTCTCTCACCGATCTTTTGGTCTCCACCTCTCACAGCGATCTTTTGGTCTCCACCTCTCACAGCGATCTTTTGGTCTCCACCTCTCACAGCGATCTTTTGGTCTCGCCTCCACCCCTTTCAGCGATCTTTTGGTCCCTCCCCCACCTCTCACAGCGATCTTTTGGTCCCTCCTCCACCTCCTACAGCGATCTTTCGGTCCCTCCTCCACCTCTCACAGCATTCTTTTAGACCCTCCTCCACCTCAATCTTGCCCAAGACACATCTTTCCATTAGCATTTCGTAAGATAAATGCTTCAGCAGTAGACTTAGCAATGGACAATGAGCAATTACTAACAGACTATACCCTTAATATGCTCAATGATACATCATATAAGTTCCTGAAACTTTTTTAAGGATGCCGCGGGACAAATCTTCGAGATGATGATCAACAACTGACACAAGAAACACTTATAAATGGAAAGAAAACGATCTTTCATCAACATCCCTATTGAAGCAGACATTCCAGGTGCCATATGATGGCAAACCAATCGGAAGCAGGAGGAGCCACTCCTTTCATCATTACGACTTTTCAGTCCGACCACATATTCCCCGAAGGTCAATGTCTCCTCTGTCCTTAATGCTGTCATCAACGCACCGTGGGTAATGTCATAGCAACGGCAGCAATGGGAATAAGTGGACATGGTAGACCTTAAGCCATCATCCCGATTCTAGAGCCGGAATGTGGCCACACAGCGGGAGCTGCCGTCCTTCGTAACGCGACGGATAACGAGGTTGAACGGCCTTGGTAACGTAACGGAGTCCTTACCTGGCCTGCCTCTACCTACCTACCACACACACACACAGGCCCCTGTCATATGCCTGATTCTCATCCACTAAGCAGTGCTGTGTTGCACCACAGCAACACAGTATCCCGCGGGTTCTCGTAGATGGATTCTTATTTACGTACAAAAAAACAACAGTCCACCCCAAAAAAAGAGATAGATGATTGTAGTGATTCTTTTATTTCTCTTTTTTTTTTTCACTCTCCCTAGCGGCAAATATGTGTCACTTCAAAAGAAATGTTCGGTCATCAAAAGGATATTATTGCAGCAATAATCGTTTGTGTGTTTACCGTCATCAAAGACCTGGTGTGTTCAATAAACCGTTCTGTACAGCCATAACTATCAGTATTCAACACACATTTATATCTATCTATCTATCTATCTATCTATCTATCTATCTATCTATCTATCTATCTATCTATCTATCTATATATATATATATATATATATATATATATATATATATATATATATATATATATATATATATATATATAACAGCACGCCCTGGTCAGATGTTACAAGAAGAATTCTTACACGATCAACACCTCTTCACACCATATGTCATCCTCAGTTGTCTCATATCTCCAACACAAGACTGGCGTCCACACAACATCGTTGAGATTGCCGCACCTTCAGTATACCCATCCGTACAATGACAGGCAATGAGTTCTTTGACACACTCCCGAATGAAGCCAGGACCCTTGCCCCATCTCACACCCTAATACTCACTTCATATCTCATGTTTTCATCCGTTATCACGTCCACTCTCAGGTGACTATATCACTTCCTTTCCTCCAGGTTCTCCACATTCCGACTCAAAAAACTCATCCCGTTCCATCTCGTCCTCACTGCCGCACCTCATTATTTTCATTCTATGCACGGTAATTCTCGTCTTCCTCCTTTTATGTATTCTCCCAAATCGGACACCAGCTTCTACAGTTTCTCTCTAAGAGTCTACCACCAGAGCCATGTGTTCTGTCAACAGCAACTGATTCCGCTCTCAAAGCCCCTCCATCCCCTACATTAATGTCGACCCGCCACTCTCTTCAAGATCCTCGCATCTACCATCCGCACCACCCTATCCAAGAATAGATCAAACAGCCATGGCAACATCACGCAACAATGATGAAGAACCCACCTGGACTTGGTACCTTTTACCCCTCCTCCCTTCCTAATCGTACACACACGGCCTTACCCACTCGATAAAAACCTTACATTGCATTCAGTAGTTTTTCACCCAGAACACGTTTTTGGCGTTAAAAAGTGGGAGACTTGTGAATTATATTGCCAAATGTGAAACAAAACTTAGTCTACTTTTTCTTTTATTGTACTTGAGCTTGAAAGAATACCTTAGGTATTTGTCAAGTACTTTAGAAACAACGTACTTATTTTTTTTTTTACTTTAGCCGCCATATCTTATATAATCAGCTGACGTATGCTGTACTAATAGCCTTTGAGGCCACGCCCGACGCCAGATGTGTTCTTTTTTATGTCAGCTCAGACGGTACGGGCAACGGAGGCCCTAATCAAGGCCATCCCATTACCGTTATATATATATATATATATATATATATATATATATATATATATATATATATATATATATATATATATATATATATATATATCTACCAACCCCGAGGGATGGATGAACAACTGGGTCGACTATGAACCGACTGCTCTACAACCAGGATTCGAACCTATGCGCTCGACCTTGGGCGGCCCGTGAATGCGTCACGATCAGAAAGGCGAACTTACACCACGGAAGTCCACTAAACTACGAAGTTCCACGATATCGAGACCTCATACATACACCTTGAACAAAGGAAACCCAAGACCAACGGGAACTTTGTGACATTACTTGGAGACATGCCTCCTCGAGCAGCGTCTTAATCCCGAAGGAGGAGGGTGAACCCCTTCGCTTCACGTCTGTTCTCGACCCACGACTTCGAGCGCTTCCCGTCTGTTCTCGACCCACGACTTCGAGACACACCCGCGCCACGATCCAGCGAATAGGCAGACTTGACACCTGAGGCCCATTCTAGGTGCAGAAACTCCTACACTAAACACTATCTCTCCTCCCCCACACACATAGGAGATGAACGAGATGTTCTGTGTCATGGCAGAACAAATGAACGAGATGTTCTGTGTCATGGCAGAACAAATGAACGAGATGTTCTGTGTCATGGCAGAACAAATGAACGAGAGGTTCTGTGTCATGGCAGAACAAATGAACGAGATGTTCTGTGTCATGGCAGAACAAATGAACGAGATGTTCTGTGTCATGGCAGAACAAATGAACGAGATGTTCTGTGACATGGCAGAACAAATGAACGAGAGGCTCTGTGTTATGGCAGGCAGACCTCGCCGCAGACTAAACCTGTTATTGGTGATTATGCTGTTCGTCAGATCACACGGGCTATCTTGACACGCCGTGTGTGATAATAAAGGAGAGGGACCCATTTACATTCTGGGTGGAGGAGGAGGAGGAGGAGGGTGTATGTATATATGATGTGAGCACATTTCCATACGGCTTGACGGACAAGCCAGTCACTTGGAGTCACTTTTAATCACTCGGGCCTGAAACACGGCACCACAGATGAGAGAGAGAGAGAGAGAGAGAGAGAGAGAGAGAGAGAGAGAGAGAGAGAGAGAGAGAGAGAGAGAGAGAGAGAGAGAACCACCCCTCCCCTGAAAGAAGACGTGAGTGGCTAAGGGAAGAACAAAGGTGGCAAGAAACACTGCAAACCTTGGACAATTGGCCGCGGCTGACCCACGCATGCGCGGAGAAATGGCTTTTGAAGAGCCGGTAATGATGATGATGACGATGATGATGATGATGACGATGATGATGATGACGATGATGATGGTGAAGATGATGGTCGTGACAGGATATTTCAAAAACAAACATCCAAGGTGATAGTCGTGATGGTAAGTTTTAAAGCAGATTATCATAATGGGATAACCTATGCATTCTGTATTGAAAAAGACTTGTTTCTATTTGCTAGTGTAACTAGAATTCATCTAAATATCTATCTATTAATCTATCTATTAAATCATCTATCTATCATCTATCTTTCTATCTATCTATGTGTCTATCTATGTATCTATCTATCTATCTATCTATCTATCTATCTATCTATCTATCTATATATATATATATATATATATATATATATATATATATATATATATATATATATATATATATATTTCTTTCTTTTTAACTATTCGCCATTTCCCGCGTTAGCGAGGTAGCGTTAAGAACAGAAGACTGGGCCTTTTTTGGAATATCCTCACCTGGCCCCACTCTGTTCCTTCTTTTGGAAAATGAAAAAAAACGAGAGGGGAGGATTTCCAGCCCCCCGCTCCCTCCCCTTTTAGTCGCCTTCTACGACACGCAGGGAATACGTGGGAAGTATTCTTAATCCCCCATCCCCAGGGATAATATATATATATATATATATATATATATATATATATATATATATATATATATATATATTTGGGTCTTATGATGTGCTCTAGTGCTTTGTATGATGCATTAAAATACTCAACGAAACAATGAAATATATTTTTCCTTTACCGGTTTCTTTTGCGTATTGGTTTTCCTTCTTGTCTTTGATCATAAAGTACTTGGGATCACTTGACCAAAGCCTCCTACATCAAGCACTTGCACTTGTTACTTACTTATGAAACCTTGAGAGATACATGTACTTGAGAAATATTACTTGAACCCAAGCTTCATCATCTAACAACAACAACAAAACTATAAACAAAAACAAAAAAAAACGAGGTATTTCTAAGCAGATCAACTACAAAATCAGCAAAAAAAAAAAAGAAGTTAAAATACTGAAACCCCCCCAGTCGACCTGATCTCGTCTGACCCTCCACCCCCCAAAAAAAGAAACCCCCCCACACCCACCCGTGGCTGTGGCAGCAAAGTCACCACCCAGCGCCCATCTGGTGGCGGGCAAAGACTTCGTAGCTCAGCTTTAACGACGCCCCTGCGTCACTGACACTCCTGAAGGGGGAGGAGGACACCACTACAGATCCTGTGACCTTCGAGAACTAATGGCAAAAAAACAGAGGTTGTCTCAACCTCGAAAAAGAGAAAATGTGGCACCTTGAGCAAAATCTAAGGATACCTACCCTAACGGATAACTTTATTTTTTCTTTTTTCAGCTTGTGTGTTTTAGGTCAACCCATTGGCAAGACGTCTGTCTGTCTGTCTGTCTGTCTGTCTGTCTCTCTCTCTCTCTCTCTCTCTCTCTCTCTCTCTCTCTCTCTCTCTCTCTCTCTCTCTCTCCGTCTCTCCTCTCTTCTCCCCCCTCACCACGGGGGGGGGGGGGCTCTCTCTCTCCGTGGTGTAGTGGCGTAGCGTTGCTGATTATCAGTCAGCACGGGCCAGCTTCTGGGTCGGACCCGCCAGTCGCCCTGTACATAACCCAGGTGTTCATCCTCCCTTTCAGGGCTGGTCGATAAATAGGTTCCTGGTTTAAGCTGTGGTGTGTGTGTTTGTGTGTGTGTGTGTGTGTGTGTGTGTGTGTGTGTGTGTGTGTGTGTGTGTGTGTGTGTGTGTGTGTGAGCATACATAGGAGTAAAGACATGGTACATACATACAAGTTTAAGAGACGGGGCAATATAAGTATAAAACTACCTTCCCTCAATACACACACACACACACACACACACACACACACACACACACACACACACACACACACACACTGCGTTTAAAGCTCAGTCCGGATTCCCAAGCTTACATCAACGCTTCTCTTTTTTTTTTTTTTCCCCCTTGCTTTACACTCGCATTTCACTCCAGTGGGGCCATCACCTCTGCCCCTCGCCACCACCACCACAACAACAACACACAGACACACACAAAAATGAAACGAGATGATGAGATGAACAAGTGAGGGCAACACAGCCTTATGCTCTACTGCGATAAGGTTAATTTTCATGGATATATCTCTCTCCTTCTGTTCGTGTCATTTGGGCACGAGCAGTAAATGTACCCGAGCCTGGGGAAGTGGGTGTTGGAGGGTGGGGGAGGTTAAAGGGAATTAGGGTCGGTTAATCTCCGAAAAGCTGGACTACCACCGTTATCCACTCAGATTATCCGATTACGAAATTAACATGACTGGCCTATAAACATGGCACGGAGACACGTGTGTGTGTGTGTGTGTGTGTGTGTGTGTGTGTGTGTGTGTGTGTGTGTGTGTGTGTGTGTGTGTGTGTGCAATTACCTACCTCTGGGGCCCCTTGTTTTGAAAACACATATTGTGTGTGTGTGTGTGTGTGTGTGTGTGTGTGTGTGTGTGTGTGTATAATTACCTGTCTTACATTGCCTTATTTGCACACTACGGTCAGGACAGGTCTACACTCGTGGGGGCCCATCTCTTGAACTTTCCCTGTCATAAAACGTTTCGAAACCTTGTAATCTGACAACCTTACCAAATGCATCATTCGCTTTAGTCCAAGTTTCCACTACTTCTGTACTATATATATAAGTACATCTTTACATCTTTCCTAACAAGCTGCTTGCTTAAGTACACCTCATGGCATCTGGTTACAGCATCTTTGCACTCTTCGAAGAACTGGCCACCCCGTCGAACCGTCTCTATATATCTTAAAATGTCGTGATCAAGTCACCCCTTACCCGTCTCTCTTCCACGGTGGACAGAGCCAAGACCCTTAACCTCCCACTGTAATTCAAGTCTCTCATCATTCGTGCTGGCCTTCTCTTCTGAGTTCCCGTGGGCTTCATCATAACCAATGAGCCATATGGGACAAGGGCCCTTCCTTTAGCCGTCTGTTTAAAGTCTTTTCTGGACATTTCAAATGTCTTCCATTGACCTCCTCCTCCTCCTGTTCCTCCTCCTCCTGTTCCTCCTCCCTATCCCATCTCTCTACAGGGGTATCTAAAGTGTCCTCCCACTGTGAACGCACCTTCTGAACCTGTTAAGGTGTGGCTTCCTCCTACATCTTCACACCTCACCCTCGGCAACTCTTCCCACCGGGTCCCTTAACCAGATTAGTCGTCCTCTAACTGCCAATTTGCTCCTGATGAATTTATGGAACTGCTCTGCAGCATCTACAGCCTCGTTTGAGCTACTGTTTTCAAAGTCTTACTTTTTCATTTTTGTTTCCTTCTTAAGTAGCGTTAAGGGCAAACCACCTCCTTCTGACCTTGGGGTCTATGTGGTCTGTGCGTCGCTTGAACCATGGGTCTCTGTGGTCTGTGTGTGCTCAGACCGTGGGTCTCTGTGGTCTGTGTATCTATATAACTCTTCCTCCAATATTATCCTATTATACTTACCCCTTGATCTGTTACACCTTTCCAACTACTGGTTAGCCATGGTGCCTACACAAGACATTGCTAAAATCTTTCGCTTTTTGCTATTCTTATCAAAGCACGTCCTTCTATCAAAGCACGTCCTTCTATCAAAGCACGTCCTTCTCTCTTTTATTCCCTTCACTCTCTATATTCCAGCAACAGGTAACCCTATATTCATGTTCCAATTTCGCACAGCCTTCCATGGCATGGTGCTATATCATGGAATATAGGTCATGATACGATGTGCATATATGTCTGTGTGTGTTTGTGTTTATTAGTTAGTTAGTGTGTGTGTGTGTGTGTGTGTGTGTGTGTGTGTGTGTGTGTGTGTGTGTGTGTGTGTGTGTGTGTGTGTGTGTGTGTGCTCAATATCTGTGTATTACGGGGAGGTTCACATTCGTGTTGCCCCATCCCTTAACCCTGCGAATATGTGCCATGTTTTTACTTATGTGTATGTATACACACACACACACACACACACACACACACACACACACACACACACACACACACACACACAAACACACATTAGCTTAAGCCAGGCAACCATTAATCGACCAGCCCCGAGGGGAGGATGAACACCTGGGGATGGGTGTGAGACGACATACCCCCGCCTATTGGATTCGAACCCATGTAGATCCGAACCACAGGGGTGGGGGGTGGACCCGTGCTGACTCATAGTCAGCAACCGCTAACCTACTAAACCAACGCTTCGCCTAACCATCTCGACTTCGTAATGCGAGCATCGCCTGCGCATACGTAATTTGTACTTTGAGATCCAACAAAGACTCCGATCCTCTTAAATATCGCAGGCTTACCACTGACCTCCTCAGCCCTTACAAAATTAATACAAATGAAATCAGCTATTTAGAGCCACATTGTGCCCCGGGATAAGTAATGTACACTTGTAAGACTTTTAATTGCAACATTTATCCTGAGGGAGTCGACGCGTCGTCTCCGAAGAGGTAAAGGACTGTGGGTTGCGGGGTGTAAAGAGCATTAAACCACGGAAGCTGCGGGGGCAAAACAGGGAAAGACGACCTCAAGGTCTGGCCGACTTGAGACACGCCCATCTAAACGATGCAACCGATGTTGCTTAGCACTGTTTTCCAACGGTGTTATGGTAAATCTAGGATTTTCCAGACACTACACACGCCGCGTACTAGATATAGATCAACAACTAGCTAAAACGTATATGTATATCTAATGCACCTCCATCTGTAGCTTGGTATTTTCACCTATTCGTCTATGGGCACTTCTTCCTGAGCACGAGCGGCAGTATGAGCGAAATATCTATCCTTTTCGTTAATCTGGCGCAAGAAACGGGAGAACAAAGGGGGTTTAATCCGACTCCCAATTTGAGTAATGATATCAAAGACCACATAAGGACCTGTTCGCTCCATCCCGAGCTCAAAAGAATACAGTAAAAAAAATAATAACGTAAATACACCAACGTATGGGGAACACCCAATTCTGAAAACCTCTGTAAATGACGATAAGTTCCTTCAGGCGAGAGAGAGAGAGAGAGAGAGAGAGAGAGAGAGAGAGAGAGAGAGAGAGAGAGAGAGAGAGAGAGAGAGAGAGAGAGATCTGTGTGTGTGTGTGTGTGTGTGTGTGTGTGTGTGTGTGTGTGTGTGTGTGTGTGTGTGTGTGTGCTTTCCTTACAGAGGGTAAACTCCCTCAGATGATGGCCTTTCATCCCGGATCAAAGTTTCCTTAAGGACTAAATGTACTAATTATTCCTTTGGTCCCTTGAGCTTTACTGTCTGAAGTACTACGAGCAACAAGGGCATACGTGACTATACATTTCAACGTATACATATACATATACATATATACACACATATACATTTTAACCCATGTACACACTCATACTTGCTGCCCCCATCCATTCCCGTCGCCACCCCGCCACACCTTACCCGTTCATATAACTTTCTTATCTCTCGTATCTCATTTTCTTTGTTTGGCCCCACGAATCTCTTCATACAAAGAGACAAATGGACATATGGATTTAGTTTCTGGACTGTGAATATTCATGCGGATTACGTCTCGTCGCAGTTTTACGACTAAATGTTTACATGAAATAGCCCAGGCAAAATTAGCATATCTATCTATATATCTATCTATCTATCTATCTATCTATCTATCTATCTATCTATCTATATATATATATATATATATATATATATATATATATATATATATATATATATATATATATATCATTATTATTATCATTATTATCATTATTATACATAATCACTGTTTCCCGCATCACGAGGTAACAGAAGGAAACAGACGAAGAATGGCCCATCCACTCACATATATACACACTCACACACACACACACACACACACACACATATATATATATATATATATATATATATATATATATATATATATATATATATATATATAAATATATATATATATATATATATATATATATATATATATATATATATATATATATATATATATATATATACAAAACGCCAATATACGCACATACACATACATATAGATACACACACAGACACATAAATATATACACATGTATACATTCACACTTGCTTGCCTTCATCTATTCCCGTCGCTACCCCTGAGTGTGTGTGTGTGTGTGTGTGTGTGTGTGTGTGTGTGTGTGTGTGTGTGTGTGTGTGTGTGTGTGTGTGTGTGTGCAATCCTGAGAAACTCCTTCCCTGAAGCTAAATAAAAGCTTCTCGTGGAGGTGGGTGGGGAGGGTTGTGGGGGAGGAGATTTCGTGAGAGTGACCCACCACTAAGGCTAAATAGATTACACCGCTTCCTCCAGGAGGATAGTGATACCATTCCCAAGCTGAGCTAGACGGAAGGGGTAGCAGTATAGAGTTCCATTCAACCCTGGCTTTCAATAAACATTGGTTTTCCTGCCTTTAGGAAACCCGTTTTCTTTCTGCACAGTCAGACAGACACACACACACACATATATATATATATATTATATATATACTTTTTTTTTTTTTTTTTTTTTCCAAAAGAAGGAACAGAGAATTGGGCCAGGTGAGGGTATTCCCTCAAAGGCCCAGTCCTCTGTTCTTAACGCTACCTCGCTAATGCGGGAAATGGCGAATAGTTTGAAAGAAAAGAAAGAATATACTTTTCATCCATATAACAAGGCAAGTACTCACTCACTAACGTTTTCAACATTCTCGGCTTCGCAGCAACATCCCGCACCGCTGAAAATGGCACAATGTACAACACTCACCCAAACCTCTCACCTCATCCCTTCCTTCTACCTCCAACACTCCTCCTGAAACTCTCCCAAAAACCCTTAACTCCCCTTTCTCCTGTACCTCCGTATATCACTGCGATCTTCAGCGTCCAAAGGCCTTTGAAATCTTATTCACAAAAGAATCAATCGAGACATTCCACTCATACCTCACCCAACACGGCTTCAGATCCGAAACGCTCCACTGCACAGTATATTTCTGGATGGCTTCACTTAGCCTCAAGAAATACCAACAAAGCATTGGCAAACAGCTTTCAACATATCCTCATACAGAATGTACTCGAGGCCATTTATAATAGCTTTCAACATATAGTCATAACAAAAGATACTCGAGGCCATCTTTAAAAATGATAAAATGTCGTTTTGACCAACTTCATAGCCGGCAAGAGTCGTCCACAAGGGGGTCACCCACCTACCCACCCACATCCACCCACACACACACACACACACACCCACTCACACACACACACCCACCCACCCACACCCACACACACACACACACACACACACACACACCCACCCACACCACCCACACCCACACACACACACACACACACACACACATATATACAATTACTTTCCCCAGAGAGCTGTTCCTCCTGCAACCCTCTTCTATCTCTTCGTACATGACCTCCCTTTGCTCCTCGGAAACTACGGTGTGAGGGCCTTCCCTCATACGCAGACGACCTCACAGTTACACCACAGCATACCAACACAACACAGGTAATAACAGACATGCGACATTACATCACTTAATTTCAAACAATTGGCTTACACAAAACAGACTCTCTGTATTGCCTCAGATATCCACAGCTACACTCTTGACTCATACAAAGTCCCAACCTCTGCCTCACACATCATACACTCCGACCGAACAAAGTACCAGCAAATACTACACATCACATAGACATACTCATGCTATTCGCTCCCCAACATCTATAACTTTAAGACCATAAAACAAACTAAATGCCCTCAGGACACTCACTGGCACCCGTTTTAAACAAAGACGCGAGTCCTTCAGTATCCTTGACAGGCCATATTTATGCTTCACTTTAAACTACATCTCCCCTGCCTGGACGTGCGCAAACACGAGAAAACTAAATAAACATACAGAACGGAGCACTCGGGACAAAATTTCGACTGTTGGGCAACGATTTGCAACATCACTGATCCCCTCCTACGCAAGTCACTTCAAAATCACCCATCCAACTTCATGCTGAAATGAATAACTCACCACAGTCTCATACCAGAGCTACATGTACAGACAAAACAAATTCACACTAAAATGAACAGACGAACACTAAGCAACCACCCTTCCAACCCAGTCTCGAACTCAGTTCCACCATGCTTACACCTGTCTTACACTACACTCCCTAGACAAACTAGGGGTAACATTCTCACGTCTATGCTCTTGACGGACAATGGTTCAGCGTGTCCAAGGACTCCACATGCTGAAGATGCAACCTCCACACTGAAGGCACCGAACACCTACCTACTCCTCAACTGCCTTCACAAACACACATCATCACCACACTTCATGACCTGGGGTCCCCGCCAGTGGACGTGGCTGACTTCGTGAGTCCTGCTGAAGCCCCATGAAGTCGAAACGTCTTTTCACATCAGTATTTATCGTTATTTTCTTATTTCACACTATCTCACACTAGCTCTCTTTCTCTCACTGAAGTCGCATTATTCCTATCAACTTTTCTTTTTTCATATTACATACGCCTTCAGGAGAACCTAGCTGGCTGTCGCCATAACCGCTGATGGGGAGGGAGAAGAAGACAATAAAGGTATTAGATTGTACGAGGGAGAGAGAGGGAAGAAGGCATATGAAAAAAGAAGAGTGTTAGAGGGAGAGTAAAGAGGATTTGTGGACTAGGTGCTTATTGATGGAGGAGAGAGAGAGAGTGGAAGCACAATGAAACCAATGTTTGTAAAGTTTTTACCCTTTGAGTTTAAATCTACAAACAACACACTGAGTACACACATCATTCTCTCCAAGCTGTACTTGCCTAGTTCCCTCGTGGAATGTAAATACAGCGTATCAAGGAGTGGAACCCTTGACTGAAGCCCCTCGAACACTATGATTTTCGTAACTGTATTCCGAAGCCTTTGAGTCGAACCCTTGACTGAAGCCCCTCGAACACATGATTTTCGTAACTGCATTCCGAAGCCTTTGAGTCGAACCTGTGATTGAACTCCTTCGAACACTATGATTTTCGTACCTGCAGTTTGAAGCTTTTGCAGTCGAACGAACCCTTCAAAGAACCCTTTCAAATATTACGATTTTCGTAGCTGGAGTCTGGAGCTACTATGGTTCATAGTGGGTCTCTTTCATGACTGATTCGGCTTCGAATCCCAAACAAGCTGAGAAGTACCGACTTCATCATACCATCAAAGATATAACGAAAGCGTATTATCCGTACTGAAAAACACAGTTTCGTTGTACTAATATGAACTTTGAACTCACAGCCTTACCCTGATTTCTGTTTGATCAGTTGACAAAGTGATATTACTGTTTCCCTCACATTACAGGAATGTTTACCAACAAGCCATGAAAAAAAAAGTCATGTTGACATGTGCTACGAACGTAAACCCTTTGATTTATTAACGCAGTTGTTAACATAAATTTTCACGCTTGTGTCCTGTTTTCACTTCGATGTTAAGTCATGATCATAATAACCCCAGGACCTCTTCCCCAGGTGTTCCTGAAGCTTCAAGGCTGCGCTACAATCAGTAGCAGAGAAGAGTAAATTCCTTTGGCGTGAGACGATGTTTGACGAGATTTCACTCCGACGATGCAGCCCGGCCGAAGGTGACTTTTCACTCGCAGCGTTACCACAAGCGGGCGGAGTCCGGTAACACCTCTCCCGTGGATACCCATGTGGCATGTAATGTCTGATTAATTAGGTAGGTAGAGAGTGTGTCAGTCAGCCCGTCAGTCAGCCCATCAGTCAGTCAGACCATCAGTCAGTCAGCCCGTCAGTCAGTTCAATCAGTCAGTCAGTCAGTCAGTCAGTCAGACCAACACTCGTATTTCCTAGGTAGGAAACAAACTGTTCGAGGCTGTTATCACTGGATGATGTGTGAAGAGAGAGAGAGAGAGAGAGAGAGAGAGAGAGAGAGAGAGAGAGAGAGAGAGAGAGAGAGAGAGAGAGAGAGAGAGAGAGAGAGATGAGCGAACGTGTGTGTGTGTGTGTGTGTGTGTGTGTGTGTGTGTGTGTGTAGCGGACATACAAACGTACAGACAACTATCATAGAGGAAAAAAAAAATACTTGTAAAGATGATAAAAAACGGGGGACCCCCCTTGCTAACTTTTCGTATATTCTTAGCGCTCGTAATCCCCCGACCTGAGGGTGATCTAATAAAGGAAATTAACCACGGACCTTAAGCAGGAGCCGCGTGTGTGTCCAGCCCCGCAGCATTTGCAGTAAAAACCATTCTCACCCCGTTAGCATTTGCTCAAACATTTATGGTGGTCTCTTTTTCTCTTTTTTTCTGTCTCTCTCTGTACCCATATGTAAATACGACAGATAACACGGCACTGCTACCATATAAAGACGAGATGTGGAACTTTCTTTTCGAATATCTTTGTCGAATAATAAAGCTATATATGAAAAGTATATAAATATATACATACTATAAATGTATATGCTATATAGCCTGACCATCAGTAAACACCTGATTCTTGGGCGATATGATATAAAAATTTCATTCTTCGCTTCGTCTTGCATTCTTGACAAGAGAGAAAGTTTGAGATAAGGTTTAGTGAGACCCCCTGGCTGATATCAGCTATCGTCCAGCCCTCAGCTGATGTTAGGTCGATGGCAATAGCTCTGGCCTTGACTGATGTTATTAAGGAAAGTTGGTTGAAGTCCTGGCTGGACCCTGGTCGATGTTGGGATGTTGGGAACAATCCTGGTCTTAATGGCTGCTGGCGTAATCTTGATTATATATCTATTCAAGCCGTGGTTGATGGAGTCGAGACACTGGCTATCAAGTCTTGGCCTTGGGAGATGATGATGTTTAAGACACTGGCTATCAAGTCTTGGCCTTGGGAGATGGTGATGTTTGGGACTCTGGCTATCAAGTCCTGGCGTTGGGGTGAAGTTTGCGATATTGGTGGGATATTGGCTATAGCCCTAACCCCCCACAGGGACCCCAGTCGGCCTTCGCTACCAATATGTTTTCTCGGAGACGAATCTCATGCATGAGTTTACCATACCGGAGGACGCTCGTCCCTCGCTTCCCCCACCACGTCACAGTCCTCATGCTGACAAGATACGCCATCAGCGGAGCGCTTTGGCCGAGTATGACAACTCTCTCTCTCTCTCTCTCTCTCTCTCTCTCTCTCTCTCTCTCTCTCTCTCTCTCTCTCTCTCTCTTCCAATTTCTGCTCTCTGCCTTCCTCCTCCTCCTCGTCTAAATGGAACGCCACGATTACCAGCCTACCCCAGGAACCATGGAAGCAACCAGACAGCCACTGAATCCCGTGCTGTGCGCCGATGGGCCCTGGCTGGGCTGCGATCCATCCCTCACCGTTTGCTTATCCCGACAACAGTAGCGTCAACGGTTCAAGACACACTGTTAACAGAAAAAGGTACGCCTCCCGTCCCTCTCGCTTACCTTAGTCTCCCCCAACACCCACCAAACCAGAGGAGAGAGGAGGGGGGAAGGAGGAGCCATTGTGGTCGAACGAAGAACGATCGAATGTGAATCGAACTGGTCCTCCGTGTCTTTTCTTTAGACCTCACTGCCAACCTCGGGACGAAGGAGTAAGCCAGATGGATCACAAGAACCTGCTCAAAAGAGGCGAGGCTGAACCGGACGAGTGTGAATGTAAGACAAACATCATTCCTGGTCGTTTTTTTTTGATCTACCAGGATCGACCAAGCTATGCTGGTGGGCTACAGGAACGGTCTGCCCAGCGAACACGGTCGGAGGCATCCGTCTATTACCTAATACGAAGATGAGGTGCAGCTAAATGCCTCTTATATTTCTGCGTTAAGCAATTTGTGGACACGTGAACTTGTCTGCCATCAAGAACACAGGTGTGTGTGTGTGTGTGTGTGTGTGTGTGTGTGTGTGTGTGTGTGTGTGTGTGTGTGTGTGTGTGTGTGTAGGGAAAGCGGAGGAGGAGGAGGAGGAGGAGGAGGAGGGTTCAAGAGGGTGAGAACTAGAGCACTACTGTTCATCTGCGGGTCTGATCTCCTTCATGGGGTGTAAATATTCACCATCCCCAGCTGACGCGTTGGGGAACCTTCAAGTCCACACACACACACCGACCACCGACTACTACTGCCCGGGCCTCTCCCAAGGTCGACTGGCGATTGGGGGGCTTGTCGAACGGTTCCCCTAACGTTGCCACCACACACACACACACACACACACCTGCCTGCTCTTGCCGCCACTGACGGCAACCATTTGCCGCTACAGATACAGGGGAAAAAAACTCAGTCTCTATG